>NC_141091.1:21945838-22283338 GCF_041138505.1 Cibotium barometz
TAGCCTTAACCTTAGCGGCTAGCCTCACATTTAGCCCTTCCCCCATGCCTCTGCTCGTTTAGCTCACCCTCCAATGCCGATTGCCTCGCTGCACCCTGATCCATCTCTGTACATGCCAGCCTAGCATTTTAAGCCAGCTTCCCCCACGCTTGCTTCTGACGTTAGTCCAATCAAGGTCGTTATTCATCAATTAATAGTCTCTCCTCGTCGCATTTATTTAACTTCTCTAGATTTTGATGATATTAAGCACTGATGAGATTATCGAGTCTTAGGTCCACTCTCCAACAAACCCTAACCTAAACTCCTTTTCTAAGATCCGATCTACAGTGAAAATTTGCTAATAACGGTACATAACCTAGGATCTAATTACACCATTAAATGATTGATTACGGAGACCTTGTTAGTGCCCATCGGTACTCCCTCTTTTGATATAGGAATTAAATGGTGAAATGACGGTTTCATTGAAGGAAAATTGTTTGGTTTGATCTGGGTAACAGGTGTAATGCGGCATGAGGAGCTTCTGCTAAGGCTGTTCAGAGATGGGAAAGTCTAGCAAATTGTTCAAAGCATTGCTGGGAGGCGTGAGAATGTTGAGATCTCCTAAGGGTGGGGAGAAGACCAATGGGTCGTCGAGGATTCAAGAAGAAGATCAAGCGGTAATAGAATGCTTCACTCTGAAGCTAACGCACACACAGTACACACACACACACACACACACACACACACACACACTGTCTCACACGCAGTGCGCGCACGCACAAACACACGCGCGCGGCGCGCGCGCACGTGACACACACATTCAATGATGATGGCTGGGATGCTTGTTGACGCGCAGAAGAAGACACCCACACAGGAGAAGAAGCGATGGAGCCTTGGGAAATCGGCTTCTAGAAACTGGGATTCGCAAGTACTTGTTGAAATGGAGCCAGAGCTGAAAGCTGTGCACGCTTATCAGGCTTCTCCACCTTCACCGCCGGAAGAACCAGAACAACATCATCATGGCAATGTGGACATCACCACTGTTGATGAACCCCAGCTAGCCACTGGCTGCAGCAACGAGAGCCAGGACAATCATGGTGCCCACAGTGTGAACAGCCAAGTTGACGATGATCGCGCGGCCAAGCCCAGCAGCGTGGATTCAGAGGCTGATTATAAAAATCTCACCGTAACATCTCCCATCCCGCGAGCACAGGATCTCGATGAGACGTTGGATTCAGACAGGCGGAAGTGGGCGGCGGCCAGGTTGATACAAACAGCCTTTCGGGGCTATTTGGTACGCTAAACCTTAGTATATAATTATTTCCTGTTAATGATTTGCGTGGCCAACTTGGGCTACTGCAGATTCGCCTTCATGTATCAACTGCTTATGATGCAGGCCAGGCGTGCCCTGAGAGCTCTGAAAGGGCTTGTGAGATTGCAGGCTTTGGCCCGGGGCCGCATCGTCAGAAAGCAAGCCGCTGCAACTCTCAGGTGTGTTCAAGCTCTGGTACGTGTGCAAGCACGTGTGCGAGCTCGCAGAGTGCGAATGTCTGAGGAAGGGCAGGCTGTGCAACGCCAACTCCAGCAGATCAGAAAACAAGCCATAATATCAACGGTATGCTAAGAGCAATTACTCCTTGGTTAACTCAATAAAGCCTTTGATTAATGAGACAAAAACTGATTTTGCTGTCTATAGCATAAAGCCTTCGCTTAATTGAATTGGAGTTAGTTCTAATCGATTTTTTGTATGCAGGAAGAGTGGGATAACAGTCCTGCTACCCCTGAGCAGCTCCAAGCCAAGGCTCAATACCGGCAGGTAGCTGCCATGAGGCGTGAGAGAGCCCTTGCCTATGCTTTCTCGGAGCAGGCAAGTTATCCACTCAAAAATTTCTCTCTTTACCTTAGTGGTCAGAATAATTCATTTCACTCTGTAAATAATGATTTACTTGGCCCTTTTTTTTTCATTGTGTTGAATAAATTTGTTTGTGTCTAATTATTGCCACTTCCCTGTTCACATTAATGCTCCTTGTCTTTCACCTTCTCCCCTCAAATGTTTTGCCCTTAATTATTGGTGTCTTCGATTGGCCCCCCTTCATTGCTCATATTAATGCTTCTTTTGTTTGGTTCTCCTCAGCTCCGAAGGTGTGCACCAAGGCAGAGCTCCTTTGTGATTGATTGCAAAGGGGACAAGAACCATTGGGGGTGGAGGTGGTTAGAAAGGTGGATGGCAGCAAAGCCATGGGAGAGCTCCTTTCCGGGCCTTGCAAGGGAGCATGTGAGTGTAATGAATGTAATGGAACCCAATCTAGAAGACCTCATTACATCAACCTCACCGGACAAATCTAGCAGCTTCTTTGTGAAGAAGAGGAGCTTGTCCATCCCAGAAAGCATGCTCAATAATCTAGGGAGTATGTTGTCCCCAACCAAATCAACTCCTCCCCCTTTATTACCAACTCTCACCAAGTTGAATTCTATGGGTTCTCACCACATCACCACAAGTGCTACCTCTCCTAGGTCATCAGCAGCTATGGCCTTTGATGCTACTCAACCTCTACTAAGCTCTCCTTACAGGCTCAGATTCTCAATCCCTACTCTCAATTCACTCTCCTCTCAGAGGTCTCCAATGGCTCACACTGAAGGCTTGACCACCATCATCACAGACACTACTGCTAATACTAAGGACGGTGGGGCAATAATTGACAAAGAAAGGATAGTAGCAGAGGCCCTGACAAGGCCTCAAAGTGAGAAGACAGTGGATGAGGGGGAAGGGAGGTGTATTACGAAGCTGGTAGACAAGGAGAAAGGCAATGAGATGGGCAATATAAGTGGGAGGAGAAACTCTTATTATGGGCAAGGGGCAAGAGATGTGGGCAATACTAAGGTTGTATTAAAGCGAGATCAAAGCACGAAGGGGCATGACGATGAGGGAACTGAAATGTGCTCTAAGCCGGGATACATGCAAGCCACACAGTCTGCCAAAGCTAAGGTGAGGCAAATTATTAGTGGGAGTCCAGGCAACAAGAGGCGCAACTCACTCTCCCCTTCGGATGTCAAGCTCACCTCCCCTTCTTCGCAAAGGGCCATCTCTCACGCTAGAGCCAACAGCAGTCGCGGCCTCCTAGCCTCCTTCAAGGACCACATGCACGTTGTACGTGGAGATGTATCCACACAAGTCAAGTAAGCTATGCCCCTCTATTTTTGTGCCACCATTGTTGGACAAAATGCTTTCTCTAGTAGGACATCAATGTTTTCAATGCTTTTTTTTGGGAGAAAAAGCACTTTTTTTTCTTGTGTGTGCGTGTGTGCTATCGTCCGTCGTGTAGCCCCTAGGTATCGAACCCGGGTCCTCGTCGTGGAACCCGTCAGCTGTACGTTGGAAAGCACTTCTCAAAGCAAGTCATTATTACTATTGAAGCAAATGTAAGTATGTCACCAGGTTTTCACGGTTAAGCTAAATCTATAAGCTTTGATGCACCTTGAATATTCTCCATGTTCAATTGTGATCCTCGCGTCCCATATGCACTTACTATAGTGATGAGGAAAATATTCACTACACATGTAAAATTAGTTAATAGTACAATTTGATTTTGTAAAAGTTTTTTTCCTTGTCATTTATAAATCTATATGCTATTCTTTCTTTCAGTTTATAATAATTTTCATGTATTTTGGTGTAGCTTCTTTAGTTATTTTCATTAGTTAATGATTATAGACTTCTTAATACATTCAAATGATTATATGTATATATCCTTTATATGATTAAGGTATTTATTATGATATTATATAGCATATAATTTTTTAAATCTTCTTTATTTTTTAAAAATATTTACAAGTGATGCTCTTCAAGTTTATAGTATCAATTTTACTAGTGGGGTTGATCCATAGCGATGGTAGGATCCAAGATAATGGGGGAGGTTTGATTCAACTCTGATCAAACTTCTAGAAAGGAAAAGTTAGAAATGTAATGAACATAATATGAGCTATGAAATATTGATGTTTATTGTTACTCTCTGGATGTTACACAATTTCAATTAAATGGATGTTGTTACTTTCTTTAATAAGCATTCGACATATTCTAAAAGTTCACTTTAAAAAGAGATTGCTTTAGCAATTCAAAAACACATATTCAAGATTTTTAAATTAATCCCCTTTTTTAAGTATGTTAGAGTATAAGTAACCTAAGAGATGACCCAAATTGTAAGGTGGAAGCAATAATTTATTAAATCGATTTGATGAAAGCAATGTGCAAGAAAAGCCACTCAAAAGAAAATACTCCACGAATAAATATTGGCCAAAGATTCCATTGTAACCATTGAGTTCAACTAATGATCATCAATTTTTATAACATCTTTGCTTTCCTCCCAAGATGAAGTGAAGCATCTTTCTCTAAGTTGTGTATGACAACATCGCCTTCTATCTAAGTATACATCTAAGTGTAGGAATAAATTTAGTAAGGTATGATCCTACACCATATTACAAGATATGGATGAGAAGTTGTTAACCACAGTTACATGTTTTTGCCTGCTCGACCTACCCCGTAAGGTGCTTTGCAATCTTACCCATGCAAACAAGTACTTAACTTTTATACGACGATAGTAGAACGTATAAAGTAGCCTTATCATGCACTTAATATCAAATAGAGAAAGTATGTAAACTAAGTGTACATAGTTGTTTAAGACTAGTACTAGAGGCCATACCATTTTTAAGTTTGGTTGGCCTAGTGTGAGAACTGGTCATTATATATGTCATTTTTGACACAATTATTGCAATAGTTTTCTTGTGAGCTCTCCTTCCCTCTTCTTGCTAGCTTGCATGCTATTGTGTTCTTACTTGGTTGATAGGGATGCTTGTTTTTGAATAGGTGTAATTGTAGGTTTTCCTCTTCCATTAGCTTCTTTCTTTCCCACTTTTTGTGAGAGAGAACCATCATGAAGGACCATATCTTTTTGCCTCCATCTAGACATTGAGATGCAGCAGACGAGCTAGCGCACCCACAATGGAAAACTACATTCACATTTCGAAGGCAAGACCAAATGACACATGTTTTAGCAAGGCCAAGGTAAGCTCTTGACTTAAACACATTTGGTACCACTCTATAAGGGACTAGCTGCCTAGGACTTAGTGCTGTTTTAAAATCCATTCTTAGCTATTGGGATCACTAATTTTTTCTTGGTGTTATATATATATAGAAGGCCACACTCTAAAAAACATATGGTTTTAAAACATTAGATGTCTTTGATTTTTATTTGAAGTTTATTTTTAATTAGGGAATTCTATTTCATCTATTAGTAGGGACAAACCCTAGTTTTTTAGTGATTTGTATGAAATTGGACGCCAAGAGGCTTAGATTTCATTACTTTGAGCTAAGGATTAGCTTAACAACTATTATTAGGAGTGTAATCCACTCTAAAACTCATACGTTATTGAATTGGTAGAGTAAAAATTATTGAGAAATATGGTGCCATTGAGCACAAGGAAGAGATATGGAGTGAGTTAAGTAAGCCAAGCAAGAGCAAAGTCTAGCAAGAAGACACATGAGTAAAGTTGAATTATCCCACATAAGCTAGCAAAGCCAATGTTGTATCCACCCATATAAAAAAGGAGGCATTTCAAGCAATGAAACATGAAGCAAGCTCTAAAGCCTCTATATGAGTACATTTCTCAATATTGTAACCTAATTGTGCTTAAGTCTCTTGCTTAATTAGTTTAGCAATGAAACATGAAGCAAACTCTTAAGCCTCTATATGAGTACATTTCTCAATATTGTAACCTAATTGTGCTTAAGTCTCTTGCTTAATTAGTTTAGCAATTATGAGTATGCTTAGACATCACCCACCTTAGATTAGTTTAATCACTAGACTAATGTAGGATTAGTACTCATCACTTGTATATACACATGATACACATGATTTTAACATGGTATCAGAGTATCAGAGCCTTTCCTATCCCCCAATCACTAATCTCAAGTCAAATTAGCCTAATTACTTTACTAATCAGCTAATTACTCACACTAACCTTATCTAATCTTTCTATTTGTGGCCCAAATTTCAAGTGCTTGGGCATTACTCATTCTCTCATCCATTAGCTAAGCTCTTTTAGGAAAATGTTGCTTAACCCTAGGCAAATTCATTACTTGGAGAATTTACCAAAATTTGTGCTGTATGGCCATAAATCAGTGCATCTCCGCCACGACTGATTTTTCACGACGGTTCTCCTTGTGTGCCCAAAATTGGGCCAAGGCCTTGTAGCTGAAGATAGTCCATGATCTAATCCATAACTTGACCAAAGGGTTTCTTTTTTAGTGTAGCATAGCGGTCGAGGCAAGCACATAACTAGTCGCCTTTGTTTAGTGATTTGCACAAGTTTTTGACAAAGATTAAGCCATTTTTTGGTGGAGCTTCATCTCATTAAGAGTAATCACTCTATGCAAGAAGCTTCACCAAACTCTTCACCACTAAGCAGTGCATCATATTTAGCACTAATAATAGTGATTAAGCACTAATCACTATCATTAGTGCATCATATTTAGCAAAAAAGTGGGCCAAATTAATATCAAAATTGGATAATTAGAGTATCAATGTATTGTGGGAAGTTCTCTCTTATATCAAAATCTATCGCACCTGCTGAATTGCTCATTTGGGTATCTTTTTATCGCATTTAGTTCATTTTTAGCACATAGTTTGTATTTTAATCATTTAGGTTAGCTTGAAATCATCATTGCATGAAAATCCAGAGCACATCACCAATCTTGTATGAGATTAGACACCGCCAGTGAAGCAAAACATAAGCTCATTGGTAAGAGCTTCTCAAATGGCAAGCATTTTGCACTTTAAAGCATCACTTAGGGAAGGGTAATGTTGTAAAGCAAAGCGAATGTTATACCCACCCATATAAAAAAGTGGACATTTCAAGAAATGAAATGTGAAGCAAGCTCTAGTTAACCTTCTATATGAGTACAAGTCTCAATATTGCAACCTAATTGTGCTTAAGTCTCCTACTTAATTGTGCTTAAGTCTCCTACTTAATTAGTTTAGTAATTTTTAATTATGAGTATGCTTAGATATCACCCACCTTAGATTAGTTTAATCATCAAACTAATATAGGATTATTACTATCACTTGCACCACATACACATGATACCCACACCATGATTTCAATACACAACAACACAAAGTAACTATAGACACGCTTGATAGATGCGCAAAATAGCGGGCACGTCTATAAGCGTTCCTTGAATAGAGAAATTATGGACACATCTAACAGCGTGTCTAATAGCGCATTTATTTGCGCGTGTATTGACGCATCTATTCGCGCGTCTACACTGAGAATCTAACACTACATCTAACAGCGCATCTATTTACGCGTGTATTAGCGCATCTATTAGTGCGTCTACACTGAGAATTAGACGCGTATTTAGATGCAAAACAGAGAATACAAAAAGTGAGATTTTGATGTAGACTGGTAAATGTACATCACTGCTTTCCAAAAATAGACGCGTGTATTAGCGCGTCTATTAGTGCATCTACAATGAGAATTAGACGCATATTTAGACGCAAAATAGAGAATACAAAAAGTGAGATTTTGATGTAGGCTGGTAAATGTACATCATTGCTTTCCAAAAATTACCCATGATTACCAAAGCACATAATTTTAACAAAAACATCAATGCTTTTTTGCAAACCCACATATACAAAAATTAAGTGAGGTGAGGAGAATGAGACAATATGTAAAATAGTTTAGCCAATATCAATGATGGGCTACGGTTCAATCTCATCCTCAATGAGATCAACCCTTGCCAAACTATCTACTTCAAAATCCAAACAAGTGTTTAGATCTACAAATACATTCAACCCACTACTACTTGTGCTACTCATGTGCTCATCGAAATCAGCATCACCAATGGTAGGCTCGTCCTCACGGGTAATGGCCTCAATATCTGTATCTCCTATCTCATGATCATCCTCCTCTCTCGTATCACGGTCATCATCACCTCCATGGCCATGACATCCTCCATACGCTCCATATTCGTAAATGTACTATACATCACTTTGGAACGTGGCATAATAGGTATGACATGCCACCATTTGTTATTATCCACCACCATTGGTTGATAGACAACCTAATTCAGACACAAATACAATCATGTTATTTTCCTTGCATCGAAGGTATCAAATATTTAAAAGTGAGTATTTTTATATGTGTGTACAGTACCTGTTCACATTGTTGCGATAGTACTAGTGTGTCCTTCTTACTTTGCCAAAACTTTGTGGAGTCAATAGTTACAAAGCCACTTGCATGGCATTTTATTGTTGCATTAGGGCCTCTTTCCACCACGTCCTTAAACCACTTTACATCCAAAACATACACAAAGAAGCGTCGAAAGTCAAGCTTAATAATATCTTGTATTATGCCACAATAATCATCCATGGCTCCATTGGCTCCCTCAAAGCTCGCAATGACGCTGCAATCTTGTGTGTTTCTCTTATCATCAATCCGTTGTGTTTGAAAATGCTTGCCCTGACACCATATAGCATTGAACATAGTGCACTACACCAAGACAAAATCAATTAAATAAGCAATCTAAATTATTGAAAGCTCCTAACTTATGCATAACATTCTATATACCAACCTTGCTCATGCATCCCCTAGCATACTCCCATTCTTCCATTGTGATATGCATCCCCTCGTCTTTCTCTGCTTTCTCCATTTCGTCAAGTAGCCAATTCACATGAATATCCTTTGGAAGTGCTCTTAGATACTGAGGGTATGGCACACGAGATCCGTGGTGTGTACAAAAGAGGGCCCTTTCTTCTTGTCTTCTTGCCTTTGCATCCTCGTATCTTGTCACCCATCTTTTCATCACATCACTATTAAGCACGCAATAGAGGTTGATATTATTAAGCAACTCCGTGTCTATTACTTTGTTGCGTCCTTTCCCTTGAGGCACAATAGAGGTCATCCTTAGGTCTTCATCATCTCTCCATAGTCGTGGGAGAGAGCTATCCACATCAACAAGAAACTCAGAAATATATACAAGTGACTCTTGTACCAACCAACCCTCGGCCATGATACCTTCGAGTCTTGCATTTTGTCTCACGAAACCCTTCAAGGTCTTCATGAAGCGCTCGACGAAGAACAACCATCATGCATGTATAGTACCGCATATAGCAATCTCATCCACCAAATGCACTATGAGATGTAGTTGGCTTGTGAGAATAGAACGTGGAAATGTCTCCTCCACTAAACAAACCACCTCCACTGACATAACTCGAGCATTCTCAAGCATGGTGGGGATCTATTTCCTTTGAGCTCACATACCTAGAAATGAAAAAGTACACCATATTAGCAATATGAACACCTTGCATGGAGCATTGATACACATCACATTTTGTATCATGTAAAGTACCTCACAAGATCGCCTATCTTGTAAATACAATCTTTCATGTCCTTCGATGTACTACGAGAAATGCTAGTAGGAAGTATGAACTAAACACATGAGGAATGGTTGATTAGTTGCTTCTAATTCACCCACAAATTTGAAAGGAAAAAGATATTATGCACATAAAATACTTACTTGGAGCATCTTGTGCCAATCATGAGATTTCAAGCCATATAATTTCTCTACACCTCTTTTCTTGCTCTTTGTAAAGGCCCCCTTCAAACACCTCATGCATCCAATGGGAGTACGAATTGTAGTAATAGCACGCTTCACCGCCACCATCTCTAGCTTTGATAACCTCCACGATGCACGAGGTAAAAAAACATGCCCATTTGGTCTCTCTTGTGGCCAATCTTCACACATCCTCCCTATGGTACGTACATCCTCTCTTATGCCTACGGAATCTCGTGTCCCATTTAAATGTTCCCAAATGGTAGATACCACATTCTTGAAGATATGCATGGGATCAAGCACGTGATTGATCTTGAGGTGGGACCAATATGGTAAACGATAAAAGATGGAGTATCTAAACAAAAGCTAGTGTTAGCGGGCAATCTTTATTTCCAGCCAATATAGCACACAATAGTTACAAACCCTTACCGGCTCATGCCAAGTGGTGGAGGAGTCGTGGAACCATCCCAAATTCTCATCCAATCTCCCGCTATGAGTGATTGTGGGAGGACTTCATTCCAAGGGGCAATATATCTAGGATGATCAGGTGGGAGAAATCGATGGTGATTCTCATAGATGTCCTTATTCAATGCGTCTGCCCGTGAGGCAACAAGCGAAGGACCACAAACAGGACATGCATGGTAACCCGATGTAGTGAGACCTGAACAATAGACACAATTAAGTCTAGTTGAAGGTGGGTTTAGGGTGCCACATCCTTTGCCTACTCATAATTAGAAGTGCAATGCTTACCTGAACACTCGCCATAGTCTAGGAAGTCATGCATCGTCGACATCAAGATTGCTTTGCAGTTGAAGTCTCGTGTGACGAGGGAGGCCTGCTCACATCATGCACCTTGATACCTCTCCAAAGTATCTCTAGCTCATCAATCAAAGGCTCCAAATAAACATCAGGATTTTTGACTTTATGTTTCCCTGGAATTAGAAGGGATAACATAACATGTCCTTTCTTAATCGCCATAGAGGGTGGAAGATTATAATTCACCAATATCAATGGCCATACACTGTAAGAGGTGCTTTTGAGACCAAATGGGTTCACACCATCCATACCCAATCCAAGTCTCAAGCTCCTAGGTTCTTCCTTGAAGCTTGGCCATGTGTCTTCAATATGCTTCCACGCAAGAGTGTCTACGGGAGTTCTCCACTTGCCATCGGTTGATCGATGGGAGGAATGCCATGACATGAGCTCTGCAATGGATTTGCACTTGAACATATATTGGATGCGAGGGATTATGGAAAAATGTCGCAGAACCTTACGAGGCACGTCCAAAGTTTTGAGATCTGCTCTATATCTTGCCTCTCCACAAGTAGGACACTCTCTTGCATCCTTATGTAGTCCACGAAATAAAACGCAATCGTTGACGCATGCATGGATGCGCTTGTAATCTAATCCTCCAAGAGAGGTCACATGTTGCCTTGCCATATCTCCTGAGGTCGGTAATTTATTCTCCCTTGGAAGCATTTTACACAATAGCCTGCACGTGAAGACCATAAATGAGGAAAAGCATTCGAGTAATTGACCCACTAGCATAATTCACCATGTTTGCAAAATAGACTTTAAAGCTTACTTGAGTAATGGATTCAAACTTGCATTGCTCCATCCATAGATGGTTTGCAAGTTTAGTAACTCAAGGGAGGCACGTAGAACAGAGAATGTGTACCCCTCAAATAGTGGAGTCGATGCTACGGTAAAAAGATCATCCGGCTCCATGCTATCATCCCTCCCTTCGGATTGATGGACATATAAATCCCGCACCATATCATCAAACACCTCCTCCTCCACGGCTTCATGAGGTAATGGCGGAGGGCTACTATCACCATCACTCCATGCATCCGTAATGGTCCCTCCTGAAGATCTCACCTCATATCGCCGACGCTTTGCCTCCTCCTCACGAACGAGCATAGGGCAACATATCTGGGTGTGGCACTGCATCCTGTATCAAATTAAAATGGGATCATAACTCAAACATATGAACACCCATAGGTATCTCAATCAACCTTAACTCTTTAACACTTGCCATGTTTACGGTCGCATCCCATTCTCCATACTTTGAGATGTGATTGAGTGTAATCCTGCGTGCACGATACATGTTTCCTCGACATCGATCACACATACATTTGATTTTTTGCTCCAACCACATTTCGCGATGGTGGATACGGAGGGATTCATCCTCACTGGAGCTACTTGTTGAAGATGAAGACATCCTACAAATAAACAACCCAAAAAATTTGCTCTTGTATCAAATATTTAATCTAAAAGCTCTGTGGCGCATCTAATATCGCGTCTAAAACCGTGTCTGTTCTGTGTGGTGCGCGTCTATAGGCACATCTAAACCGTGTTATAAATGCGCAATCAAACGCGCATTTAGATGTGTGTATACACGTGCTACACTACACAGAAAGACGCGATTTTAGACGCGATATTAGACGCGACCTTAGACGCGCCTATAGACGCGATTTTCATTTTCAAACCTACTTTTAGCGCGCTTGCTTTTCTTCACATACTTTTAACGGGCTTGCTTTGCTATTAACAGATCCACAGCCTAGCATCCACACTTATCTTCAAGCACCCACACTTATCTCCAGGCTTACATAATCATCTCCAAGCACACAAGAGAAGAGGGTGAACAAGGAAGAGAAGAAAGAGAAGCAAAGGGTGAACAAGGAAGAGAAGAAAGAGAAGCAGCTTTGAAGAAGGACAAGAAGCTTCCATACCTCTATACAAGGTAAGTCTCTTTAGGGTTGATCTTCTTTGAAAGTTGCTCTCTTTGGATTCGTCCTTTGCTCTCTTTAAAACGAATGTTTATGGTACAACTGTTGTGCTTTTGTGTCGGGCGCGTCGAGCGCATGTCCTTTTTGAGTTTTTAGAATAGTCTGTCTGTCAGAGCGCGTCTATAGATGCATCTGAGAGCGCGTCTAAAAGCGCGTCTATAGACGCGTCTACTCTGTGTTGAAAACAAATAGCCGTGTCTATAGACGCGCTGTTATACGCGAAGATAGACGCTGTGTTTTTTCTATCTTTTTTTTCCTCTCCTCTCTTTTTCTGTCTTTTTTTATCCTCTCCTTTCTCCTCTCTTTTATCGCCACTTTTTCTCCTCTCTTTTCCTCTTCTTTCTCCTCTCTTTTCCTCTCTTTTATCCCCACTTTTTCTCTCTTTTTCTCCTGTCTCTCCTTTCATGAAAATAAGTGATTGCATGAATGAAGAAAGGGATTGCATGAATGATGGAAAGAGATTGCATGATTGAAGACGGGGATTGCATGAATGATGGAACGGGAAAGCATGATTGAAAAAATGGATTGCACTCTATATTTTCCTCTCTTTTTCCTTCTCTCTTTTATCCTCTCTTTCCTTCTCTTTTTGTCTCTCTTATCTCCTCTCTTTTTCTCTCCTCTCTTTTCCTCTATTCTCCTCTCTTTCTCTCTCTTTTATCCCCTCTTTTTCTCCTCTCTTTTCCTCTCCTTTCTCCTCTCTTTTATCCCCGCTATGCATGCCTTTTCTACTATCTTTCCTTCTTTCTTTTTCTCTCTTTTTCTCTTCTTTTTCTCTTCTTTTTCTCTTCAATTTTCTCTTCTCAGTTCATCAGTAATCTTCTTTTTTTTTTTTTCCAGTTCATCATGTGTCCAGGAAGCTCTTCAGGCTCACCTGATCTTCGGGAGACCATCTTTCGGGACTTATATAACCTTTTGGGGCACCCTCCCAGTCTTGGGGAGTTATACGGCTACATGATGGGTACTCTAAACACCCCCCTAGGAGTCGGCACTACAGACTCCAAACCACCCCAACCCCACACCTTTTGAGATTACCCCAGTGGAGTCAACACAACCCAGCCGGCTACATAGCCAAGGCCCTTTCCCCATGCCGTCCTATGCCCCTTCCCCCATGCCGTCAGGAGGCCCTTCTGCCTGCAGAGCTGCCAGCGTACTCCCATGCAGTCGAGACTAGGTTCTCCAGCTATAGGTGGCCAACGTACTAGCTTGACACACGACACAGTATAGCAGGCATAGTAGCAAGAAGAGCGGTGGGGGATGCATGGCACAGTGCTTTGGGAGGGGTGGTGGTGGGGACGAGAATGATTCAGATGATTTAGACGTACCTCCGGATGATGGTATGGTCTACTATGACATCGCTCAGACAGAAGGCATCTTGATGGATGCACGGGGGAAGGACATCATGGCCTTCATGCGCTCTGTAATTGCTAACAATTACAGAGATTGCTTTATTCACTACAAAGATCAACCAAAGAGGTTGGCTGATGAGACCCTCGCTGTTGTTCGCTCTAGGTATCCTAACCTCCCCAATGTTCAGTTCAGAGATAAATGGGCCAAGTCAAAGATTGTTTCGATACTTAGCAATAAAAGATCTTCGCTTAAGAGGCATGCACTAGCGGAGCTTGCCAAGGTCCAGGGAGGTCAACCACCAAGGGGCCCGCCCCACACCACTCACAAGCATGAGTGGAAGAAAGAAATGAAGTCAGCAAAGGAGGAACCCAGTCTAAAGCACGTGGAGGCACGAAGGATCCAAATGGAGCAATATGGAAGCGTGCATTTTGGAGTAGGGGGTGTTGAATCATGGGAGGCCCAGTTTGTAAGTATCGATCTCAAATTATATTGTTTATGTAGTTTATTAGGAGGTTGTTTCTTTGTACTAACCCCTCCACAAATTGTGTCATCTTGCAGCTTGATATCATGGGCAGGTACCCTACTCCTGTCGAGATAGCCTACCACCGCCACCATCGCAGAGGAGATACAAGAGGAGATACATGGAGACACTTCTATAATGACTGGTTGATTACTGAGGAGCAGTATATCCGGGCTACTGGAGATTCCCCCGAGGTATTTGAAAGTAATTAAATAATGTCAATATTATAAATAAAGATTTGATTTTCCATACATTGATATATGTTGTCCCTTGTTTACAGGACCCTGCACAAGAAGATGCAAAAGAAGACGAGGAAGAAGGAGGCAGAGAAGGGAGCGAGGAGTAGTGCTAGCTACTCTTTTTTGTACTTAGCCATTGGCTTGGCTTCGTGCCTCTTGTATATACACTCCTCTTATTTTTGGTACTTGAAGCCACAGGACGTGGCTTAGCTTCGTGCTATATGTACATACAAGCACTTTTTGAGCTATCAATTAATGCCTGGTAACTAAACGTTTTGGAGTTGTAATGTTTTATTTGGAATTATGATTAATGTCGGCTATAGACGTGCTTGCAAGAGTGCTAATCAAAATGCGGTTGGCTGTAAGAATCGAATTACACAATGTGGAAATGGAATTCCTGTAACTACATAGCATACACAACATACACATCATTCTATTCAAGCACACAAAATTTAAAAAATATTATGTAGCGCGTCTATAAACGCGTCTATATACGCGTCTGTCTGTTCAAGAAGCGTCTATTTGCGCATCTACAAATGCCTCTATAATTGCATCTCTAAACGCGTCTATGCATGCGTCTGTCTATTTTTTAAAATTTCTCCCCGAGCGTCTATTTGCGCATCTATATGCACGTCTATAGGCGCATTTTTTTGCTATCTTTTAAATGCGCCTTTAGACACGGTTCTGTAGACGCGCTATTAGACATGCCCATAAGATTTTTTTTAGTTGAGTAAACGCGTCTGTGTGCGCGTCTATAGGTGCTTTGTCTTGTTGTGATAGAAGCATGCAAAATCATTTAAAAATAATAAAAACACTTAATTTGTTACATCACAACTCTTAATTAGAATTATAATCATTAACTAGAATTAAGAATATCAATCACACCCCATCAAGTCCAAAAAAGCATAAAAATCACCAAAAACTAGGCCAAACTAACAAAAAAGAATAAGCTAATGCAAGAGGGAAACCTACAATCATACCTATCTAAACAAGCATCCTTTAAGGAATTAAGAACACAATAGCATGCAAGCAAGAACGAAGAGGTAAGAAGGAGAGCTCACAAAGAAAATACTACAAGGGAATGATTGTGTAATAAAAATAAATTATATACAAGTGACTAGATTTTACACTAGGCCAGCTAAACTTAAAAATGGTACAGCCTCTATTACTTTCCAGCTCATGGTAAGACTTCTTTATATGTTCTAATGTCATCTTACAAAAGATAAGTGCCAGTACCTACTATGGGCAAGATGACAAAGCACCTTACGGTAGGTGAGGTGGACGAAACCATGTTAACCATCCCCTTTCTAATGGTGACTTGCATCCTCACATTACCCAAGCCAGTGGTGAAGCTATTGTTGATAAGTGGATGGGTGGATGGTCTAGGATATGCCATGGAGTTGGTAGACCGAGGTTAAGTGGTCAGATGATAGGGCAAGGTGATGCGTAGCTTTGGGCACAGCCTTGATGTTGAGCAACTTATCAAGGTAGCACTAAAAATGACAAATGATGTTGAGGTCATTGGTTGTGGAAGTGGTGTGGACCCTTCAACATGAGGTAGTAGAAGCGGTTTGCACCATGTGTTTGGCAAAATGAGTGCCATAACCCCATGGAAGTGATCAATGTTGGTGCGGATGCTTCAACATGAGGTAGTAGAAGGGGTCCACACCCTATGTTTGATAGAATGAGTGCCATAACCCCATAGAATAATGAGCATGGGTAGATGGAGGTCTAGGATGTCTTGGCATGATAGAGTATATCTCATAACGTGCTACTTAGAGATGGGGCATTTGCATAACAAATATGTTAGCTAGGGCAAGGTTTTATTGGTGTTGAGGTATATACATTAAAGTGGAGGTACCTGGAAGGTCGAGGGTTCTCTAGCCACAATGAGTCATACCAATAGGCTTGCACCCACTATGATCCCCCTATCTAGAGATGTACCTAAAGGGTTCGTGTTGACAAGATTAGTTACAAGTGCATGTGTGTGTGTGACATGAGATGCAAATTGGTGATGCCCATACTGAAATATGCAGGTGATGTGTATGGGCAAAGGGAAGAAGGTGTGCATGTGGGGGTGCATATCTCCAACACAATTGCTTTCATTGACTCTTTTTTCTACTTTCTTTGACATCTCTTTTCTTGGTGGGGAGTTAAGATCAGTAGTAGCACGTTAGAGGCATGGAAATAGATTTGTGTATGGTGGTGCTATCCCCACAGTTGTGCAGTAAAGGAGTTATGTGGCCTTAATGGCTAGATGGACTTGGCGTTGTCAAGCATGTAGGCTAGAGGCAGGGTGGGTTGGCCAAGGACGAGGCATGGAAGGGTCCACAACTACAACAAGGGAGGTATGTAGCCTCTATGCTAGATAGACTTGGCATTGTCAAGCATTTGGGTTCACTACTAGCCATTGGGTGCACAGCGATGCCAGCAGCGACTTTTTTTCGTCGCTTAAGCGATGCTATTTACAGTCGCTATTGGCATCGTTGCGGTACATCGTTTATACGACGCTTTTAGCAAATATTCTAGCGACGCTTTACGTCGCATAAGCGTGAGCTTTTAAAATTTTTTTTAAAGTCATCACATAAGCAATGAAGAGGTCGCTTAAGCGACGATGAGTTCGTCGCATATAAGCGATTTGTCGCTTATGCGACGCCCGCGTAACAGGAAAAAACAGATTTATACCGATAGGAATATCTATATACATACTCTTATAAGCGCCTCTCTCTCTCTTTCTCTAGCTCTATCTAGTATTGCTCTCTCTCTTTGCCGCTTGCTTCCTTGCAATTGTTATTGTACTCGGTGATGTCATTGTTTTTGCGGAGATTAGTGAGACCGGGCATAAACGAACATGAATTATGGTAAACAGCGCTATCTAGCTCTCTTTTAATTTTTGAAATTGAACTTTAAATTAAATGAAAATTAGACTCTACATACCTGTCACTCACACTCTCTCTCCCCGACACACATATGGACATATATATATATATATATATATATATATATATATATATATATATATATATATATATATATATATATATATATATATATATCATACACACACGCACAGTGCACACTCTCTCTCTTCGTTATTAGGAGCTCGTGAGGGGAGGGACCCCCTTGGAAATTTTGAAGGTAGCCTACCATGAGCCCCAGATTCTGTTGCCTGTTCAAATAGCGTCTAGTTCTCATGAAGCCCTTCTAGACTCAAGCAGTACTATTTCCTGTTAGAGTTACAGTCCTGGGCACTGCCCATTGTACCACATACGCACACACTTTTTCCTTGTCACATTTTTCCTCTCCACACGACTGTCTGGCTGGTCGACCTGCATGCATGCTTTCCTGTATATAAGGAGGGCCATTAAACTCCATAGCTGTAGCTGCCAGGTGATAGCCCGACAGGTAGAGCTTGAAGCCCGTGGTTGGGTATCAACAAGGAGAGAGGGTTAGATTTGGTACTTGGTACTTGGTACTTGATTTGGTATCATGTTGGAACCTCGTACTTGCAATTGGTACATGGTACATAAATTAGTACATGGTACATGGTACATAAATTGGTACATGGTACATGGTATTGTAATCGTAATAACTTATGTTGAGCTTGATACTTTGAAATCACGTGCTTTGAAACTTCATAGTTCGGATCTTTAAGCTTGAAAGTTAGCTTGAGTTGATACGTAGCGTAGAATTTGGGACCTCTGCAAAAATTATGAAAATCAAAAGCTTGTTAATATTAGAGCCTAACATAGAAAAACAGTCTCACTGGAACTGCGATAAAGATTCTGATTTGTCTCTATCTAGCTTTTCAAGAGCTTTTGAGAAATTGTTGATGCTTGCCAATCTTTTGCTTCTTTTGATGTGTTACAACGTGGCCTCGCCTCTTTCCTTTTTTAGGATTTGTTTTTTTTAAAACGTAAAAATAAATAAATAACGTTCTCGTAGATACTTAGGCTAATTAACTTACCGACAGATAATTAATTGTTTGACAATAGACAAATTCAGTGATGCAACGAACATATGTCAATATATATCATCAATAAATATATGTACATGTGTCTAGAGTGTATCAATCCTCACATATACAAAACAGATCCCTAAGTATGATCACTACATGAGCCATCACTATATGCGACACTAGTATCGGACTCGTGATCACCATCACCATCACCACTGCCACCACCCGTGCCCCCACCCGTTACCTTTGAAAGTCAAAATTTGAACGGTCTATACTCACAAATGTGGCCACAAATCCATCTCGTCCCATCCGGCCTAGTCTAGATGTGTGACCAGCTTGCAGTCTCTTTCGTGCTACTGTCTATGTAAATTTGATTAAACAAAATAACATAGATTAGAGAATAGTTAGAATCAATCTAGCAAAGTTCATATTAATTCTAATATATGTTAGAAAAGGCACACACCTTCTGCTGAGGAAAAGTGATGCGTAGGCGTCTCTCCTTGCGGAAGTATTGCCATGTCTCCATGCACATATCAGCCCTCCTCTTGTTTGTCTCCACCATACAGTAGCGTCTGTTTATTTTTCATATCACAATAAGCATTAGAATATACCATAGAACTTGTTAGATTTCAATGTTTTGTTTCTTTTATTGATTTTTTAACTTTGATCATTTGACAAATGACTCATGTTTTTATGGTACTTGAAAATCAGATTCGGACCAATCAGAGGGTACACCACCACCTCCTACTGGTGGTGGTTGGGGTGCACAGAGTTCCAATACTGCACATGAACCTGTTGAAATATACAAGTGAATAGGGTGTGTGTGGGAACAAGCTCTTGGATAGAGGCTGTAAAAGAAGAGATGTAATTGTGAAAGAACCTGTGAAAAGGTTAGAAGAATCTACTGGGAGAGAATAATGGGTAGCATGAGGGAACTTAGGAGTGTGGAGTTATTCTGGGAGATATTCAGGGAAAAGAGAAGAGGTGGAGAGAATCAGGCAAAAGGTGGAGATATTCTGGGAGTGAATCATGGAGAAATCAATGGGATTTGATGCTTGATGTAAACTCTATAAATTGAGGCATAGCCCTAATGAGAATTTGCTGGTTTTTGAGTATCCATGCCTACATTAATCTATCTGCTAATTATTCACTAATTACGTCTTAATCATTTCTTAATCACTTTGTTAATCATGTTGATTCTAGTGTATGATCCACCATAGCTCATCATTTTGCTCAAATTTCAACATGGTATCAGAGCCATGCCTAGAATCAACCAGAATTATGAGCCCATTAGTGAATTAATCAAGATTAGTAAGATAATTAGCAAAAAAATCAGTTTTTAGTGAGTTTTCACTCTTCCCCTTCACCCCCAGCCAGTGGAGGGTCTCTAGCATCTAGCACAGTTAAAATTAGGTCTTGTGCTTCTAACACAAGCTAGATAAGGTCCTTGGCTTCAAGCCCATCCACTCCACGCAGCAAACCGCCGTCAGGATGCGCTGATTTTCGCTAATTGCTGGGCGCCGTTTTTCTGAAGGAGAATTAAGATTCCTACTTGCTTAGTTCAAATGTCTTCAATTCCTCTTAGCACAAAGGGTAATCAAGCATGCTCTACAAGCTGGTGAAGACAGAAATCAATTTCATCAAGTCTACAGTGAGATCCAAGCTCTTCATCAAATCTGCAGGTGACTTTGGTAAAACAGAGATTAAGCTTTCATTATTTGGTCAAATCTTGTGTTTCTTGGCTTAATCCTCTACTAGACTCATTGCTATTGATGCCTTTGAAAGCATTTGAGCTCATTTGAAGTGGAAGGCACCAGATCTGGACTCCCCGCATACTCTGTTTTCTGCACACAAAACAGAGCATTAATTTGCTAATCAGTGATTAATCAATGCTAATCACTGTACTTTGGTGCAATTGAGGGTTCAAATTAACCATTAGGTATCTGATACAGATCCCTATAACTTCAGATTGGAAATCGGAGTTGGTTTGATACTCCAACCATCCCGTACAAATTGGTTACCCTTAATTTAGTGTAATTTCTGGGAAAATTGTGCTGATAAAATTGTGAAAATCATCATTTTGCATTTAACCCTTGGTTAATGCCTGTAAATCTCACTCAAATTCAAGATTATTCACAGCCAGAATTGCATTTGGAATGTGCATGAGAATGAATGCTATACGCATTATGTATTGGGCACATTTTATCAATGCAAAAATGGGAACAGACACTGCCCTTGTCCAGATTAAGGCAAGAGGTAAGACCTCCCGCATAAATTTGGGTTTGCATTGCATAATGATACAAAATAAACATAAAAAGCCCAAAGGATACTCTGCCCCGCTGACGCCTACGTGCAATACAAACATACGATATATTGAGATGTGAGTTCTTAAAAAGTACTCGATATTTAATCCGTAATCGCCGTAAAAGATATACCTACGGGATGAACGGCCACTAGCCTGTGAATCAGGTGTCACCTAAGTACCAGGAGGTACATCAGGAGTAAGCCGCTAACTCTCGTGATGTGATGTACCTAGGATAGGAGTCCTAAGCAAAAAAAGACATCAAAAGGATATATATATTAAGAATTCTATATGTAAAAAAAAGGATGACATTACTATTTTATCAATCGAGAAGCTTACCGATGCGCTGTAGTGTGTGCATGAGAAGAAGTCTCCACTCCTGCATGTGGCTGGGAGGATGTACCCTCTCCAGGTCGTACGGGCATACTGAATCTCCCAAGGATCTTGATGGCGCCGTCTAAACCCGCATCATCCAGCTCCACATAATCTACCATGGCCTCTGACAGTGTATCTCCAGAAAGTCCAGTGCCTCGTAGCAAAGTCTTGATGATTGCCAGCTTCACTTTACGGCTGTGGTCACTCATCGTATCTATATATTTAAAACAATTATATGTCAGACTAGAGATACATTGTTAGAGGAGAGCTCAATCTATCTAATAAAAAACATTGACTAAATAACTCCAAGCAAGATGCATCCACATCTCAAAGTTTCTATACAAGGGCATGTCACTGTCCTGCACATGAAACAGTGCCAGTCCGCGCTGTTTGTGGGCAAAGGCTATGCCTAGCCTTCTAGAAGCAAGCGCCAGACTCCCGAGCTTGCTAGGGAATTTACGTAGCATTTATTAGGACTTTTGGAGGCTATGCAACTTCCATCAAGTTAAGGAGAAGGGGATGTCACGTGCATCCCACACTTGGATGCCACGTAGACATTTCTATACAGAAGGTGCAAGACTTGGAATGGTGAACTGGTCCCATGTGAGCCCAGTCCGGGGACGAGTCAGCCAGGGATCCATCTCAGCCGTCCGAGGTCAGGTGTGCATTGTCCTGCACATGAGTCCAAGGTCAGATGTGCACTGTCCTGCACATGAAATAGTGCCAGTCCGCGCTGTGTCTCCCTCTAGAATAATGTAAGTGGTTCTGTGTATCCAGTATGGTACTGGATGCCAGATCACTGAGTAGAGTATGTTTAGGACAAGGGGCCAGCCCATAGGGCTACCCCGAAGCTTAGTATGGGCATGGGAATGGTGTGAAACCATCCCCATGTGGGCCAGTAAGGCCTAGGCTGGACCCACCAGCCATGGAAGGGCTGTAGGATAGCCCTAAGGCATGAATAAGGCCATTTTCAGGAGGTTATAGTCTACATAGGGCTATAGGGCAAGTATGGGGCGGCCCATACAGGCTGCCCAGCCCATGGATTGTGGGCAAAGGCTATGCTCAGCCTTCTAGAAGCAAGCGCCAGCCTCCCCAGCTTGCTAAGGAATTTACGCAGCATTTATTAGGATTTTTGGAGCATTTTATGCTGATTTTTCTCAGTCGTGGGAATATGCTGTTGGCTGCCTGCTCTTACGCTGGCCGACTCCCCCTGAGATGATGCGAGCACTCGCAGAATAGACAGCCAAGTTGGATGAGCAGAAGGCGCGGATCTTGGCTCTGGAGGAGCGTTCCCGCTCTCCAGCGTCGGGTTTTCCACCCACAGACAGATGGCCAGACATTGTGGATGAAGCAGAAGTAATGGTTCTAGAACAAATCCTTCTGCACCGTTTCAAGCATGGCTTAGGCCGAAGACTACACCAGTTCCTCAACGAAGTTTCAGGACCCAGGAACTCATGAAGCAGTATGACTTGACATAGAATTTTTGGAAGAGTATCCGACGTTATGACGGATTATCTGGAGGCTATGCAGCTTCCGTCAAGTTAAGCAGAAGGGGATGTCATGTGCATCCCGCACTTGGATGCCACGTAGACATTTCTGTACAGAAGGTGCAGGACCTGGGATGGTGAACTGGTCCCATGTGAGCCCAGTCCGAGCCAGGGATCCATCTCAGCCGTCCGAGGTCAGGTGTGCATTGTCCTGCACATGAGTCCAAGGTCAGATGTGCACTGTCCTCTGCACATGAAACAGTGCCAGTCCGGGCTGTGAGTCTCCCTCTAGAATCATGTCAGTGGTTCTGTGTATCAGGTATGGTACCGGATGCCAGATCACTGAGTAGAGTATGTTTAGGACAAGGGGCCAGCCCATAGGGCTACCCCGGAGCTTAGTATGGGCATGGGAATGGTGTGAAACCATCCCCACGTGGGCCAGTAAGGCCTAGGCTGGACCCACCAACCATGGAAGGGCTGTGGGACAGCCCTAAGGCAAGAATAAGGCCATTTTCAGGAGGTTACAGCCTTCATAGGGCTGTACAGGCTGCCCAGCCCATGGATTGTGGGAAAAGGCTATGCCCAGCCTTCTAGAAGCAAGCGCGACCCTCCCCAGCTTGTTAGGAAATTTACGCAGCATTTATTAGGATTTTTGGCTGATTTTGCTCAGTCGTGGGGAATATGCTGCTGGCCGCCTACTCTTATATTGGCCGACTCCCCCCCTGAAGGGTAGATGATGCGAGAACTAGAACAGACAGCCAAGTTGGATGAGCAGAAGGCACGGATCTTGGCTCTGGAGGAGCGTTCGCATTTTCCACCCACAGACAGATGGCCAGACATTGTGGATGAAGCAGAAGTAATGATTCCAGAACAGATCCTTCGGCCCCGTTTCAAGCATGGCTCAGGCTGAAGACTACACCAGTTCCTCACGAAGTTTCAGGACCGAGGAACTCATGAAGCGGTATGGCTTGACAGAGAATTTTTGGAAGACTATCCGACGTTATTGACGGATTATCTGGAGGCTATGCAGCTTCCGTCAAGGTAAGTAGAAGGGGATGTCACATGCATCCCGCACTTGGATGCCACGTAGACATTTCTGTACAGAAGGTGCAGGACCTGGGATGGTGAACTGGTCCCGGGACGAGTCAGCCAGGGATCCATCTCAGCCGTCCGAGGTCAGGTGTGCATTGTTTTGCACATGAGTCCAAGGTCAGATGTGCACTGTCCTACACATGAAACAGTGCTAGTCCACGCTGTGAGTCTCCCTCTAGAATGATGTCAGTGGTTTTGTGTATCAGGTATGGTACCGGATGCCAGATCACTGAGTAGAGTATGTTTAGGACAAGGGGCCAGCCCATAGGGCTACCCCGGAGCTTAGTATGGGCATGGGAATGGTGTGAAACCATCCCCATGTGGGCCAGTAAGGCCTAGGCTTGACCCACCAGCCAATGGAAGGGGTGTGGGATAGCCCTAAGGCAAGAATAAGGCCATTTTCAGGAGGTTACAGCATTCATAGGGCTGTAGGGCAAGTATGGGGCGGCCCATCAGGCTGCCCAGCCCATGGATTGTGGGCAAAGGCTATGCCCAGCCTTCTAGAAGCAAGCGCCAGCCTCCCCAGCTTGCTAGGAAATTTACGCAGCATTTATTAGGATTTTTGGAGCATTTTATGCTGATTTTGGTCAGTCGTGGGAATATGCTGTTGGCTGCAATCATTGTTGAAATCCCATGAATATTGGTAATTAAATAAGTAAATACTCTATGAAGGAAAATTCTACTGTTTCATATTCTCTAGGATGGTAATGAGAAAATTCTGAAGATCTATGGAAGTAAGAATTTTAGATAAATGATTAATTTATTCCTCATAGGAATACGTGTTTAGTTTTGAATTCAGTTAAGCAAAATACTCAATGAATGAAATTCAGTAAAGTAGTAATTGAAATATTACCCTTCGAGAAAGATAGTTCAGGGAGAACCTTTCCTCTAGACTCGAACCCTGAATCAGACTATGACCACGACTTAATCTCCTTCGTCAGTTTTAAGAAAAGACGATGTGACCAGTTTAGAAAAATTCAATCAAATCACCCACCGAATCTGAAATTAAATTGAGACCTTTGATTTTGATTTGAGGATCAAGATTATAAAATTTGAGGAATTCTGGTTGGGAATCCAGACCTGTGATCTAGAAGTCTTGGGATATGGAATTAAGATATACTCATTGTATTCAAAAGAAAATCAAAACTGAAAACTTGCATAGAAACTCTCTTTTCTTAAAGGACTGTCTTACGCCGAATGCTGGAGGGAGCATTTGGTATATGTGTTTTTCTAAGGGAAGTTCGGTTACAACAGCTGGGGGGGCGGGGAGTGTTCAAAGAACAGCTCACGTGGCAAAAACCTACCCAGGTCTTGACCAGCCTGGGTATGGTGAAAAATGGTGTGCTTCCAGCACGATGGGCGAGGGCCGACGAAGCGGTCCTTGAGTGAAGTGCCAGGACACCTAAGGAGGATCCTCGAGGCTTCTAAACGACCAGGTGATGCACAAGCTCGCGGTGCTTAGGACACCCATGCATATGTCGTGGAAGATATATATATGTATGATGACGAGAAAATTATTGTAATCTATTACTAGATCTCATTGCTGACCTACTAGTCTCAGCGGAGAGTCCAAAGTGATACTGTTTTGTGAGAAACAAGGATTGAATGGAAATTTTGAGTTATGACATCTGTAACCAATAATTGTTTGTCAATGGATTGTTTTAAAAGTTAAAGTTTAAAGAGGAGTGTGTGCGTATCTGTATTCTAGAGCAAAAGTTAAGAAAGGCATTCAATTATGAGTGGGTGAGTACTTGTCTGGTTCTACCAATTCTAGTGGTTGGGCGGTGGCTAACCCATGGGCCGGATGGGGCTGGAAGCAGTAGAGTTTTAATAATAAAATTGATAATAGGAATACGCTTAGAACTTGAGTAGTTAATGAAAACCCTGAAGACTTCTTTGATGAATAGATCAACAGCGGCTGTGCCTGATTCAATTAGGAAAAAAGTGTTGATTCCTTCAAGTTAAGTCTGTAATAGTTTTCCTTCTATCTGATTTGATCAGATGAAGGTTAGGTAGAGTACGTTTAGAACAAGAGGCCAGCCCATAGGGCTACCCCGGAGCTATGTATGGGCATGGGAATGGTGTGAAACCATCCCCATGTGGGCCAATAAGGCCTAGGCTAGATCCACCAGCCCCATGAAAGGGCTGTGGGATAGTCCTAAGGCAAGAATAAGACCATTTTCAGGAGGTTACAGCCTTCATAGGGCTGTAGGGCAAGTATGGGGCGGCCCATCAGGCTGTTCAGCCCATGGATTGTGGGCAAAGGCTATGCCCAGCCTTCTAGAAGCAAGCGCCAGCCTCCCCAGCTTGCTAGGAAATTTACGCAGCATTTATTAGGATTTCTGGAACATTTTATGCTGATTTTGGTCTGTCGTGGAATATGCTGCTGGCCGCCTGCTCTTATGCTGGTGGCCGACTCCCCCAGAAGGGTAGATGATGTGAGCACTAGAACAGACAGCCAAGTTGGATGAGCAGAAGGCGCGGATCTTGGCTTTGGAGGAGCGTTCCCGCTCTCCAGCGTCGCGTTTTCCACCCACAGATAGATGGCCAGACATTGTGGATGAAGCAAAAGTAATGGTTCTAGAACAGATCCTTCTGCACCGTTTGAAGCATGGCTCAGGCCGAAGACTACGCGAGTTCCTCAACGAAGTTTCAGGCTTGAGGAACTCGTGAAGCTGTAGGCTTGACAGAGAATTTTTCGAAGACTATCGAGCATTATTTGACGGATTATCTGGAGGCTATGTAGCTTCCGTCAAGTTAAGTAGAAGGGGATGTCACGTGCATCCCACACTTGGATGCCACGTAGACATTTCTGTACAGAAGGTGCAGGACCTCGGATGGTGAACTCATCCCATGTGAGCCCAGTCCAGGACGAGTCAGCCAGGGATCTATCTCAGCCGTCCGAGGTCAGGTGTGCATTGTCCTGCACATGAGTCCAAGGTCAGATGTGCACTGTCCTGCACAAGAAACAGTGCCAGTCCGCGCTATGAGTGTCCCTCTAGAATGATGTTAGTGGTTTTGTGTATCAGATATGGTACCAGATGCCAGATCACTGAGTAGAGTATGTTTCGGTCAAGGGGCCAGCCCATAGGGCTACCCCGGAGCTTAGTGTGGGCATGGGAATGGTGTGAAACCATCCCCATGTGGGCTAGTAAGACCCACCAACCATGGAAGGGCTGTGGGACAGCCCTAAGGCAAGAATAAGGCCATTTTTAGGAGGTTACAACCTTCATAGGGCTGTAGGGAAAGTATGGGGCGGCCCATACAGCTGCCCAGCACATGGATTGTGGGCAAAGGCTATGCCCAGCCTTCTAGAAGCAAGCGCCAACCTCCCCAACTTGCTAGGGAGTTTACGCAACATTTATTAGGATTTTTGGAGCATTTTATGCTGATTTTGCTCAGTCGTGGGAATATGTTGCTGGCCGCTTACTCTTATGCTGGCCGACTCTCCCTAAAGGGTAGTGTAAATAGTAGAGGTCCACAATCCCATCATTCATCTCATTTTTCACCAAGTGCTCAAGCAAACCAAGGGGCCAAGACAGCCAAGGGCTTGCTAATGCAAAGGGGTGAAGGATTCAGGTCAAGGGCAAGATTTTCCAGCCAAAAAAGGTGAAGTTTTCTATATTTGTTTTTAGATTTACATCATTCTAATAAAGCAAATACACCATCCGTGGTGGGGGCCCTACAGAGGGTAATTGGGACCCAATACTGTGTCCTCCCCATCTCCCCCTTCTCTCTCTATTTTCTGCACATTTCCTTTCAGTTTGTGCGTTAATTTTCGTCGCGAAAAGAGTGCTAATTTCTTAGTTTTGAAGTACCGATCCTTCTCTGAAGCTTCCGCATACTACAGTGGTATCAAAGCCTAATTCAAGGACAAAGATTCAGCAAAGAAAACCAAAAAAAATTTCTCGCTCGTGTGGTTGGTTTTTAGACGCCGGTGGACTACCCCTTTCAGAGTGACTCCTATCCCTTGAAGGACAGTTGGTTTTTAGCCTCCGGAAGCCTCCGGAAGTCTCCCAGGCAGATAGTGGATGGTCAGATTGCGTTCTAGAAAGGAATTGCATTTTCCTACTATGGCGAGCTTTGGCAACGAGAGAGAACTAGAACCATGGGACCAGAGTGCACTAGGCAGCCCAGCTAGGGCACCTGGCTTGAGTGTCATAGACATGTTCCAGAGCAGATGATGCGAGCACTCGCGCGCAGAACAGACAGCCAAGTTGGATGAGCAGAAGGCGCGGATCTTGGCTTTGGAGGAGCGTTCCCGCTCTCCAGCGTCGCGTTTTCCACCCACAGACAGATGGCCAGATAGAGATATAACAACCAGTTGACCTTTGATGTGCTGAAGTGTTATGTCCACGATCAGCAAGGTAAGTATGTGGGAATCGTTTTTGCCTTTAGTTTAAGCTATTTTGAATGACTCTTTTTCTTCAGCTATTGGGTGGCAAGACTCCATATGAGGCAGTGTTTGGAAGACCTTTCCAGTCATTTGTGAACCAAGACTTTGTCTTCAGTACCGGAGGCGAACAGAGTGACGGAGTCTTACCAGGAGATCCTAGAGTCAGTAAAAGACAGATTGGCTAAAGCACAAGAGGCCTACACTTGACATGCCAATAAAGACCGAAGGGATATGACATTTTCGGAAGGAGATTGGGTGTATCTTCGGATTATGAAGCAAAGATTGAAGTAGGTGGGCAAGTGATGCCCAAAGTTGTCTTTCAGGAGCTTCGGACCATTTCCCATCCAGAAAAAGATTAATGAGGTGTCTATGCAGTTAAAGCTACCTCCAAGTTAGACTATGCACGATGTATTTCATGTCAGTTGGTTAAAGCCATATGCAGGTCCATCCCCTTCAGAGGTCAAAGACGAAGCGGAACTAGACATTGTGGATGAAGCAGAAGTAATGGTTCCAGAACAGATCCTTCTGCACCGTTTCAAGCATGGCTCAGGCCAAAGACTACACCAGTTCCTCATAAAGTTTCAGGACCGAGGAACTCATGAAGCGGTATGGCTTGACAGAGAATTTTTTGAAGACTATCCGGCGTTATTGACGGATTATCTGGAGGCTATGCAGTTAAGCAGAAGGGGATGTCACATGCATCCCGCACTTGGATGCCACACAGACATTTCTGTACAGAAGGTGCATGACCTGGGATGGTGAACTGGTCCCATGTGAGCCCAGTCCGGGACGAGACAGCTAGGGATCCATCTCAGTCGTTCGAGGTCAGGTGTGCATTGTCCTGCACATGAGTCCAAGGTCAGATGTGCACTGTCCTGCACATGAAATAGTGCCAATCCGCGCTGTGAGTCTCCCTCTAGAATGATGTCAGTGGTTATGTGCACCGGATGCCAGATCACTGAGTAGAGTATGTTTAGGACAAGGGGCCAGCCCATAGGGCTACCCCGGAGCTTAGTATGGGCATGGGAATGGTGTGAAACCATCCCCATGTGGGCCAGTAAGGCCTAGGCGTAAGGCCTAGGGTGGACCCACCAGCCATGGAAGGGCTATGGGACAGCCCTAAGGCAAGAATAAGGCCATTTTTAGGAGGTTACAACCTTCATAGGGCTGTAGGGCAAGTATGGGTTTCTGTTAAATTTGAAAACAAGAGGGAAGTGATCAGAAATGAGAATAGACTTGTCAAGAGAGCAATCAAAAACAAAAGACAAATTAGACAGAGAGAAATTAAAGCCCTCTTTTGAGGGGATGTTGTCGAGCTAGAAGATACACCTCGAGCCTATGACCTCTTGGTTAGGGTGGGTCATTATGAGCTGAGCCACTCTTTGAGTGAAATGTACATCAAATTTTATAAACCTTCAAACAATGAAATGTACATCAAATTTTATAAACCTTCAAACAATGAATAAGGAGAGTATAACCTTAAGCATATAGAAAGTGACAATCAAACTTAAAGATACTCAGCAAACTATTTTAAAACCTATAAGAGTATTGTAATATATGAAATCCTTAAATATGTCTAGATTGTACGTGCTCCAAAATGCAGAAAATGAAGGAGAGATCAACCGAACACAACCTTTGAATCGACACCCTAGACTCATATGATGTAGAGAAAAAATGTCTTGCAAATATATGTAGCTCCTAAATATATGAAGGAGAGATCAACTGAACACAACCTTTGAATCGACACCCTAGACTCATATGATGTAGAGAAAAAATGTCTTGCAAATATATGTAGCTCCTAAGTTATTTAAGACTTCAATTGACCAAGATGGAATGAAAATGATGTCCAAACAAAACACAAATTGTAACCTTGTCAAGTCCCCAGTAGGTGCCTTGTTAGTCCAAGAGAAAACACAAACCTCTCTGCACGTTCTGTGAAAATAAACAAATCTGTCTCCCGCGGTTACGCCTGGGGATATAAATTTTTTAGCCATCATTTAAGCGACGCATTTCAGTTTGCAAACGTCGCTAAAAGCGTCGTTATAGATATTTGCTTAAACGACGGCTCCAAAAAACATCGTATTAGCGATGGAGCCAACATGCTAGTTAATCAAATGACATCCCATGAATCTCATAATAACCTCTCTTTATCTTGGAAGAATTTTTGTGAATGCTTTGTTGTTAAGTTTGACTAAGAACTATTTTTGGCAGAAGCAATCTATCAAGGCTATTGCAAAATGATACAAGAACTTGCCTCTTCCAGTTGTAGTGTTAATTCTTTGCTCCCTTCTTGTAGTTAAAAGTTTTGAACCTCTAAAATTTTGACCCTTTCTTTCTTGGCTGTAATTGTTCATCAAAGATCCTTAAATTCTTTTTGTTTGATTTGAAAAATATTACTCAACACTGAAGTAGCCAGTGCTTGAGAAAGTGTGTTGATACTTATGAGCCTTTCTCTTAGTGAACCTTTCCTTAATTGTGCCACATCTAGTGATAATTTGAGCTCAAGTCTTAGCTCCACTAGTACTGGCACAGTCCTAGGTGGGTAAGGCTCTTCATCTGGTTTAGTTTCTGATGTTCTTACCCTTAGAAAGATTCTACCTACTTATAAAAGAATTCTTGGATCATTTTTTGTGCTCAATAAAAAATTTGATTTCACCAACCATCACTAAGTAAAAGGGACTTGTGCATGCCCATACTAACCACCTTTCCAAAATTCCAAATCAAGAACCTCCTCTAGGGGAGGAAGATAATATTCTTACTTAGAAGAGGCATGCATGGTCTAAGAAGATTGGGATTTCTAAACATCAAGGCCAACCCCATTAAGGATTTCATAGGTAGTCTATAGATTATTGCTTATCTTCCTACTTGATTTTGGTCGAGGAGATGGTTCTTTTGCAATTTTTAGGACTGTTGCCCCCCCAAGCTTTCTTTGTTTCTTTTCTTGGACTCTTCCTAGGCTTCTTTTCTTAAATTTCTAGCTTCATCCTTATCTTTCTCAGCTTGTTCTTCCTGTAGCTTTAGATCTTCTCGTTCCTTCTTGCTTATAAGATTTCTACTCGACTTCTGTTACTTGTTCTTGAGCGATTTGCTCGGGTTGTTTATGGACTTGTTCTCAAGATCTTTCTTCAAATTCCTTCCTTTCTTTTTCCTAACTTAATTGGGCCTCTTTGATGATCTATTGCTCTAAGAAGCTTCTAAATAACCAATATTTGTGCTCGACCTTCTGAGAGGCTTTAGATGTGATTTCCTACTCTGTTCTCATCTCTCCTTGCCTGGTCTAGCCTTTATAGTGCCTTTTGTAGGTTCTCCCTTGTGTTTTCAAACTTCTCTCGAGTTGTTTGTGGTTGTGTAGTGTCTCTCTGCTCTTCCTTCTTTTTGTCTACTTCTAACTTGTCCCTTTCTTTTTCTTTGGATTCTTTTTTTCCCCTATTTTTTGTTCTTCTTCCTTCTACCTCTTGTCTCTTCCTTCTTGTGTTTAATCTTCTTCTTGCATTAACTTCTCCAGATCACCTTTCCCTTTTGCTTCTTCTTGTGCTTTCCTTTGTGCCTTCTCGTGGACCTTCCTTTTTGCTTCTTGAGTTTTCCTTTCTATATTCTATTTGTCTTTCCTCCCCTTATACTTTTTCTTCTTATCGACCTTCTTGGGGAGTGTCTTTTTGTTGGCAAAGGAATCAATGCTTCATGGCTAAGTACTTGGTTCATAATATACAGGTTCATGGCTAAGTACTTGGTTCATAATATACAGGTTCATGGCTAAGTACTTGGTTCATAATATACAGGTTCACCACCTTGTTGTGTCGTGCTTGCTAAGATAGTGCATGAAATTTCTATTTAGCATGATGGACCCAATCATCCTTTTCTCCTTTGTGTAGCCTGTATACCTTATGTATATCTTCTCTATTATACTTGCTAATGGGATTTACCTACATAATCATCGATGCCACCACCCCGATAGGCTTTCTCCAGCTTTTAGTCCCTAAGAGAAGAGAACTCAATGCCATTATTGTTCACCTTGTTAGCTGGGCAAATCTTGGAGAAATTCAACTTCTTAGAGAAGGGTGTCTCTGTGTGACCAAGGATGGTCCCATGGCATTTGTCCATCTCAGTGGGTCAACGTAGCTAGCTTTCTGGTGCACTCACTTGGTTGCCTTACCCTTGGTCTCTTTCTTTGGGGTTTTGTCTTCACCTCTTAAGGACGATGGTGAGTTTGGGTGTTTGTATATGGGGCCTAGGTTCACTTCTTTACCTGCCTTGATACTGAAAAATAAAAAAACTTAATAGTTAAAGGACTAGAACATTATCTTATCTTGTTAGCATTCTTTTTTATTAGGTTGGGGGCTGTTGGCATTAGACTGTGATTTGGGTATCTAAAGAGAATGCAGGGGACAGAGAGAGCTTGAGTTCCTTGCAAGCAAACATGCACACACACACAAGAGAGTCCAAGACACAAGAGAGGGATGGATGGCTGAATTATCTTATGTCTTCTTCTCTTCTCTACAACCATTTGACTAAAAGATAAGAGTACATACAAGGAAAGTACTCTCCTACAACAACATACAAAATGGTCAGTCTATAGAGTGAACCCGACTATATGAGTTGGCACTATAAATATGCCATAACTCTAGTACTCCAAAGTGGTTGTGAAATAGCATGTCATCCACTGGCGACTTATCAACCATAATTTCACCAACCATGCCAGTGGCATAAGTGCAGAAGCTGACACCCAGGGGGGAATGTCCGTCATAGCACTAGTTGAGCTCGATATCGCAACACTCCCCCTTGAGCTCAACTCCACACACTGCACTCCATGTAAGTTCCTAAACCTGTGGAGCTTCTCTGTGCCCAATGCCTTTGTGAAGATGTCATCCACTTGATCCTCTGTGCTAACATATACTAGATCTACATCACCTGCTCTAGAACCTTCTCCCTCACAAAGTGATAGTGCAACTTAGTGTGCTTTGTTCTAGCATGGTATACTAGGTTACTGGCCAATTGTATGCTACTCATGTTATCACAATAAATGACAACTGCCCTATCCACGGGCTCACCAAGTAGCTTCTGATACTACCAAGCTACCTCACAAGCTACCATAGTAGCACTCCTGTACTCTGCCTCTATACTCGACAAGGCAATTGTTGGTTAGTTCTTACTGCTCCAACTCACAGCAGCACTCCCAAATGAGAACATAAAACCATTGGTAGATCTCTTGTTTGCAACACTACCACCCAATCAGCATCTGTGTACCCATGTAGGTGTATCTCTATACTAGCCTCGTAGAAAAGTTCATAATCAACTATGGAATTTATGTTCTTAAGAATCCATCTAGCCGCATCCAAGTGTGGCTTCCTAGGGGCCTGCATAAACTGGCTCACAAGTCCAACAACATAACTCAAGTTTGGCCTAGTAATGGTTATGTAGGTCAAGCTACCACTATGCACCTATATGTAGTGGGGTCCTCCAAAAGCTCACCTGTATCTGCGAAAATCTTTGTGTTTTTCTCCAATGGCACTGAAATAGGCTTACACCCTGTTACACCATACTTGGACAACATGTCCAAGCCATATTTTCTCTGTAAAATAACAAAATGCCATGAGCTGATCTCACCACCTCTATGCCCAAAAAATATTGCAACTCGCCCAAATCCTTCATCTCAAACTTTTGCTTCAAAAGTCTCTTGACATCCTGTATGTTAACATCACTATCACCAGTGATAATCAAGTCATCCACATAGATGACTAATAGCATGATCCCTCTACCTATCTTTTTCACATAAAGTGAAAAATCTACACTGGATATCTAAAATCCAATGGTAACAAGATACTACCCAATCTTATTTGACCATGCTCTGGGTGCCTGCTTCAAGCCAAACAAGGCTTTCCGTAACCTCTGCACACAAAATCTAGGTGTGTATCACTCTCATAACCTGGTGCTACATCATGTAAACTTATTCTTGTAAATCAACATGCATGAAGGCATGGTTTACATCGATTTGATGTAAATGAAAAGATGTAGGGGAGAAGAGAGCTTGGTGTGCTAAACACTATCGACCTTGAAAAGAAGCAGCAAGAAGCAGCCATACTGTCTCTGTAGTAATCCAATACCATGTAGTGCCCTAATCACCTCAATGCCCAAGAAATATCTGAGCTCCCCCAGATCCTTCATCTCAAACTTCTATCGAAGTAAGATCTTTACATCAAAGATCTCTGCATCATGGTCCCCCGTAATGATCAAGTCATCTACATAGATGGCAACAAGCACAACCCCTCTATGACTGTGTCTCACATACAGCGAGAAATCTGCATTCGCTACATGAAAGCCAATAGTGACAAGATATTTAGAAATCTTGTCAAACCATGCTCTTGGTGCTTGTTTTAAGCCATACAAGGCTTTCTTCAACCTGCAAACATGCTCGGGGGGGAGGGAGGTGACTCACATCCTCATAACCAGGTGGCTGCAACATATACACCTCTTCCTGCAAATCCCCATGCAAGAATGCATTCTTTACATCCATCTGATGTAAAGATCATTTCTTTGACGCAGCCACTACCATCATAACTCTCACTATTGCCATCTTGGCAACTGGGCTGAAAGTTTTCTCATAATCAATGCCATATGTCTGCGCATATCCTTTGTTGGCTACCAATCTAGCCTTGTACCTGCTTATGCTTCCATCACTGTTATGTTTTACTTTGTACACCCACTTGCATCCAATGGCTTTCTTGCCTTCAGGCAATTGCACTAAATCCCAAGTCTCATTTCCATATAGTGCATCCATCTCCTCATCCATAGCTTTCTCCCAACACACATTTCCAATAGCCTCATCAATGCATGTGGGCTCTACAACCTCCACAACCTTTGCCATGTATGCATAGTGATGTGCCACATAACCATCATAGGTAAACCTCTGCACAGGATTCTTCACTCTCCCAGATCTTCGCAGCTTTGCATTCATGGCTTCCATAGCCTTCTTTACACCAGGTGTTCTCATAGCTGGTATCCCAAGCTCCTCTCATCATCAAGGCTCATCTCTGAGCCACTAGACTCTCCATCAACATGAGAATGCCCCTGCAAAAATGTCAGGCATACTAAGGGGCTCAACCACTTTCTCTTTTCCTTTACGTGATGTACTAATCACATTTGCAGGACTGGTATTATGACATAGCCTGCCACTCCATGGTCTATCAACTAAACCACTAGATGAGGACTCTCTTGGTCCACTCAAAGACTGCGATTGCTGACTTGTATTCTGTGCAACCACATTTCCACTCACGTCAACCCCAACAGCTTCTTTTTTAGCAGCATACCAGCTGCTCATCTCATCAAAAACAACATCCGTGCTTACCCTCAACTCACATGTAGCAGGGTTATAACACATGTATCCCTTTTGCGCAAGGGAGTATCCTATAAACACACATTTTTCTACTTTTGGATCCAGCTTAGTTCTCAGCTCATCTGGCACATGCACATATGCAATGCATCCAAAAACTTTTAGATGAGACAAATCAGGTTTTCTGCCAGTAAACCTCTCCTCTGGAGTTACATCATGTATGGCTGCAGTTGGAGTCCTGTTCATGATGTAAACTACTATAGAAACAGCCTCAGCCCAATAGCTATGCGGCATATTCTTCTCTTCCATCAATGCTTGCACAATCTTAGCAATGTGCCTATTTTTCTGCTCACAGAGCAACTTCATTTTGCTACGGAGTGTACCTGCATGTAAACTGTCTCCGAATACCATTCTTCTTCAAAAATTCAGAGCACTCATTGGAGAAGTACTCTCCCCCTCCATCTGACCTTAGGCATTTTACATATTTCCCTAATTGCTTTTCAACCATAACTCTGAAATTTTGAAAATCAGTGAACACCTCACTCTTCTCCTCCATGAAGTATACCCACACTTTCCTTGTGTGGTCATCAATAAATGTCACATAATACCTGTAGCCTCCCATAGACATGGTCTTCATAGACATGGTCTTCGTAGGACATAATACCTGCAGCCTCCCATAGACATGGTCTTCGTAGGACCCCATACATCTGAATGCACAAAATCTAGTGCATTTCTGCTCACATTTTTGTTACGTGGAAATACATGCTTTGTTTGCTTTCCAAATTGGCATGCTTCACATATTCTCTGCATACCTTCAACTTTAAACTTTGGCAGCCTTGTCACAATTCCTTTAGTCTGCATAGACTTCATTCTCTGAACATTCACATGTCCAATTCTTTTATGCCAACTGTCTGTGTCTGCAACAATTCCTGAACCATTTGCAAACATCGCAGCACTCACTTCAGGCATGTTTACATTTAATGTAAACATTCTGTCCACTCTGTTGCCTTTTGCAACCAACCTGCACTTGTCTTTAAAGTCTTCAACATAACAACCATCAGGGTTAAACCGAACCTGCAAACCCTACTCAATCATCTGGCCAACTGAAACCAGATTCTTTGTTATGTTCAGAACATGAAGTACATATGCAAGGTACTTCACTTTGCCATCTTGCATAGACAATAGCACATCTCCAACATGGGCAATTGGATGAGCAGTGTCATCCCTGTTTCCACAAAACCTGGTCTTTCAAGGTTTTTCATCTCCTTGAACCACTCCCCATGACTTGTCATGTGGTTTGAAGCACCTGAATCAATGTACCATACATCATCTTTATGTGCTACTTCTACATTTTCAGACATGGCACTAATGACATGCTGCATAACAAACAACCTTTCATTATCCTCATTGTTTCTGCTCGAGGATGCATAGTTGTTTTGTTGCAGTTTCCCATTTTGCATGTCAGCCTGCTTCTTATAACAATCTGCCTACACATATCCAGGCTTACCACAATAATAAAAGCATCCACGTGTAAATCATTATGCTGCCTTTGCCAATTTCCACGACCTCTTTGACTCCCCCTACCTCTGAATTGGCCTCTTCCACCTGCGTGTTGTTGTTGTTGTTGTTGTGAATTTTGGGACTGTTGTTGTTGCTGCTGGTGGCCATAATTTTGATTACCTGTTCGGCCACCTCCTTAATCGTGTCTACAGCCTCCTCTACCTCGTCCTCTTCCTGAACTTGTGTAGAAGGCCTATTGCTATGAACTATTTTTGTTTTGTGAAGACTGTTGGTCTTCACCCAAGCTCTTGTCTTCTATAATCAGCATAGACACCAAATCTATAAAATTGGGAATGTTTTCCCAAGTCTGAATAGACATCTTGAACGCCTTGTCTTGTGGCCCGAGACCACGTAGACAGACTTCCACCTTATCAACATCATCTACTGAAACACCAATAGATGCAAGGGATTCCACAATACCCTTTATGTTCAATGCATAGTCATTCACAGACATACTTTTTTTCTCCACAATATGTTCATTCTTCAACTGTATCTTTCATGCCTTGGTATTCGTTTCATAGAGTTTTACCAAGGTGTCCCACGCCTCCTTGGGAGACTTGGCATCCTGTATGTGCCCAATCATTGTGTCTTGTATACTGATCGAGAGCCAATACATAACTTTTCTGGCTCCTTGGTTCCAATCCTTGAACTCTTTCACATCTGCACAGCAGTCGGATTGATCTCTGGTATCTCCGGTGCCTCTTCATGCTCACCTTCTATTATGTAGTCCCAATAAACCTTTCCCATCAGGAAATTCGTCAACCTGAACCTCCAAGCATGGAAGTTGTTCTTATCAAGCTTCTCATGAACAATCTGGTTTATTCCATCATTTGACATCTTGCCAGACATACAAATTTACCAGAAACAGCACTGTGGTTTGTCCTGCTTAAACTGTTGTATTTTCTGCACAACGGTACTATAGTACACTCAAATGTCACAAACCAGTGACCTCAATGTGCATACATACACACAACTGTTGACCTCCTTGCAACACACATAGTGTCTACATAGCCAATCTGTCTTCCTGCAGTTCTTAAAACAGAGTTCTGCAGAGAGAATCCGCAGTGCTCGAAATCACGTGCTTTCTAAAAAACGGAGGTCCAGACGTGCCCGAAACACGTTTTTGGCCCAAAAACTTTGTCCGATAGGATGCTATAGTTGCCCTATAGCTTTACTCCGGCGAAGAAAGCTCCTCACTCAGAGATCGTTTGCCAGTGCCTCCCGTAGAGCTCCCGACAAGGGTGTAGTCGCCAACACAAATAGGGAAGAGTAGTTGAAGCTCTTACCCTCGTACTGCTTCATGTGCTTCTCTTGCTTGCAACTCAGCCCTTAGCATGAACCAAGCTCTGATACCATGAAAAGATGCCATGAAAAGATGCAGGGGAGAAGAGAGCTTAAGCTCTTACAAGCACACACACACTCACAAAACCCTAATAGAGAACACACAAGGTGAGAGGCTGAAAATCTTCTTCTTCTTCACTCAACACTCAACACACCATATACAAAGATAAGAGTACACATATATGAAAAGGTACTCAACCAAATACATACTAGGGTTCTCTATAGTGTGAACCCAACTAAATGAGCTGGCGCTATAACTATGCCAGCCTCTAGAATGGTTGTCACATAGCCTGCCATCCCACTGGCTGCATATCACCCATGATCTCACCAACCATGCCAGTGGTGTAAGAGTGGGGCCTATCCCCCAGGCAGGTCATCAGTGTCCACCGCCTCACTAGATGAGCTCGATATCTCAACAGTAAAGACCAACCCTTTGTTGCAGCCATAGCAATGAGAACTCTCACATTTTTCATTCTTGCCTGGGCTGAATGTCTCTTCATAGTCAATGCCATAAGTCTGCCCATAGACTTTGGCCACCAATCTGCCTTATACCTACTCACTGAACCATCAGCATTATGCTTGACTTTATACACCCACTTTTATCCAATTGCCTTCTTTTCCTTAGGCAAAGGCAGTAATTTCCATGTTGCATTTGAATCCAATGCTGCCATCTTCTCATTCATGGCATCTTCCCATTTCTTATTTCCAAGTGCCTGCTCAAAGCAAGTGGGCTCCAATTCCTGTATTGATTTAACCATGTAAGCATAATGATGGACTATATATCCATCATATCTCAACCTGTCAACATGGTACCTAACCCTCATAGAACTTCATACACATGGATCACTATCAAGTGTTCTCTCAAAATAGCCCTCGTTCTCCTTACACCAAGAGTAACCACAGATGGGATGCTAACCTCCTCATCAAGGCTCTCCCCAGAGCCGCTAGAGTCACTATCCACACATGAGTAACCTGTTGACAAATTAGGCACAAAAGGTTGATCTACCTTTTCCTTCCCTCTGTGTGATACATGTGTACCTACATCTGTCCTCAACCTGCCTGACCATGGGCTAACATTAGATCCACTGCTCGAGGACTCTCTAGGTCCACATAGCACCTGTGATTTGCTACTCTACATGTGCATACTAGCTACTCATCTTGTTAAAGACATCTCTGCTTACTCGCATCTCACGAGTTGTAGGGTTATAACGTATATAACATTTCTTCTCCATAGCATAACCAATAAAGATGCATTTCTCTACCTTTGGATCCACCTTTGTTCTCACTTCATTAGGAACAAGAATATATGCAATACACCCAAACACTTTCAAGTGACACTTTCGGTCTAATGCTTGTAAACTTTTGTTCACACATCATACCATGAATAGATGTAGTGGGTGTCCTGTTCATAAAATGTACACAATAGTTGCTACTACTTCTGCCCAAAAATAATGTGGCATATTCTTTTCAACCATCAAGGCATGTGCCACTTATGTAATGTTCCTGTTTTTTCTTTCTGCAACACCATTTTGTTGCGGAGTGTACCTGCATGTAAACTGTCTCTTAATTTGCTACTTCCTTTAGGAAATCGTTAGAACTCATTGGAGAAATATTACCCCCCATCATCTAATCTCAGGAATTTTATTTGCATGCCTTTTTCCTTCTCAACCAAGGCTTTAAATCTCTGAAAGTGAGTGAACACCTCACTTTTCTCCTTTAAGAAGTAAACCCACTCTGCTAGTGTGGTCATTAAATGAATGCAACATAATACTTGCAACCTATAATTTTTGTAGTCTTGGTTGGTCCCCATACATCTGAATGTATGACATCTAATGGCCTTGCACTAACATGCTTTTCATGTGGGAAATCATGTTTGGCCTGCTTTACCAAGCTGGCATGCTTCACATACTTTGTGCATACCATCAACCTTAAATTGTGGCAAACCTACACCAATATTTTGGGCTTGCATAGGTTTCAATTGTTGTATATTCACATGACCAATGTGCTTGTGCCATATGTCAATATCTGCAATGACACATGTTCCATGCGCAAACATGGCTGCTTTTACTTCAGGCATGTTGACATCCAAAGTAAACATCCTGACATTTCTATTACCCTTTTCAATCGATTTTTTAAGTCTTCCAACAAAACATCCTTGAGGATTAAACCTCATTTACACACCTTTCTCAACCATCTATCCAACAGAAACTAAGTTCTTTGTAATATTTGAACATGAAGTAAATCTTCCGAGTACTTCATTTTTCCATCCTGCATAGACAATGGCACTTTTCTAACATGCACAATGGGATGCGCAGTATCATCACATGTTTATACATAACTTGGTTTTTTCATTTTTTGCATGTATCTAAACCACTTGGCATGACTAGTCATGTGGTTAGAGGCACCAGGATCCACATACCATGTATCTTGAGATCCTGACATGTCCCCTATTATAGAACTGAGCATGTGCTACATCACAAACAGATGCTCACTTCTGTCATCACCTCCCTATTTACTAGATGATACATAGTTTCCTTACTGCAACTTTCCACTTTTAATGTCATTCTGCTTTTTATAACAATCATTTGTCATATGCCCTGGTTTGCCACAATAATAGGACTCTATGCTATTTGCATTCTGATTTCTTTGCCAACCACCTCATCCTCTTTGGCTCCCCTTGCCTCTAGAGATCGGCCTCTTCCACATGTGTATGATTGTGCTGCTATGAATCATTAGGTTGTTGTTGTCCAGAATTCTGATTTCCTTCTCGACCACCACCTTGGCCTCTCGACCATGACCTCTACCTCTACCTGAATTGGAGTAGAAGGCCTCTTCTGATGTGTTCTTGCTTTGTGAAGAAGAGTCCTCACGTAAAGCCTTTTCTTCTATGATCAGCATCATATAGACACCAAATCCTGAAAGTTGAGAATGTCCTTCCTAACTGCAATGGAGGTCTTGAATGGCTTGTACTCTTTGCCAAGCCCATTCAAAAAGACACTTGCCAAGTCATCATCTTCCACCGATACATTGATAGACCCAAGGGATTCAACAATGCCCTTGATCTTTAAAGAATACTCATTGATAGACATGCTTTTCTTTTCCATTGTATGCAACTCTTGTTTTAGCTACAATTTTCTTTCCTTTCTATTTGAAAGATCCTTGCCTCCTCTGTGAATTCAGGGGTGCTAGCAGCAGAAGTAGCAACTTCATACGCAGGGTAGAGACTCCCACTCGGGGCCTCTCCCATGGATGTCCGGACAAGAGACTAATCCCTTGGTTCTCCCAAAACCAAACCCGGAAAAACTTCCCTTGCCCAAAAGACATAGGCGATTCCTCCGAGAAAATTTTATTTTCTAACGTAGCCAAGAGCCTTAATTTACCCTTTTTAATTCCGACCGAACCCGCAGGTCACATGGACAGATCAAGGGAGGAACTTGCACTTGGATCATAGAGACTAATGCTTTTTTCCCTGTCAAGAGGCACCGCCATTAATTCTTTTCCATAGAACAAGGATTATTTGAATTTTATTTTAGGAATCCATCAGTCCAGCCTAACCCAATCCCATGGGTTAGCTAACCGCCCAACCACTGTATTGATAGGATCCATTTAGAAATTTAGTTATGTTTTGTCTCGAGTACCAGGGAAAAGAGTTCTCAAGCCCTCTAGCCGGATTCATGCAAAATACATTTCAGACATAACACTTACGCACCCTTACGCACCCAATATGAAATTGCCTTTCACAAATTTGGCTATCTTTGAAGCAAACTTTTAATGAAACCATAGTATCACTGATCATAATCCTCCAAAATATCTAGCTTGAAGTCCAATTTCTAATCATTCCTTCATCGGTGTACCTACGACATCATTAGCAACCACAACGCTCACACCACCTACTCATTCAGGGGCCTTTTTCAATAGTTCCTAGCTCATAGTACCTAGGAATATAATCACATAAAAATCCAAATGGACTCTCCGTTGAAGATCAGCTAGATCAATCAACAATATCCATGTAAAGGGTCATCAACTCATCCGTTGAAGACCAACAAGGCCAATCGACGAGATCCATGCCCGTGTTTAGAAAACAACTCCAACTAATTTTCTTCCCTGACGCACGTGTGGGTATCTTTGGGGACCCAAAGCCCGAGCACCCTCTAGGCTCCTTCTTCATCGCAGGTCACCTCGCACTTCACTCATAGGCCACTTTCTTGGTCCCTCATCCACCCTACCGGAAGCTCACCATTTTAATCGAATCGAGGTTGACCTCGGTCGACCTTGCTATATGAGACATCCTTCATTGACTTTCCATCAGCTATTGTGCAACCTTCTCACTTAGGTCCTCATGACCTTAGTCGACAAGATAGTCAAAATGCTTCCCCAGCATTCTTGACATAAAACAATCTTTTAAAAACAAGTTTCATATACAAATATAGTTTCCAACGAACTCCCATCTTTCCACATCGTTCCACGTCGTTTCTGATTATTCCACATTCTTCTACATTAATTCACATCGCATCATTCCACATCCATTCATATCTATTCAACATCATCCTGCATCCATTCACATCATTCCATATCCAATCACATCCATTTACATCGTCCTACATCCATTCACATAATTCCATATCCACTCACATCCATTCACATCATTCCATATCCACTCACATCCATTCAAATCATAACACATCCATTCACATCCACTCACATTTCCCATTCATAACACATCCACTCACATCCATTCCCATTCATTCACATCCATTCAGATCATAGCACATCCATTTTCGTCCATTCTCATCCATTCACATCATATCACATCCATTCACATCCATTCTCATTCATTCACATCATATCACATCTATTCACATCACATCACATCCATTTAGATCACATCTATTCACATCACATCACATCCATTTAGATCCTCATCTCATCATATCACATCTATTCACATCACATCACATCCATTCAGATCACATCTATTCACATCACATCACATCCATTTAGATCCTCATCACATCACATCACATCCATTTACATCCATCCAGATCCACATCACATCTCATCACATCCATTCACATCCATTTACATCGTCCTACATCCATTCACATCCATTTACATCGTCCTACATCCATTCATATCATTTCATATCCACTCACATCCATTCAAATCCATTCACATCCATTCAAATCCATTCACATCCATTCAAATCCGTTCACATCCATTCAAATCCATTCAAATCATAACACATCCATTCACATCCACTCACATCCACTCACATTCACATCCATTCACATCCATTCACATCCACTCACATCCATTCCCATCCATTCCCATCCATTCCCATTCATTCACATCCACTCACATCCATTCCCATTCATTCACATCCATTCAGATCATAACACATCCATTCACATTCATTCTTATCCGTTCACATCCATTCTCATCCATTCACATCTATTCACATCACATCACATCCATTTACATCAGTTTGAGAGTACGGTTACTCTACTTTTAATACTGACAGAACTTTTCTAGGTCTCTGCCAATTACTTGGCTTAGTTAAAGGTAACTTTTCGATTCCATTAAATCTAGAGTGTTGTTGAAGGCTTAAAAAGGAAAAATAAAATTTTTTAGAAATTTATAGTAAAAACTCAGGAAGAGCATTTACGTATTGTGTTTTCATTCCTTAAGCTTCATTAATGAAGACTTTTGTTTAAATCTAAATTTCCATTAAATCTAAATTTTTGTTCACTTTTTGGATCCTTGATCCTCTCAAGGATTCTAGATTTCTTTTTCAGGGAAACTAAGAATAAATTAGTCATACATTCATTTAACTAAGCGTGTTTCTGATCTTTTTTAGGAAGTCCTTTTTTCGTTCAGAAAGTACTCCAAGATTCTATCTTCCAAGAATCTAGACGTATACTTCAAATTTCCAAAGGTCAAAAGTATTCAAAATTCCTTTTTTGATTAAGAATTATCCAAGTTTTCTCCGATGAATATTTTCACATTCTTTCTCAAATTTCTCACAATAAGATATACTCAATATTCTTCTTTTTTGAATAAAAGATTCATGGGATTTACAAAATCAATTATACCCATATTTCTTCTTTCAGTATAAACACTAATTTAAATGAATCATTTCCATAATTCTTGTAAATTGAATGATTCTAGAAAAAAAAATGTGCATAACCTTCTTTATTTTTTTGTCAATTGGATAATGCTTAAAACTCCTCTTTTTGCATAAAATTTATTACATAAATTCATTCCCATATTTTCTAAGAAAGTGATAATACTCAGAATTTTGCTTTTGATAAATAAATAAGAATACTCATATTTTTAAATATGCCAAAATTTTCTCTTATAACATTTAAATGTTTGAATCTAGAATATCATGGAAGTTCCTCTTTTAAATAAATATATCAAAAATCTCTCTTTTCTCTAATTAAATAAATATGCATAAAAAGTATTTTTTATAAATAAGAAAAAAATTATTCTTTAGCATAAAAATATCTATGCCTAGAATATGATAGGAATTTCTCTTTTTGCTTTATTTAAAATCATGCATTAAAAAAAAAGATTTATATTTTTTTCTAGAAAATTTTGCCATAGCTTCGTTACAATTACTGAGAATATTCAATTTTCTATTTTAAAATGAATACTTGTAATAAAAATATGATAAGAACTCCTCTTTTAGACTAAAATTAAATTATGCATATATAGCATAATTATAACCATAATTATAAGCATAATTATGATTAATTCTCTTGATTATTCTAAAATAACCATTCCTCATTTCTAAATATGTTAGCATAACCCTCTTTCAATTTAGAATGAGTTGATATGATTTTTCTTACTCATAATCAAGCTAAAAAGAATTAACCATCATTTTTACTAGATTAAAAATCATGAAAATATCTAATCTCTTTCTCTAGCTTATCAAGCCTAGAGTTTTGATTAACATAAAGAGATTATCATTGAGGATCATCCTTCTAACAGGGATCTAATCATAAAGATGATTAATCTTTCCAAAAGAGAGATTTTCTTAAAGGAAACATTATAATTAAGCATAAAGACTAGCATTAATCTAATTAAACATTATGAATCATTGGAAAATTTGATTTGAAGAAAAAAAACCATTGATTTGAAAGCTTCTCAAGCTTTAGAGAGGGGTTGAGAAGAAGAAAATCATTGAGAGAATTGAAAAAAAACCATTAAATTAGGTTTACCTTCAAATTTTGGCTTGATTCTTTGGCTAGAAGTGAAGCCCCCAAGCAAGTCCTTGGCCACCAAGAGGGGGAGTGTAATCTCCAAGAGAGGATGGAGAATAGAGAAGCTCCAAAGCTCTCAAGAGAAGAGGCAAATTAGAGGGATAATAGAAATATGCTTATTTAGAGATAATACTGGCATGGTATTGCTCAAAGATGAAAATACAAAGGAATGAGGGTCTATTTATAGGTGAGGGAGGTCACTAACCAAGTCCAACTGGGTTCTAGAGCCTTCCAGCTTTAGTTTAACCCAATTCAGACAAGATTTGGATCAGTTCTGTTTGGCCCCCTTTTTGATCCACTTTGCACTAGGAGAGAGGAGAGATGAAATATCTTGATTTTTTTGAATTAAAAAAGCCAAGTAATGATGATAAAAAGATGCCTACCTCAAGTGGCTTTGCCTCCTTACTGAGGTGTCAAAAATGCATCATTTTACCAAAATATCACTTTTTTTACTAATATACCTTAATTTTTAAATAATAAACCCTGTACTCAGTCAACTCTTCATCTTATGTGAGCATTTACTCATTTTTGGGGTATTTTCTTTTATTCTTTGTAGTTTTGTCATCCCAACACTTGGATTAATCCTATTGGCCCTTTGGAACCTTATTTGGATCTTAATCCAAATTTTTTTGAAAATGTGGACCCTTAGGCTAACCCTTAGGCTAAGGTCTCTTATACACATATTCAATTAATTCCTAATGCACATTGGAAAGTTCCTTTGGAACTTCTGTTTCAGGGGAATTCATTTTAGATATCAGAAGAATTTTAGATATCAGGAGAATTTTTGTATCCAAAAATATCTCAATTTTGAATTACCTCTCTCTAGACATTTTCTCTCTCTAGGCTAAAACTGGGTAAAACAATATCTTTTTCCATTTTTGAGGGGGGATGATTACAAGAGATAGAAGGGGAGGTTCTTACACCTTTACATCTCAAAAGCTGGGGGGGGAGAATCTTACAGTGTTGGTCTCGAACATTTGCACACCAGGTTCTGCCACGCAACTATTGGAGTGTTGGCATCTTGTATGCACCCCAATGTCAACAATACATATGCAAACATTGTCTGTACTCCCAAAATGCATTGCTGCAATGTAATAACCAGATTTTTAGCAGAGACAATTCTCAACCAGAACTTCTTGAAACTGTCAAAAAAATATCTTGCAATGAAAGAACGGAGACTGAGACACACCTGAAATGCAATTGTAGCCACAAAAATTCAGGTCACAGGCACCTCCAGGCATGCAAAAGACATCTCCTCAATCGGAGATGTGTAGGTCCCAGAGCTACCGAGGGGTGTTGTACCTAAACCAAGAAGGGAAAGAGATGATGATGCTCTGTGTACCGCTTCCTTGCTTCCTTGTTCTTTCCTCTTACTTTTCCTCCTTAGCTCTCTCACACGAATCGAAGCTCTGATACCATAAAGAGAATGCGGGGGAGAGAGAGAGAGCTTGAGTTCCTTGTAAGAAAACACACACACACAAGAGAGTGTAAGACACAAGAGAGAGATGGATGGCCAAATTTTCTTCTATCTTCTTCTCTTCTATACAACCATATAACTAAAAGAGAAGAGTACATACATAAGGGGAAAGAAATCTCCTACAACAACATACAAAATGGTTGGTCTATAGTGTGAACCCAACTATATGAGCTTGCACTATAACTATGCCATAACTCTAGTACTCCAAACTGGGCTATCAAACAGCCTGGCCATCCATGTGCGGTGTATCGACCATAATCTCACGAACCATATCAATGGCATAAGTGCGGCGAAAGCTATCACCCAAGCGGGTCATCAATGTATGTCGTAGCACTAGTTGAGCTCGATATCTCATCAGTATCAGTACAAAGGTGGATGAGGGCACTAGAGGGTGATTTATATCTTCCCTAGAATTGGACAGTCAATCATGGTCATGATTCTATAGATTGTAGAATATCATGGTTTGTAACACCCTCCTATGGTTTTTACATTTGTGTGTAGTAGAACGTAGTAGAACACGAGGAAGATGAAGGATTATAAATTCGATGTATTCATGATGGATCATTACGTGTGATTATTCAGTCACAATGTGCAGTGGTGTGATTGTGTAGAGATGACATGAAATTATGATTGATGATGTGGCAATCTTGATTGTGATTTCATAAGTTGTAGAATCACGTTGACAATCATGGGGGTGAGATTTACTATGGGAAGGGTATTATCTTTGACACTTTGGAGTGGTTAATTGATGTTTTGGTAGTGGTATCAACTACAAAAATGATTATTTCTAATGTGGTAGTCCCCATCGTGATTTTATATGTGTAAAATCGTAGTGTGACACATGGTTTGATTGTTCTATTTTCATGCATTAGAGGCATGGGAAGATGATTTGGTCCTTCATTTTAATGGTTTTGTGGTGGAGCCATAGCCATGATTTGACAGGCATGCCATAGTTTGGCATGATTTTACAGATGTGATTGATGATGTTTTATCATGGACTGATGATGTGTCCATCATGATCATGAGTTTTCACGCTACAAAATCAGGGTGATAGTTGGGATATTGATGACATATTATCGTGTGACTGATGATTATGACCACGATTCTATAGGCTATAGAATCATGGTGAATTGGGATAGATTTTATCTCAAAGAGAGCCGCTTTTGGCACCTCTAATTGCAGTTTGATAGGACTAATTATTATGTTTCGGATCTCTTAATTACCATGATTCTACATTCCCCCATGAGCCAATGTGATGGTGGAAACTACTAAATCCCTAGTTTACCAATTTGTTACGTTTGTGATTCTGAGGGTTATGAGAGTTTGCCTAGGCTTGTGCTTACCCATTAGGTGACTACATGCATGATCATGCATGAGAAGAGAATAAAGGAGAGTTGCATTTTTTTCCATAACACCAAGCTTACCTTGTGCACCAACACACACACACGCTAATTTTGATAAACATGAATAATAAAAAGAATGTGATGAAGAAGGAATAAAATGCTCCTATCTAGAGAGATTGGTGTGTGTGTGTGATGGTGATGATGGGTGGTGATAGTTGACTCAGAGAGCAATAAACATGAAGGCTTGTAAACTTGAAATTCAGAGAAATGATAATAAAAGAAGGACAAATCACCTATTTATAGCCGAGAGGGTTAGGGTGGCTAGGTGTTAAGGGAAAGTGACACATGGTAGCATCCTGGATTTTGTCAAATGTGGTATGACGTTATTCTACAGGGTTAATAATCATGGGCGTGATTTTACAAAATCATAGTGATGAATTTGTGCCAATTATGGGCTTGTGAGGTCTTAGAGGGGCTAATTATACATTGTAGGGCTCATTTATGGCTGGCAAGATGGATTTTGTCAAATGTGGTGTGATGTGATTCTGTAGGGTTAATAATGTCACGAGCATGATTTTTCATAATCATAGTGATGAATTTGTCCCAATTATGAGTGGAGAGGCTTCCATAGGATCCTTAGGAGTGTTAGAACTCAGTTAGCAATTTAGTCCTCCAAATTTTCTTTGGCAGCAGGCAGGTTCTTCATCATGAGATCTTTACCGGCTTGATTCTTAATTGATTAAAGCATATCTAGATGAAGCTCTTGATGTAGAAGGATTCTACTAATATAGCACTTATAGTTTATCCTTAGAACATAGAAACTCTTGCTCCATCCATTAAATGGACCAGCCCATATAATCTATATAGCAGGTTCTTATATATACATGTCCTGTTTGGAGACGTGTTCTTGTGTGTCTGCTGACAGATTTGTCCTTGGGGCGACAAGGAATTGTCCAATTATCATGTTTTACCCTAGTTTGATTAGGTGTGACATTAGTCTAGAAAGGTTTTTATGGCTTCCCAGCCCCCACATCTTCAATGGGCAAATTGGTTTGATTTGTCATTCCCTCTTAACCTTGGCCTCCTGGCCATGATTAGTGAGGTCCAATTTTTGACTTGGTTTCTTTTTGGACACCCACACCTTCTTGAAAAGATGCAGGGGAGAAGAGAGCTTGAGCTATTGCAACACACACACACACACACACACACACAAACCCTAAAAGAGAACACACAAGGTGAGAGGCTAAAAATTCTTCTTCTTCTTCACACAACAAAAGAGGTCTAAAAAGAAGATAAAGTGACTAACACACATATTAGAGTATATATAAGCGGTCCATAATGTGAACATGCTAAGTGGAGTGGGTAGGTGTGTACTAGTCGGTGTAGTCTAGCTGTAGAATCTTTGGCGATGATATGTCGGTGCCAGCTACCAAACCCGCCAGTGATGTAAATGTCGAATGGTCATGCAGGCACCTTGTGAGTGTCAACTCATGTTGATCTTGACATCTCAACACTCCCCCTCAAGCTCAACTCTAGCTCATGAAATCCAAGCATATCTCGAAATCTCCAGAGCTTCTTAGCTCCCAAGGCCTTCATGAAGATGTTAGTGACCTGATCATGTGTGCTAACATAGGCCAAGTTGATGTTGCCTGCCACCAAGACTCTCTCCCTGATGAAGTGGTAATGTACCTCAATGTGTTTTGTCCATGCATGGAAAACTAGGTTCCTAGCCAATTGTATACTGCTAAGATTGTCACAATATATGACAACCTTTCTCTCCACATGCAACCCCAAATCAGCAAGTAGCTTGTGTAACCAAGCTACCTCACACGCTACCACCGTAACTTCTCTATACTCTACCTCTATACTCGACAAGGCAATTGTGGGCTGCTTCTTGCTGCTTCTTGCAACACTTCTTTTTTACTTGGCTTTGAGTAGCTAATTGTTTACAGGGACCCATTGTTGCTTTCCTTGTTCTATCTTAGCTTTGCCAATTGGCTTTGGTGTAGTAGTTCAAGATTTTGGTGTGGCCAAGGTGAGGGCCTGACATAGATGACTTGCCTTCATGGCCCCATTGCTTAGGTACCCAAATCTTCTTGTTCCCTTCATAGTATTCATGTGCCTTTGATAGCCATATGGGGACCCAACATTTATGAACATGATGCTTTTGAATTTTAAAGGTTTACATTTGGATTCCCACATGCACACCCTTAACTTTGTCTATAGTTTATTCAAATTTTGGCTTGTTTAGTTTCACTCATGTCTCATAAGAGAGTAAGTTGTGACTTGCTCCCCATTTAATCACATAGATTTAGTTGAATAAAATTTGAACGAGTTTTGGCGGGTCTTCTGTTCCTTCAACCAATTTCAAATCTTCCTTGATAGGCAAGGGTAATTCTTCCTTTAGTTGATTCCCAATATTTCTAATCAATCTAAAGTTGGTGGTTTTCCCTTAGCCAAGTTCCAATTGGCATTTTTATTTATGCAGAGAAAAATGTTGTCAGCCCTGCCACATCTTTGGGAGTTTGGACTCAACCAACATCATTATCATCAGATTCAAGTTAGGATTTATCGAGTCATACATAGAGGATAATCTCCTCTTTCCTCAAACATCTTTAAGAACAATTTTTTATTCCCTCCTTCAGAGTCAATCTCTCCCTAGCTGTGTTCTTGATCAGATTCTTGGCACATTCAATTGCTTTGATCCCCATATAGTGTTTCCTCCAGGATAGACTGTTTCAATGGCCTGGCTAGCTTGCAACCATTCCTTATACTTCTTATGGCTTTTCTCAACTAGGACTCGTGTGGCCTCCATTTTCTCTATCTCCTTTTGAGCGCATGGGTACTTACCCACCCCTCTAGGTATTTTGGGTTCAATGGCTGGTTTAGTTTCTTTTTGTGTCACTGCTTACTTCCTTCTTGTTAGCACATTCTCTTGGCTTGACTCAATGTGAATGTAGTATCAACCCTCATCCAAAATATCATGTGTATCCACCACCACAACAGATTCTCCTCATTCCACTTTCTTATCCCTTCTTCTTCTTCCCAATGTATACGAGTAGAAGACTTAGCTAGAGGTTCTCTATCATTTTTTGGGGTCTTCATGCTTGTGAGAAGGCCATGACATTTAAGTGGTGTCACCAACCACCCCCCCAAATCATTTGAAGTCATGGTGTTGGGTTAGTGGTCATCATCAAAGTCTCTCCTATGATTCTATACAGATAGTCCTTAATCGGGTGATCAATTGTGCATTTCACACAACTCAACCATGGGTGTGTACTAGCTTGGGTTTGCAAGTTTGTTACACTAACCTTGTGAGAACACTCAAACACATAGTGAGGTTCTTGGAAATGACTCAAGGTGTTCACTTAAGAATATGTAAGTCTACTATGTGCGATCAATAGGGAGGGGTTTTTACTAAGAGTTTATGAAAACTTTACAAAAATCTACTTACATAAGGGGATTTTAAACGGCATTTTTTTAAAAACCCATAAGTTTATAAAGAAAGAGGGATCATTTTCCTAAATCAAAATTCATAGAAAAGGTTATTTTTAATACCTTTGAATGCACATTATATGTAGGTCTTCCTAAAAGAGGATGTTTATTTCACGAGCAACTGCAAACAAGAAAAGCGAAGAGCCAAGCGACTGAAAAAAGGTAGAGGTCAGAAAAGTGACATTAAAAGAAAAAAATGACATTCTAGAATAACTCCATCTTTGTAAAGGCTTACTGATGCATAAACTCATGCACTACAAGATCAAGTTTCGGTACCTTAAAGAAACAAAGTAAATATGTTTTCAAGGCAAGTAAATATGTTTTCAAGGCAAGTAAACCATCTGTATAGCCTCCCTTTTTTGGAAGTCTAGGCACAAATAGCTAGGTAACTCAGATATTGTGATTGAGTAGTTCACACCTACCACCCTCAAACCCTCAGTGCTCACATAAAAATGTGTTAAGGAAACCCTACCCTAATAGGTCGTGGGAAGTTGCCTATCCACTGAGCTCGAGCAATGCTCCAGAGCTCCACCATAGCCACTTGCTGTCATCATCTTGCACTCATTGTCACACACCGAGGGGATTGCTCTAATCCAATGGGTGGTGAAACCTCTCTCGCGAAGATCAAGTGGGATCTCTATGGAATACGATTGCATTGGGAGCCTAATCTCTATGGAATACGATTGCATTGGGAGCCTAATCACTCAAGCAAGAGGGACAGAGAAAGCAAGAGGGAAGCAAGAGAGAACAAGTAGTTAGCACTAATCACTCCCAAATTCTAGCCCTAAGCACACCACACATGCTAGATTAGAGTTGCATTAGAGTTGCAATAGAGAGGGAGAGAACACTCCACTTCTATTTCACAAATGGGAGAATGAGTAATAAACAAGAGAAATTGGCTTTTATAGTTCCAAGCTTTTTCCCACTAGGCCGCTCGGGAGTAAGTGACTTGGGGCGCCCAAAACGTAGTTACAAGGCTTTTCTCTATGGTTTGGTGGCCAACTGACCAAGATCATCTTATCTATTCTTCAAATCTCAATACTTGGGAGTGTCTTTAGGGTGTTTCCTTCATCAAATGATGGGATTTACAATATAAAGCTAGTGCCTGTTACATGTGTGCGGACATAGCTGTTGTAGGAATGTGTTAACCAATATGTGGTTAACATACTCCCCTTCTTCCTAAAGTTAATCGCATCCTCATGATCAGTAAGATGTTGCCGAGGCACATTGGGAAGTGTCCCACTTAGTTGGTTCTCCTCTATCTCTAGAGTTGAGCTGGGGTGGGGGAGTTAGTGAGATGGAAAGAAGTTAGTGGAGTACTCGCGATTAAGTATCCTCCTAGTCTAAGGGACTCTTATGAATTCACATTTTTGTATGTGCCCAGTAGTACTCTTTATTTTATTTTTGGTGTTTTTTCTTTTTTGTCGCCTTTGCGGTGGGATATCCTCTTTAGAGGAGCCAGATTACTTGAATGAGTAGACTAGCACATAATACTTAATGACCAATATCCGAGAGGTAGCTAGTATTATTAAGGAGGAGTTAGTAAAACAATGGTGTTAGTAAGCAAGTGGCAAGGGGGGAATTCCAAAGGGACAAGGAGGAAACACGCATGGAGACTGCTTGTGCTTCGAGATGCGGTATGTTGATGGTGATGTACATGAACTCTAGCATCTTTGTCAAGACACCGTAATGGGTATCTTGGCTCTCATGGATATTGAGGTATCGAGTTGTGGTCTTCTCTCTTTTTCTTTCGATGCTTTGTCTTCTTCAGTCATGGTAGCTCATGGAACTAGGATCCTATGCTAATAGGAGTGGTAGTCAATGGCGAGGATCCAGAGATGTTGAGCATAAGAAGAATTTAATGGTAGGATTGATTAGGCATGTTGATAGGAGTGGTAGTCAATGGGTGGTGAGGCCAGAGATGTTGAGCATAAGAAGAAGTTAAGGGTAGGATTGATTCGGCAGGAAAAATAGTTATTAGGGTGAAGTAGGGTGATTAAGAAAATCCAACAATGGGTCGTACCATTGACTATTCTTGTGCCCACCATGGTCCCATTACAAGTGTTGTGCATGAGCAAGGGCAAAAGGTGTGCCCATGGTCCTAATCACCAAGAGACTCTTTTTTGTGTTTTTTTTGGATCCTTATGTGGGTGAGAGCTTACATGTGTTTATTGATCAGCACCCCTAAAGATGGTTTTGTATTAAGTAGCCTGTTTGGGGCATCATAGCATAGCGGAGGCTACACTCCAACCCACACACTTGTCAATCCGTGAATGCAACCCGGTTAGCGCATAGAGGCTATCCCGAATGGGAGAAGATGAGTTAACCACATACTAATGACTTTTAGTCCTACTCAATCCTTCTCAACACTCAAGCAATCAATCTAACACAATCAACACATCAATCTAGCATTATCAAAGCATCAAGATTAGGCTACGCTTAAGCACAAAGATACAACTTATGCAAAGAACCTAACATGCAAAGAGCTATCACACAAGCCTCAACTACACATCAATTCATGCACAAGCTTCATCACATGCACAACTCACAAATCAAAACATCATTAAGAAATCTAGATTAGCAAGTGTGTAGACCAAAACCTCATATCATTGAAAATGTAGAGAGTAGAGAGTACAAGATTAAAGCATGAATGGAGATGGAGAGCCTTGGGAGAGCACATGAGAAGGAGCTATGGGCAAGCTCTCTCTATGAGCCTCTCAACCAAATGACCAAAGAGTGTGCTCCCTCTCTCAAATGGGCCACCTTTTATACAAAAATTCTAGAACTCCCAAAAGTTCCCATGTGGGATTATTGTCAAGCCCCCTCCCACATTCATCTACAACTTTGAACTCTTTTCAAGAGCCCTAAGTGTCTTTTTTGTTGCATCCTTGTATTGATCTTCATTTGCATGCAATACTCCCCTCTTCCTATTTTGCGCACGTCCTCGAGCGCGGTAGTAGCAAGAGCTGCAACAAAAAAAACAATGGATACAAGTAAAGTCCGTTATTGAAAAAAAGAAAAGAAAAGAAAAACCAGCAATGATAATTTCACACGTGAGCATACAAGTGCAAGGCTGATTAAAGTTTTAATGAGTACTAAAATAGGTGAGTAAAGACTAGTCAAAGTGAGACTTAAGTAGTAGATAATGTTATGCAAAGGCAAGTATGCTTTGTACACCGCCGGTTATGACCGTAGTCTCAATGTCCTACCAGTATGTAAGTTACTCCTAAATGGCATACCTACTCCTAAATATGAGCAAAGGTGATTGGACTCTCGTTTTTTTTTTTTTTTGATATGTGTGTAGAAGTTGATGAAGATTAAGGTTCTATCCCAAAGAGACCGAAGCAATGGCCAAGAGACCTCCGCCAAGAGAATCTAAAGACCGCTAATTATCTCAAGGGCGACAGACCCTTTTTCTTTCTGTTATGACCTAAGGAGTACCCCTTGAAGATGAAAGCATCGGTCTTGAGGGCCCATAGTGTACCCCCGAGTCCTACCAACATCTATCAAGGCGATAGATTCCTCAAAGTTCTTCTTCTGAAGTTTTTAGACATCAGTGTTCTCCCCATGGAAACCAAGGCATCGGCCCCAAGGTGCTAAGACAACCTCAGGTCCTACCAAGCATTTCACATGGTGGTAGACACTTCATGTTGTGTCCATGCTCTCAAATGAGCCACCTTTTATACAAAAATTCTAGAACTCTCAAAAGTTCCTATGTGGGATTATTGTCAAGCCCTCTCCCACATTCATCTACAAAGTGGAACTCTTTTCAAGAGCCCTAAGTGTCTTTTTTGTTGCATCCTTGTATTGATCTTCATTTGCATGCAACACTCTCCCCTTCCTATTTTGCGCACGTCCTCGAGCGCAGTAGTAGCAAGAGCTGCAACAAAAAAACAATTGATACGAGTAAAGTCCTTTATTGAAAAAAAGAAAAGAAAAGAAAAACCAGCTATGATAATTACACACGTGAGCAATCAAGTGCAAGGCTGATTAAAGTTTTAATGAGTACTAAAATAGGTGAGTAAAGACTAGTCCAAATGAGACTTAAGTGGTAGATAATTCTATGCAAAGGCAAGTGTGCTTGTACACCGCCGGTTATGACCACAGTCTCAATGACCTACAAGTATGTAAGTTATTCCTAAGTGGCAAACCTACTCCTAAATATGAGCAAAGGTGATTGGAACTCATTTTTTTTTTCTCTTTTTTTTTTCTCTTTTTTTTTGATATGTGTGTAGAAGGTGATAAAGATTAAGGTTCTATCCCAAAGAGACCCAAGCATTGGCCCAGAGACCTCCGCCAAGAGAATCTAAAGACCGCTAAGTATCTCAAGGGCGACAGACCCTTTTTCTTTGTGTTATGACCTAAGGAGTACCCCATGAAGATGAAAGCATCGGTCTTGAGGGCCCATAGTGTACCCCCGAGTCCTACCAACATCTATCAAGGCGATAGATTCCTCAAAGTTCTTCTTCTGAAGTTTTTAGACATCAGTGTTCACCCCATGGAAACCAAGGCATCGGCCCCAAGGTGCTAAGACAACCTCAGGTCCTACCAAGCATTTCACATGGCGGTAGACACTTCGTGTCTCAATTCACTTTGTACATATTTATTTTTTTAGGGTATATTTTCATAAATTTTTATTACTCCTAGCACCTAGCTCATATCTAAGAGGTAGCTCCCACTAGGGATAACTAATATACCTTGAAAACATAAGTACTTGGCATACTCCATTGGTATATATCCTACACTGTCTTTAAATAGAAATATCTTTTACTAAGTCTTCTAAGACTCTAGAACTCACTCACCATTTTTTAACAACTAATCAAAAACTCAAACCAGCCAATGTTGTGTGAACATGCAAACCATATATTCGAAAGATAAGAGCACAAATAGAAGTAGAGATTAAGATTTGAATACACCTGTTGTAGTGCCCTGTTGATGTTTGCATTGATGCATTGCTGATTTTGTGCAGATTACTCCTCCTTGATCTTTGTAAGCGTAGCATGTCTCCCCCCTTCCTAATTTGTGTGCACGATAGGTGGACTATTGGGGCGTGTTTGATGCTCTTGTTTTAGCGAAGATCTCTGCAAAATTTTTATTAACAAACAAGAAAAGAAAAGAAAAAAATAAAATTTGCCATTGGTGCCAAACACCGAATATAGCCGAGGGGAAAAACCCAATGGGAGAAAAGTGCCCTGGCTTGTCGATCTTATTATGGAGTCATTGAACTTACCCTTGCGCTGGTAGTGGAGATCATCTCAAAAAGAAGATAATCCTTTAAAGGCATAAAGAACCACACTATGCAAACATTGATCTACCAAAGAGCTTCATTTGTAGTGTTAATGCCTTATCTTTGGTTTTAGGTATGTCCTTCTTGGGTGGGAATTTTATCAATTGTCTTGGAATTTGAGCAAGATAAGAGGATTTAGGCATTGAAGTACCAGAATCTATGCTCAAATGAGACTCCTTTGTACTTGTCTTAGGTACACAAGTTGATGGTTGAATTGTGTAACAAGGAGAAATCGGGACAACCGGTGTTTCAATACATGTTTTAGGAAGATCAACACAAGTAGATTTGTAGGTGCTATTACAGCCACCTTTCCTTTCTTGAAGAATTTGTGTTGATTTCTTTTGTACCCACTGATATGGAAAATCAAGGATGGCTCTTGGAATCTTTTTGAAACACTCTTTTACCCTTAGCAAAGCATGGCATTTTGGAAGCCAAATTGCTGTTGCACCCTCATAATAACCTTGTGCTTTAAGAACCCGTTTTGGGACCCATCGAGTAACAATCTGAGGTTTAGGCTTGGAAATGATGTGCTTCTTAAGAGGCTTAGCAACTGGACTAGATGGTACAAGTTTGTACGCATATTTGGGTAGCCACATTGATAATTCCTTCTTGCCCGGCCTTCTTTGAGCAGCAACTAGAGTAGTTGGAACATGCCAGCCATGGCCCTCACTTGAGTACTCATCAATTATCCACATCATTTGTGTTGGAGCTTGTGTCTCTTTCTTATCAGCATCATTAACAGATTTGAGTGTTAAATTCTCAACTGAGACTTCCTCGACATGCATAGCTGTTGTTTTGGATGTATCCCTATAGTACAAATGATCTAGAAGAGCACGTGGTTGTACCATTCGTATAGGTATAATGTCATATCCATCTGAGTCACAGAATTGAATTGGCTTCGGTAAAGCACATGTCGATAATGTTGCAAGGACATGACTCCATTCTAGTGGATCAATTAAATGCTCAGGGAAGGGTTGTGGAATGTATGCCTCGTCTGATACACTTCGATTACCCTTAAGTCTCTCAGTGTTGAAATCCCTACATGAGGCTCCACACATCCATAGATCTTCTCGCCCATCAGACAATGTAACTCTTGAGCCCTCAGATGAAGCAGAATCAAACTCATCTATTGGAGACCTTGTTACATCACGATATGAGTGATTCCTTAGGTTGACCCTTGTGATGACAGAATCATGTCGGAGGTACAAATAATTGTATCCCCAATCTTGAATCATTTTAAATTGTCGCATGAATGGTCTACCCAATATCACTTCGTAGTTTGGATGTTTTCCAAAATCCACTACTGCAAAGGTGTGCTCATATTCAATCCCACATGTGGTGACCAATATGTTCTCAAGCAGCCCAAGGGGATGTTCTAAGCTTCCATCTGCTAGCTGCAAGCGCATCCTTGTACTCCTAATAGCTGGTTTGCCCCATTTTTCCCAAATGGACCGTGTTACAATGCCCACTCCTGCGCCACTATCAAGTATTGCAGTTGAAGATACTTTTCGCACTTCTAATGGGAGGGTAGCATTTCCCTGATCGTCCTCACAAAATTTTCCTACTTTGTTGATAGGAACTGGCATAACATGCTTTGTCTCGGGGTGTATAGTACACTCATGGTGACCCTTTTGTAGCAATACCTGCTCTGACAAACATGTGGCAATATCATTCCACAACTCAGGTTTAAGCTTTATCAACTCAAGCAAAGGTAAGGTACAAGCCACTGGTGCTGACAAAATAGCTTGCACCATACTCATATCCTTCTCCTTTGTCAACCTTTTATGCATGGAGGGTATCCTCAAGGTTTGAGAACAGTTCTCATATTCTCCCAGATATGATGGTAAGGTTTTCATTGTATGCTTACTCTAGGAGAAACAATTGTTTGAACTTCCTCTTGGATGCTTGGGTGTCTAAATTTGTTTTCCGAGTCTCTGGTAAAATCCACCTCAGAGAATGGAGGCGAACTAACAGAAGACATGTTCTCATTAATTTTCTTAGTTACTGCGGCCCACATTTCATTTGCCATGTCCTCATTAGCATCAATAACTTCATCATTGCATGGGAAGACAAGGCTAGGTGGTGGCAGATTACCCCCTTTCAATTGAGTGTCAATTGGTACAGACCTTTCGCTATGAGCTTGTGAAATGAGTTCACTTTTCATTTCCCTACTTGATGACACTTCCGGTATGGTTTCTAATGTTGGCTTAAGAGAGGCTGGGCCCCGAGGAATAGATGGTGGTGGTCCCTCAAGTATTGACTGAGCTTCCCTAATGAGTTGCTGATGTACAGCTAGATTGATCTTCTCCTCACGAGGGTTTGGGTATTCTTGAAGCTTCTTGGGTAGCTCAGATAAGGCTGTAATGCGACTTCTATGAGCATCAATGATGGCCTCTAGAGTCTCATTCACTTTATCCACAAAAACAGAACCCCCAGAACTAACCTCAGTCGTACTAGCCTCATCTTGTTTAACACTAGGCTCAGGTTGAGGTTGATGTTCCTCACGCACTTCTTGGGATGTAAAAGTTTTATCCCTTATGTTTTGTTTAGAGGTTTCCTGAGAACTAGTGGATGTACTTTTAGTTTGTTTGTTTCGGTTCTTCTTCCGCCGAGTGGTCTTTTTTCTACTAGACTGTAGGGTCTTGTCCACTAGATTTGTCTTTGCATCCCTAGTTCGAGGTGTCTCATCAGTTTGTATTTCAGCGTTTCTTGTTTGTGATCGAGTCATGACTCTAAGTGGCACGACATCCTCATTCTCAGATGAAGGTGGCGATGGAACTGTCCCTACAAGGTTAAGTGAGACCTTTGGTTGAGAGGTGCCTTCCTCATGTGGTTTCAGCAGACAATCTTTTGGGAAGTGTTCAACACAACACCCTAGACAATATCTTTCAATTGGTGAAAACTGTTGTACTGTTGTATTGGATCGAGATGCTTGCCTAGAGCGATGTGGACAATCACGAGCCCAATGGGGTTCTCCGCACTCATAACAGGGGCCCATTGGTTTGGCCTCTACTTTCCTTGGCTGCCATTGACCTGAGGGGCCTGGAGTCCTAGGTTGGTAGCCACCTAGTAACATTAAAGAGTTTTGTTCCCCTGGTTGAGCGTCCAGTGCTGGGCTTGGGTATGTGGGACTTTCAAAGATATTTTCTTTGGATGAATATGATACATATTCTTCCTCCACATAGCCTGGGTTTACCAAGTCTCTACACACATTTGAATTGTCATAGTCGACAACCCTCACAGGAGCAGTCCCTGGAGCAGGAGGTTGAGCACCAAGAACAGGTCGTGCTTGCTCATGTGCCATCGGTGGCTTACGTTCAAAACTAGTATACTGTTGATACATTTGTGGAGCCACTCCACCCCTCGGCTGCTCATGTTCCTGTCTCATTCTCGCAATGCGAGTACAATCCTGTGTGGTATGAGTAAAGTTCCAAGCACAGGCTTGGCACCACTTCTTTGTGGGTTGGTTTGTGACTAGAGGAGAAAAGGTATTACAGTCCTCTGTTTTATGGTCACCGCCACATGCTCCACAAAGATGAGGGCCTGTAGGAAGTACACTCCTCATTCTCTGCTGCTGTTGTTGTGGCTGCATGGGTGGACGATAGGTCTGTCCCAATCTCCGTAGTACTAGGTTGGCTATCTGGTCAGGATTTACTAGCGCGCTAGACCCTGATCTTTGGTCATCACCCCACTGATCTCTAGGTTTCACCTCTGGGCCAGAACCTTCTTGGAATTTGAAGTTATCGATGAAATCCATAGCATCATGGCAACACTCATTGAAACTTGTATGCTTCTTCGCATAGAGATGTGTATGCAGTGTCGAATTTTTGAGTCCTTTTAAGAAGAGAGAAATTAATCGACTTTGGGCGGGCTTCTCATCCTCTGGGCAACGATTAATGTACTGCTTCATTCTATTTACACAGTCTCGAACACTCTCATTCTCGCCTTGCTTGAAAGAGTAGATGTGTGCTACTGTGTCATGTTGAATTCCCATCAAGGAAAAAGCAGCAATGAATCTCTCTTCCAAAACTCGTAAAGAAGTTTTGTCTGAAGCCTCTAATGCCTGAAACCAAGCCAGGGCTTTTCCTTCAAGAGTGAGTCCAAAGCCATCAATTTGAGTATGCTTATCAGCCACTTGCTCAGCTCGAACTGCTTGCCTAAATGCTGCTACATGGTCGTATGGATCTCCCGACCCTTCATACTTCTTTACCAGTTTCTGAAGAGTTGATGGCCTTACTTGTCTTGAATACTCATCATAGGGCCTACGGCCTCTTATTATCAGTGGGAATTGTTCCTCTCTTTGGAAAGATGGTCCACATGTTTCCAAAATTGGTGTGGGTACCCTATTACCAGCCTCACCAAACCCCTCCAAAGATCTTGTCGCCCTCATTTCAGGAGGTGCATTTATAGGAGGCCGAGTTGGCTCCCCTATCCTCCGATTGTTATAGTGAGAAAGATGTTGGTGTGGTGTGACCTGTGGTCGCACATTTGGTGTAGGACGATATCTTGGTGCTAGAGTTGGGCTACTAGCAGTGGTCCACTTAGATGTTGAAGGTCCCTCTCTAGTGAACTCTCGTAGGGGAGGAGCAACAGTTTCTCCAAGAAAGGCTGTCTCTCCTGGTTTGGCTGTATTTGTTGAGAACACTTCCATAAATAATGGTTGTCCTTTCCACGTGAGTTCCCGAATTTCTTTCCAATCTAAGGTTCGGTATTCATTGGCCCATTTATCAATTATTCTGTTCATGTGTCCTGCGAGCTTCTCAACTACCACCACATGAGCTAGAGGAAGATCTAGCTGTGGCAATTTAGTCGTGGCATAATATCCCTCTAACGAGTCCTTATAGACCTCTTGAAGTGGGTCATCCTGTAAGACCTTTGTCACAGGAATTTGTCGTACAAACTCCCATTGGCATTCAGCCCCCTGATCCAGTTTACTCTTGCCTTTCCTATCCCTTTCCAAATTTAGATCTACAAGAAGTAAATCATCTATGGATGGCTTTGAGGATTGGGCATTGGATGGTCCAGGCATGTCCGGCTCAATGAGCCAGTCATCTCTAGACTCCCTTGCTCTGGAAAGTTCTGATAAGTCTAAGAACTCGGTTTTAGAGAGCTCCCCTAATTTGTCTACCTTTTCTGGATGGTAGGTGACTTCGTAGCGAACACCATCTCCACCCATATACATGTTACCCTGGTCATTGACGAGAGGTGCTCTATCAAGTTCTGAGAAAATGTCGGCGATCTTAACAAGATACCGTTGTTGTGGATCCTTAAAGATCTCAGCTCCTTGAGCATTTGTGTAGACATATTGGAGTCTCACATTGAGTGTTAACCCCATGGTGTCGGCTTCAAATGGATTAAAGGATCTTGAGGGTGTCCTATTTGGAACTACGGGATGACTATTTGTCGGCCCTAGATTGTCCATGGACAATGAACTAGTTGTTCTAGAGGAAAGGGTATCGGATTGGGATTCAGACAGGGTTTCAGCAATATCTGCCAAATTGCCTACCGATTGGGTCCCACTTTCTTGCGTAGGTACTCTAGAAGGTGCCCTAGGTCCTATGGCAGAATCTACACGACGTCCCGACCGCAAGTGCATAAGGTCAAAATTTTGTTTTGGTTTTTTTATGTGTTTTTGTTTTGTTTTGTTTTTTGTTTGTTTTGGTTTTGGTTTTTGTGTTTTGTTTTTTTGATAAAAATATATATATATATGTATATATATATATATATATATATTACCCTACCTAACCACTAAAGGCAACTAAAAATGAGTATATGGGTAACAAACTATCCTATATTTTTTTAATTTAATTATGATTTTTTTAAATGATTTTATGTTTTTTTTTATGTTTTTATTTTTTTTAACACAAAAATTATGAATCACACTAAAAAAAATACTAATTATGCACAAAGTTACAAAAATTAAAAAATGCAGGTTACACTAATTATGCAAAAAATTAAAAAATGAAGAATTACAAAATATGCACAAAGGTAGACTCCTAAAAACACTTAAAAATTTATTTATTTATTATTATTATTATTATTTTTAAATTTTTCTTTTGTTTTCTTTTGTTTTTGTTTTTTTTTCTTTTATTGATTTTTTTTATAAAATTATTTGTTTGTTTTTTGTTTTTGTGTTTTTTTTAACTTATAAATTTCGTGCCAAATATAAAAAATATGAATTTACTAATTATGCATCATTTACAAAAATTCTAAAAAAATAAAAAATAAAAAATGCAAGCTACCTTAATTATGCAAAAATTTAAATGATGAACAATGGTTTCAAAATACAAAAATAAAAATTTTTTTTTTTTTGGTTTTGTTTTGTTTTGTTTTTGTTTTTGTCTTTTTTTTTAATAACAAAAAGTTAAAACAATGCAAATCGCTCTAATTATGCTAAAAATTACAGAAATGAAAAATAAAAAATATGCAAACAATATGGACTCCTAAAATAATTTAAATTGTTTTTTATTTTTATTTTTTTATTTTTTTTATTTTTTTAATTTCTTTTTCTCAATTTAATTGTTTTTCTTTTTTTTCTTTTTTTAATTTCTTTTTTTCTTTTTTTTAAAAATCTCTTTTCTTCTTTTTTTTTAAATCTCTTTTCTTCTTTTTTTTTCTTATCTTTTTTTCCCTTTTTTTATTCTTTTTAAAAATATATATATATATATATATATATATATTTATTGTTTTATTGTTTTTATTTATTTATTTTTTATTTAAAAAATATAAAAATCATGAAAATTTAAAAAAAATAAAAAAAAATAAAAAATTCCACCAACCTTATCTTCTTCCACCGCTTCGCGCCGTTCCCTCCCGGATTTCCCGCCGGTGCACGTGGGTCGCCTTCTCTTTAGCCAGCTGCCTCCTGCTGGCTTCGCAGGTCGCTTCCACACCGTCGCTTCACTACCAGCAGCACTTCACCACCTCCTCTGCGCCTCTGGCCTCTTTTCCTTCACTGCAACTGGCGCCTTCGCCTTAGCTCGGCCACCCAACAGCCTTGTGATTATATATATATATATATATATATATATATATATATATATTATTGCCGCCTTCTTTGCTATGCCTGCCGACGTAGCCTTCGATACTTGGACGCTTCTACCCTCTGTGCCTTCTGATATATATATATATATATATATATATATATATATATATATATTTTTAAAGCCACCTTCAACGTTCTACCTCCTTGCTATAAACCGGCCGCCCACTCCAACTGGCCGCCCACCACAGCCTCTCCATTGTATATATATGTGAATAAATAGATATATATATATATATATATATATATATTTATCTATTTATTTTTTTTCTTTGCTGCGATTATGGAGATGCCTCCCCACACGATAACAACACAACAAAACATCAAAAGAAAGGTCGCCTCCAACACTTCCTATCTACCACTCGCCAACCCCGTAAAAAATACAAAAACAGAAAGTACTTAAATCTGATTGGTGGCGGGATTTCTCTACCGCAATGAGGTTTTAATTAATTTTGTTTTTTTTTTGCTTCTAATCAAAAAACCGAAAACACACAAGGCGCCCTTGAGATCACACACTCAATGCCCTTGCAAACTCTACTCTAATCTACCCTAATCCACGATTTTGCAATCAATGGAGCACTTAGTAAGAAGTAATGGTTAACACCCTTCACTAACTTAGGTGTGCGTTCCCCGGCAGAGCGGCGCCATTGTTTGGGGCATCATAGCATAGCGGAGGCTACACTCCAACCCACACACTTGTCAATCCGTGAATGCAACCCGGTTAGCGCATAGAGGCTATCCCGAATGGGAGAAGATGAGTTAACCACATACTAATGACTTTTAGTCCTACTCAATCCTTCTCAACACTCAAGCAATCAATCTAACACAATCAACACATCAATCTAGCATTATCAAAGCATCAAGATTAGGCTACACTTAAGCACAAAGATACAACTTATGCAAAGAACCTAACATGCAAAGAGCTATCACACAAGCCTCAACTACACATCAATTCATGCACAAGCTTCATCACATGCACAACTCACAAATCAAAACATCATTAAGAAATCTAGATTAGCAAGTGTGTAGACCAAAACCTCATATCATTGAAAATGTAGAGAGTAGAGAGTACAAGATTAAAGCATGAATGGAGATGGAGAGCCTTGGGAGAGCACATGAGAAGGAGCTATGGGCAAGCTCTCTCTATGAGCCTCTCAACCAAATGACCAAAGAGTGTGCTCCCTCTCTCAAATGGGCCACCTTTTATACAAAAATTCTAGAACTCCCAAAAGTTCCCATGTGGGATTATTGTCAAGCCCCCTCCCACATTCATCTACAACTTTGAACTCTTTTCAAGAGCCCTAAGTGTCTTTTTTGTTGCATCCTTGTATTGATCTTCATTTGCATGCAACATAGCCCATTTGGCTAGATTTGTGAGCTTACCTTTGAGTGTATCTTCTTTGAGTGGTTGGATAAGCTCTATCATTTGTAGCACTACCCCTTCGTTTGGTGATGAAGTCAAGGAGCACGGTGGAGCTTCATGGTGGACGAGGCTCCATGGGTGGAAAGGGCTAGGCAAATGGAGCTTTTGAGTGCCCATGGGTGGTGTGTGGGCAAGTCCATAGGATTGAGTTGAGGAAGAGGAGACTTGCTTGCCCGTTGGTCTCAAAACCATCTTTATCTATTGGACAGGTATGGTGGGGTTGGTTTGGGCAAACGACTGAGGGTTTTTCTGTGGGAGCCAAATGATGGAGTTGCCATCATAAAAGCCTTGGGCATCTTAAGAGATTTTTAGGCACCCATTGTTGCCAAGTGATGAAGGTCCGTGGTTGTCAAGGCTTTGTGGGTTTTTTTCAATGACACTTTGAGTGAGAAGTAGGTTGTCAATGCCCCTGAGGATAGTATTTTTATTGTGGCTTGGGGAGCCACAAGTGTGTGTTTTCTTCATGGAAGCCTTGAGCTTTGAGCACATTGGTAGACATGCAGCGTTGTTGGCTTTGTTGTGCTTGCGATTGCCTAACCAGATAGCTGTGAGGCATTTTGTTGTAGCTTCCTAGGGAGTTATGGTGGATGAGCTCAGGCGGTGTGCTTGGGTAGCCAAAGGCAATTGTTGCCTTTGTAGTAGCCTTGTGCTCATAACAGGCAGTCAGCAGGCGCTAGCCAATGTTGAAGCTTTGACTTAGGGTTGGTTTTGGTTAGCTTTGTTGGCTTTTTGCGCTTGGGTTTTTGGGATGGCCATTTTGGGATCTAGAGTTTGGTGTAGCCATCGTAGAACCCCTAATCTGCAAGAAGGTTCTTGAGCACCGACCATTGATTGTCATGGATAAAGGTATGAGGTCGGGGTCCTTACAGTGTGGATGGTCAAGGATGTAGAGTGGAGGGGAATTGTCAATGATGAACCTTGATTGTCATTGTTGAATGGTGCTGACAGTGGCCTTTCAACCGCCTTTGGTGAGGCATGGGGTGTGGGAACAGGGGAGACTTTTGGTGATGAGGATGGGGCATGAGAGGGAAGGGCAGTCAAGGGTGAGGGTGTGTGTATGTTTTTCTTTTGGAGACACAAGAGGACTGTGCCCTTTTTGCAGTTGATTTCCATAGTGGCCTTTTCTTCTTGCCAATTGATTTGACAGTGAGTGGCATCCATCCACTCTTTTCCAATGATGATAATCTGGCCTTGGAGTGCACCTGCATCTATGATGTGAAATCTTCACTCCAACTTATTTCTTATAGAAATTTTAGGAATGAAATACCCAACACTCATTAAATGCATTTCTTGTGAAATTTTAATGTAAGTGTTTTCTTGAGTAAGTGTGAGTTTTCCCAAGAGCTTTCCACACCTCCAAGAATATGATATTGGCGTGGACCATGGGGTAGATATGGGCTCCGATCCATATTCTTGGTGGGTTTAGTTCTGGTGGAAGTTCAAGGGTAGTGGAAGACTTACCAATTATTATTGTGGGTGTGAGAGTACCCTTTGTTGAAGTAGTTGGTGTGGGCAGAGGATCGGAGTTGATGCACTCCCCATCCCAGATGATCATCATTACTTTGCCCTAGGAATGTTGAAGGTAGCTGTGATGTGAGCTGATTTGATTGTACTTGTAGTGTTTTGGACCTAGCTTCCTCCAAGAATGACAGCTTCTTTTGTCTCATCTGTGGGAACCACATAAAATTTACAAGCCAATGGGTTAGAGACAGTATATACATTTTGTGTAAAATACCCAAGGCTTTGTATACGTTGTCCACCACTAGGCAATTGAATTTTGGCATGGGCAATTTTAAGAGATGGTTTGCCTAGGGAGACCTAGGTTTCCCATGGAAAAAGATTGTGGCTTGCTATGAGAGACACCAAGGCACGCTTTCTTTGCATATTTCTGCCAAAGGAAAAATCTACCCAGACCCTTAGGGTGGTTGTTTCAAGTTATGGAGCTACACTTACACTCAGGGTGTTAAGTGAGGCAACGGCTTTGTAGGATTCATGAAGGATATGGCTGTTTGGGAGCACAAATTGCGTGCTGAGTTTGTGATCTAGGAGGGTGTTAAGTGTAGCAAGGATTTTTATCCAGTCGTGGTTGACTTCTTCATCAAGGGCATGCAATTTGTCATAGGTGGTGTTACGAATGTCCATGACCACAAATGTGAGGTTTAAGTTCATCTCATAGACTTTTACCTTGAGGTCATGCGCTATGCCTAGGGGTCATGTAGATTTCCTATCCGTGAGCTTTATCATCACAAATGTGGTATGATCAAGGTGCGGTTGGTCCCAGTTTTCCTAGCATGTTCGTGTGAGGATGCTTACACCAGCACCTCCATCCAGGATGCCTTTGACCACATGTCCATTATAGGAAATGGGTTGGGCTACGTTTGTGTCATCACATTTAAAATAGTGACCCAATACATTTACTCAAATGGTTGGTGTGCCTTTGGATTGTGAGTTGTGGTGATGGAGTAGTTCAGGATGATGGGCCTCAGATTCATATCCGAGGAATCTGAGTTAGCTCCCTCCTCCACAGAAGCCTAGAGTTTTCATTTCATCCAATCCCAAAGATCATCCATAAATTTAGATTACCTTTTAACAAGGTTCCAATGGACATTTAGATTTAGGAGGAAAGAAAGATTGAGAGGCCGGCCAGGTCGTGTCGATGATGAGGAGCTTCCACAAGTGCAGGGCCGTGATCATAAGGTGGACCAGGAATAGTATATGGAAGTTCAATGTGGTCCTTATTTGACGAGGGTGGAGGTCGAGATTTGGGTGCCGTAGGAGGGTAAAATACCTCAGAAAATTTTGTGTGGGAACCTGGTGAGTCTTTGTCAGACTCTGTATCAGTGTTCGCCACCATCGAGTTGTTTGATATGAACATCGGATATGGCCTTGGCTGCCTATGGAATAGCCATTGGAAGATTAGGAGGCACATGTGGGAAAAATTCTTTGTTTGTCAACGTCATTTTGGTGAATGGATCACCTTGAGCATAAGTGGGGTCTCCTGCGTTACCTAGTGTGCGGAAGTTCATGTGCTATGGGGGACGACGCATACTCAGGTATTGGGTTGTAAGATTCCTCCTCAGCCTGAATAATGAATAAACTTTACTTCAATTCCCTGTAATCATTCCCTGTTTTTGAATACAAGAAAATATTATTTTCCTTGTTTTTGCCTAGTGAGATAAAAATTTCTAGAGAGTGGTAATTCAATATTGAGATATTTTTGGATATATAAATTATACAAATATCAAAAATACGTTTCCCTCAAATAGAAATTCAAAATAAATTTTCCAATGTGCATTAGGAATCAATTAAAAATGATCCTTAGCCTTAGGGTCAATTAAAAATGATCCTTAGCCTTAGGGTCAAGATTTTCTAAAAATTTTGGATTATGGTCCAATTAAGGTTCCTATGGACCAATAAGATTAATCCAAGTGTTGGGATGAGATAAATCCAATGAATAAAAGAAAATACCCAAAAATGAGTAAATGCTAACATAAGATAAAGAGTTGACTGAGTACAAGGTTTATTAGTTAAAAATTATGAAATATTACTAAAAAAATGAGATATTTTGGAGTAATCATACAAATTTGACACCTTGGTAAGGAAAGAGGGAGCCTTCAAGGAGGTGCCTATTTCACACATGTGAGGGAGTTTTAAACTCAAAAATATCAAGATATTTTTCTCTCTCCTCTCTCCTGGATCAAACCAAATCAAAAGGGGAGACAAATTGATCCAAATCTTATCCAAATTCAGCCAAACTAAAGTTGGAAAATTCTAGAACTTAGTTGGACTCAGTTAGTGGCCTCCCTCACCTATAAATAGACCCTCATTCTTTTATATTCTCACCTGTGAACTAGACTATGCACTATTACATTTGAATAAGCATATTTTCTATTATCCTTTAAAAATCCTCTACAATTTAGAGAGATTGGAGCTTCTCTCTCTCTTCAACCTTCTTTGGAGCTTTCCTCAACATACTAACTAATTGATTGGTTGGGGGCCTTTCCTAAGACTAAAGAATCAAGTAAAACAAGAGGTAAGGTGTGACTTTTTTATTTTTCTTAATATTCTAAATGTTTTTCACTTCTCAACCCCTCTCAAGCTTGAGAAGTATTCAATTGAATGGTTCTTCAATGCAAATGAAGCTCTCTACTGAATTTTAATGATTAATCACATAAAGTCTACATTTATGCTTAAATTAAAATGTTTTTTAAGCATATCTCTCTCTCCCCCAAAGAATGGTCATTCCTATGACCAATTCTATATTCAAATGATGCTTCTCATGGAGCAATTCTTAGTTCTAAAAGTAAACTCTATGCTAGTCAAATTAGAGGCCAAAGAAATGATTTTTTAATGCTTTTATGTTACTTAAATTATGCTAAACTTAGGGATTAAGTCCATAAATTGGATATTAGTCCAAATGATAGTTATTCTATCATATTGTATGACTAAACCTTATGCTTTTCAAAATTATTGAAAATTATCAGTAATAGCAGCGTAGCTAGGTGAAATTTTTAAAAATTAACACATAAATCATTTTTATGCATAATGTGAAAAGAGGGCTTCCTACCATATTCTAGGATTAGTCATCCTAGGTTAAATGAATAATTCTCATCATATTCATGAAAAATTAATTTTTAATGTTTATGCATAAATAGTTAATTAGAGAAAAAGAGGAATTTCTAGTAATTTTATTTTTATGATAAAAGAGAAATTCCCATGATAATAAAGATCCATGTATTCCAATGGAGAAAGAGAAAAATTGGAATATCAAAATAATGGATATTTTATTTAAAATTAAAGAAGAATTTTACTTAAATTTATTTCTATGCATAAATAAATTTAAATGATGAAAGAGAAATTCCCACCATATTTGGAATTCAATCATTTAAATGAGAAAAGTGGAACTCTTAGTATAATGGAATTAATATATATTTTTATTTAATTTTTAAGAGAAAATTTAGTTAGATTTATTTTTATGCATGAAATATTTAAATGATAAAAGAGAAATTCCCATCATAATTGGAATTCAATCATTTAAATGAAAAAAGTGGAATTTTTGTCATATTTGGATTAATGGACATTTTTATTCAATTTTAAGAGAAAATTTAGTTAAATTTATTTTTATGCATAGAAAAATTTAAATGATAAAAGAGAAATTCCCATCATATTTGGAATTCAATCATTTAAATGGAAAAAGTGGAATTCTTGTCATATTAGGATTAATGGATATTTTTATGTAATTTTTAAGAGAATTTTTTGTCAAAATTATTTTATGAAATAGATTTAAATGATGAAAGTGAAAATTCCATCATATTTGGAATTGAATTATTTAAATGGAAACAGAAGAATTCTTGGTATATTAGAATATTGAATATTTTTATTTAATTTTAAGATAGATTTAATTTATGATAAAAGAGAAATTCCCATGATATTTGGATTGCACTCATTAAATGAGAAAAAGAAGGATTTGAATTAATTTTTAGTGTCAAAAGATGAATTCACACCATAATTCTACCTAGGGAATTAAGGTCGAGAAATTAAGTGATAGAAAGAATATCTTTAGATATTTTATTTGGTTAAATCACTAAATTTGTATTTACCCAAAAATAGATGTTTATCCGAAGAAAATCCTTGTTAGAACTAAACCAAATGATTAGACTATGAGAGGGATGGATAGTAAACCTACTTGTCCATCTCTCGATCTGAATCAAGCAAGAACTTTGTGACCGATTCCGGTTCCTAAATACAAAGAATAGACTACCGTTGAACTAAACTAGTTTTTCTTTGACCGAAATCACCAAGAATCTAGTTGGACAATCAGTCAAATGATGGGTAGATTACCCTGTTGAGAGATCAAGGATCCTCATTAGAAATTATGGACAAAGGGGTTTTGTGGAACCAATCTCAAACTAGGAATTCTACTTGCATTGGAACCTCTGTTTTTCATTTAAAGGACTGTTTTATGCTAGAATGCTGGAGGAAGCATTTGGCATGTATTTTACTAAGAGGAGGTTTGTTGCAAACAGCTGGCGGTGGGGAGTCGTCGAGGCGTCACTCGCTCGCGGCAAAGCCTTCTGAGGTCTTGACCAACCTCGCTACGATTAAAATGGTGCGCTTACGGTACGATGGGCGAGGACCGACGAAGCGGTCCCTGAGTGAAGTGCTAGGATACCTAAGGAGGATCCTAGAGGGTTTTGACCAGGCGATGCACGGGCTCGCGGTTGCTAGGACACCCATGCGTGCATCAAGGAAGATTCGGATGGACTAAAGAGAAATATTTTTGCGAATCAAATTTTGGATATTGGATCTTGTTGGTTGGCCAGCTGGTCTTACGGAGAGTCCAGATGATCTATTTTGTAACACAATGGACTCAGAATTTTGGAGAATGATGATCAGTAAAATTATGATTCTATTAAGGATTGTTTTAAAGCCAGCCAAATCTGTTATAAATGGTAATTTCATATTGGGTGTGTACGTGGTATACCTACCTTAATTTTTGCAGGGGGAACTCTTTTCCTCGGTACCCAAAAAAAACACAACCAAATCTTTATAAAGGAATCCCACCAATACAGTGGTAGGGTGGTTGGCTAATCCATGGGCTCATTGGGGTTAGGCTGGATCGGAGGATTCCTGTGAAACAATTAAGATACGATTAGTTACGTTAGTTAGATTAAGTCCTGAGAAGACCTTGTTTTGTGGGGGAGGGGATCAGCGCGCTGTGCCTCGTTAAAGGAGGAAAAAAGCGGTGATTCCATGGACCAAGTGCAAGTCTCTTCTTGATCTGACAACGTGACTTCAGGTTTGGTCAGATCAGTTTAACGAGTTAAGACTTTGACTCGTTAGATTAATTTCCCCGCCGTTAGAAGATTTTCCCATGGCGGAATCGCCTGTGCCTTCTGCACGAGGGGAGTTTTTTCGGGCTCGGTTTCAGAGGAACCGCCCGGGCTAGTCTCTCATCCGGACATCTGCGGGCGAGGCCCCGAGTGTGGATCCCTGCCCCCTGCGTGGGAGGCGGACGCTACTTCCACCGTTGTCAGCGCCCCCCGAAGGGGGATTTCACAGGTGGTATCAAAGCTTTGTTGAAAGCTAATAAGGAGAAATGAATTCTTATCAGAAAATTGTAAAGAGCATTTACATACTATATTTTCATTCCTTAAAGCTTCATTAATGAAGAATTTTTAATCAAAGAAGTTATTTTTATAGATGGAAGTTTCACACTTATCTGGTGTGCCTGACCTCACCCAGTCACAAGACATGATTGCGTTTGCCTTCAAGCATCTCATCTCTTCCGCTACAACTCGAATAAGCTGAGTCAGACTCGCAGGCCATTTCGAGGATCTATATTTCCCTAACCCAGCGGTGGAGAGACGACGGCACAAGTGGTTTGTAGTGCAGTATGTCCACGCCTCTTGCGACCAGCGTGCGATATTGAGCCAAAATCTCTCACTGACCATGATTCTAATGAAGCTGAAAGTGATACATGGTGTTATTTTATATCACTCAATGCCTCGAAACTTCGGACTTTCCTGCCAAATCTACAGACTCCTTAGTCACTTTATTCCTAAGGAGAAGATAGTAGCTCCCTTGGCAATAAGGGAACATTTGTATCAGGGCATGTCTATAGCCCAGTACCGTTGTCTTATGCGTCTCTCGAGGAGATTTTGACTTCTGGAGCAGCCGAGCTGCTCTATGTACATATTGCAACTTATATATAAATAAAGAAATGTTGGAGAAAAAAATTGTATTGTATAAGTGATTGTTTATGGGCGGACTAATAAAGCAAAATCTGTTACCGGACATATGTCATAGATCTCCAATAAGCTCATTTATCTTGTTTAAGAAATTATTTTTCGAACCTCTTAAGTCTTAGGATCTCGTGGACGATATCAAAATAAAAATTTAATAATAAGAGATTCCAGACACACTGGGAAGTTCTTCCAACCTTCTGCCTCCAAAGAGACACCAAGGTCCCAACCAGAATCTAGAGACGGGAAGCTTCAGGAATGAAGGAAGACCTTTCCCTCGAAGTACATTCTCAGGAACTCCGGCTCTCTGAAGAATGCAAAGGGAAGAGCTTTAAAGTGAGAACAGGTGCTTCGGCGGATGTGAGGGGTTTGGGCACCAGCTAAAGGATTGCCCATCTCCTTCTGTGGGCCAAGGAAGCCAGGGTCCCAGAGTTCAGAGACAGACTCTTTCATATCAATCCAATAAGGGTCCCCGTGCCAAAATTAGGGTAACCCTAGAAGAGTACCAGCTCAGCCTGTAGCCTCCATGCAAAGCAGTCTCCAAACTCCCTCCCAGAACTGGAACAACCAAAGAGAGAGAGTTCCACCTCAGACTCCAGCAGCTAGTCACTATAGCTAATGAAGTGGAGGAAGAAAAAGGACATATCTATGCAGCAATAGAGCATCAGGGGAATAACCGTCAATTCTCAATCCTCCAGACTCCAGCAGAGTACTAGGGTAAGCAATTCAAGCTTTTGATTGATTCAGGCAGTACTCATTCTTTTATTTCCCCAGGATGTCTGCGTAAATTAGTCCTAAATCAAAAATCAGGGAAACCTATGCAAATGGAATTGGCCAATGGAAAGATTCTTTTCACACACCTTGAGACTACTGACCTTATTTAGTTTAACCTAGATGGGAACGTAACAGAGTGCCAGTGTTCAAAGTCCTACCCTTGGGAGTCTATGATGGAATCCTTGGAATGGATTGGCTCCAAAAGAATCAGGCTGACATTCATTGTCACAAAGTAACCATCTCTTTCCTTGACCTTCATGGGAATAAAGTTCAAGGAACTAGAATTTTCGGATCCCCAGTGCTACAATTAGTCAAGGCTTCCAAATGATTAAAATGGCTCAAAAAAAGGCAAGCTATGTGTCGTTAAAATGAATCCAGTAGACATAAAATGCAAGAATAAGAACCAAAGTGGTTAAGTGAGTATGCAGATGTGTTTCTTGAAGAGCTGACTGAGATGCCTCCATCTCGCGAAGTAGATCATGAGATCGAGTTAACCCCCGGAACTTAGCCAGTGGCTCAGCGTGCATACAAAATGCCAGTCCCCCTGAAGCCATAGAACTTAAGGAGCAGTTAAGATAACTGTTAGAACAGGGATTCGTCAGACCCAGTGTCTCACCTTGGGGTGCACGGTCCGTTCTCTTTCAAAAGAAGAAATATGGAACGTTAAGGCTCTATATTGATGATAAAGGATTGAATCAATTAACAATTAAGAATAAGTATCCTATCCCTAGGATTGATGAACTTCTGGATTGGTTGTGGGACCCAAATGTTCACAAAGATAGATCTCAAATCAGAGTACTACCAGATCAGAATCAAGGAAGAGGACATCCCAAAGACAACATTCAATACTCGCTATGGGAATTATGAGTTCACAGTCATGCCGTTTGGATTGACTAATGCCCCGGCGATATTTAATCGTCTTATGCAAAATATTCTCAAAGAAAACTTGGATGATTTTGTTCTTGTCTTCTTTGATGATATTTTGGTATACTCAAAGAATGCTGCAGATCATGAAGATCATGTGCCCAAGGTCCTGGAAATCCTAAGGAAACACCAACTCTTTGCAAAAAAGAGAAAGTGTTCTTTCTCTATTGACCAAGTAGAATACTTGGGATTCATAGTATCAAAAGATAGGATTTCTCCTAACCCCGCAAAGATCCAAGCAGTCGTAGAATGGCCAGAACCCAAGATAGTAAAGGAAGTCAGAGTATTCCTAGGATTAACAGGATGGTATAGGATCTTTATACCCAGTTATGCTCAGATAACATCCCCTTTAACTAACCTTCTTAAGAAGAGTACCCTTTTTCAATGGACTGCAATGTGTCAGAGTGCCTTTGATAAACTGAAGACAGCCTTAGTAACCAACCCTGTCCTTAAATTGCCAGATTTTACCAAACCCTTTAAGGTAGTTACTGATACCAGTGGATTTGCCTTAGGCGGTGCTCTTATGCAAGAAGGTCATGCAGTGGCCTATGAATCCATAAAACTCAAAACACATGAGAGAAATTATGCCATCCATGAATTGGAGTTACTCTCATTAGTGTATGCTCTAAAGTTGTGGAGACATTATCTTTTGGGGGGGACAAAGGTTCACCTTAATGACAGATCATCAAAGTCTGAAGTGGATCTTCACCCAAAGGGATCTCAACATGCGTCAAAGGAGATGGAATGCAGACCCTGTAGGAATTCAATTTTGAAATTAAGTATTGATCGGGGAAAGAAAATGTGATGGCAGATGCGCTCAACAGAAAAGCCTCCTTGCTTGCAATTACCGTGGTGTCAAATCCATTAATCAGTGAAGCAAGGGAGAGAATCATGCAGGACAAATTCTTTTCCCCTATTGCTACCCTTCTGATGCAGGAAAGCAAGACTCCTCAGGAAAGGAGTCGAGTTCTTGGGTACAAATTGGATGAAGGATGCATGTATTATAATATATCGGCTATGTATTCCCAATGATAAGGGAATAAAGGGAAGAATTCTGAGAGAAGCCCATGATAGCCTGATAGCCTAATCATCCAGGGTTTATAAAAACCAATATGTTTATGAAGAAAAGCTTCTTCTGGCTAGGACTCAAAAAGGATGTACTTGATCATGTGCAAAAATGCCTAATGTGTCAAAGAGTCAAGGCAGAGGGAGTCAGGATGCCAGGGAAATTGTAGCCTCTAGACATTCCACAGATGAAGTGGGAGTGTATCAGTATGGACTTTGTCACTAGATTACCTTCAGTGCAATCAGGTTACAACTCCATTTTTGTAGTAGTTAACAAGCTAACCAAAGTTGCCCATCTGATTCCAGTGAAAGAAACATACACTGCAGTAGTGGATGTTACCAGAGTTTTCCTTAAAGAGATCTTCAGATTACATGGCTTACCCAGGAGGATAGTAAGTGACAGAGATCCCAAATTTACATCGAAATTCCAAACTGCATTCTTTGAAGCAGTAGGAACTTTCTTGGATCTCAGCATAGCCTATCACCCCGAAACAGATGGCCAGACTGAAAGAGTGAACCAGGTAACAGAAGATATCCTTCGGCAGGGAACCCAAGACGTGGTTAAGCTATTTGCATCTGGTCAAATTTGCTTACAATGCTTCTTTCATCGAAGCATTAGGATGAGTCCTTTCAAAGCTTTGTATAGATAAGATTGCCTTACACCGTTGACTTGGTCTGACCCATTGATCAGAGTCAAAATGTCCAGACAAATGCTTGATGACATGGACCAGCAAATGCAATCAATCCGTAAAGATATAAAGGCAGCCCAAGATAGGCAAAAGCAGTATGCAGATAAAAAGAGATCAAAGAGAGAGTTTGAAGAATCAGATATGGTTTTCATTCAAGTACGACCAAAAAGAAGTTCCTTATCCTTTAGGGAAGTATAAGAAGCTCTCTCCCAAATACTGTGGGCCATATGCTGTTATAAAGAAAGTGGGCAATCTAGCCTATAAACTTCTTCTGCCTACCCATCTCAAGGTACATAATGTATTCCATGTAAGTTTGCTTAATAAATATGTACCCAGCCCGAGTCACGTGCTTGATGATGAACAATTGATCTCTCTGACTCAAGGCCAGATGGTACTCCAACTTGAGGAAATCCTTGACGTTCGGGAGACGATTCTCAGGAGATGAGTCCTCAGAGAATTTTTAGTAAAGTGGAAGTTCTTCCCTCTAGAAGACGCCACCTGGGAGAAAGAAGAAGAGTTGGCGAAAGATTACCCCCACTTTGCGAGATGAGGACATCTCGCATTTTTCAAGTGGGAGAGGATGTAAGATTCCTCCTCGGCCTCAATAGTGAATAAGCTTTACTTCAATTCCTTGTAATCATTCCCTGTTTCTGAATATAAGAAAATATTATTTTTCTTGTTTTTACCTAGTGAGATAAATTTTTTTAGAGAGTGGTAAATCAATATTGAGATATTTTTGGATATATAAATTATACAAATATCAAAAATATGTTTCCCTGAAATAGAAATTCTAAATAAATTTTCCAAGGTGCATTAGGAATCAATTAAAAATGATTTAAAAGACCTTAGCCTAAGGGTCAAGATTTTCTGAAATTTTTGGATTATGGTCCAATTAAGGTTCCTATGGACCAATAAGATTAATCCAAGTGTTGGGATGAGATAAATCCAATGAATAAAAGAAAATATCCAAAAATGAGTAAATGCCCACATAAGATGAAGAGTTGACTGAGTACAAGGTTTATTAGTTAAAAATTATGAAATATTACTAAAAAAAATGAGATATTTTGGAGTAATCATACAAATTTGAACCTTGGTAGGAAAAGGGGAGCCTTCAAGGAGGCGCCTATTTCACACATGTGAAGGAGTTTTAAACTCAAAAATATTCAGATATTTTTATCTCTCCTAGATCAAACCAAATCAAAAAGGAAGCTAAACTGGTCCAAATCTTGTCCAAATTCAGCCAAACTGAAGGTGGAAAATTCTAGAACTTAGGTGGACTCAGTTAGTGGCCTCCCTCATCTATAAATAGACCCTCATTCTTTTGTATTCTCATCTGTGAACTAGACTATGCCAGTATTACATTAGAATAAGCATATTTTCTATTATCCTCTACAATTTGGAGAGATTGGAGCTTCTCTCTCTCTTCAACCTTCTTTGGAGCTTTCCTCAACATACTAACCAATTGATTGGTTGGGGGCCTCTCCTAAGACTAAAGAATCAAGCAAAACAAGAGGTAAGGTGTGACTTTTTTATTTTTCTTAATCTTCTAAATGTTTTTCACTTCTCAACCCCTCTCAAGCTTGAGAAGTATTCAATTGAATGGTTCTTCAATGCAAATGAAGCTCTCTAATGAATTTTAATGATTAATCACATAAAGTTTACATTTATGCTTAAATTAAAATGTTTTTTAAAGCATACTCTCCCCCCAAAGAATGGTCATTCCTATGACCAATTCTATATTCAAATGATGCTTCTCATGGAGAAATTCTTAGTTCTAAAAGTAAACTCTATGCTAGTCAAATTAGAGGCCAAAGAAATGGTTTTTTTATGCTTAAATTATGTTACTTAAATTATGATAAACTTAGGGATTAAGTCCATAAATTGGATATTAGTTCAAATGATAGTTCTTCTATCATATTGTATTACTAAACCTTATGCTTTTCAAAATTATTAAAAATTATCAGTAATAGCAGTGTAGCTATGGTGAAATTTTTAAAACTTAACACAAAAAATCATTTTTATGCATAATGTGAAAAGAGGACTTCCTACCATATTCTAGGATTAGTCATCCTAAGTTAAATGAATAATTCTCATCATATTCATGGAAAATTAATTTTTAATGTTTATGCATAAATAGTTAATTAGAGAAAAAGAGAAATTTCTAGTAATTTCATTTTTATGATTAAAGAGGAATTCCATTGATAATGTAGATCCATGTATTCCAATGGAGAAAGAGAAAAATTGGAATATCAAAATAATGGATATTTTATTTACAATTAAAGAAGAATTTTACTTAAATTTATTTCTATGCATAAATAAATTTAAATGATGAAAGAGGAATTTCCACCATATTTCGAATTCAATCATTTAAATGAGAAAAGTGGAATTCTTAGTATAATGGAATTAATGGATATTTGTATTTAGTTTTTGGGAGAAACTTTAGTTAGATTTATTTTTATGCATAAAATATTTAAATGATAAAAAAGGAATTCCCATCATAATTGGAATTCAATCATTTAAATGGAAAAAGTGGAATTTTTGTCATATTTGGATTAATGGACATTTTTATTCAATTTTAAGAGAAATTTTAGTTAAATTTATTTTTATGCATAGGAAAAATTAAAATGATAAAAGAAAAATTTTCATCATATTTGGAATTCAATCATTTAAATGAGAAAAGTGAAATTCTTGTCATATTAGGATTAATGAATATTTTTATGTAATTTTTAAGAGAAATTTTTGTTAAAATTATTTTATTCATGAATAGGTTTAAATGATGAAAGAGAAATTTCCATCATATTTGGAATTCAATCATTTAAATGGAAAAAGAAGAATTCTTGGTATATTGGAATATTGAATATTTTTTTTGAATTTAAAGAAAAATTTTATATAGATTTAATTTATGATAAAAGAGGAATTCCCATGATATTTGGATTGCACTCATTAAATGAGAAAAAGAAGGATTTGAATTAATTTTTAGTGTCAAAAGATGAATTTCCACCATAATTCTACCTAGGAAATTAAGGTCGAGAAATTAAGTGATAGAAAGAATATCTTTAGATATTTTATTTGGTTAAATCACTAAATTGGTATTTATCCAAAAATAGATGTTTATCTGAAGAAAATCCTTGTTAGAACTAAACCGAATGATTAGACTACGAGAGGGATGGACAGTAAATCTACTTGTCCATCTCTCGATCTGAATCAAGCAAAAACATCGTGACCGATTCCAGTTTTCCTAAATACAAAGAGAATAGACTACCGTTGAACTAAACTAGTTTTCCTTTGACCGAAATCACCAAGAATCTAGCTAGACAATCAGTCAAATGATGGGTAGATTACCCTGATGAGAGATCAAGGATCCTCATTATGAAACTAGGAATTATGGAAAAAGAGGTTTTGTGGAACCAATCTCAAACTGGAAATTTTACTTGCATTGGAACCTCTGTTTTTCATTTAAAGGATTAATTTACACCAGAATGCTTTGGAAGAATTTGGCATGTGTTTTACTAAGAGGAGGTTCCTTGCAACAACGGCGGCTGGCAGGGAGTCATTGAGGGACGTCGCTCGCGGCAAAGCCTGTCGAGGCCTTGACAGCCTCAGTACAGTTAAAATGGTGCGTTCCGGTATGATGGGCGAGGACTGATGAAGCAGTCCCTGAGTGAAGTGCTAGGACACCTAAGGAGGATCCTAGAGGGTTTTGACCAGGCGATGCACGGACTCGTAGTTGCTAGGACACCCATGCATGCATCGAGGAAGATTCGAATAATGGACTAAAGAGAAATATTTTTACGAATCAAATTTTGGATATTGGATCTCGTTTGGTTGGCCAGCTGGTCAATGGAGAGTCCAGATGATCTATTTTGTAACACAATGGACTCAAAATTTTGGAGAATGATGATCAGTAAAATTATGATTTCTATTGAAGGATTGTTTTAAAGCCAGCCAAATCTGTTATTAATGGCAATTTCATATTGGGTGTGTACGTGGTATGCCTACCTTCATTTTTGCATGAATCATCGTCTAGGGGGCCTAGGAACTCTTTTCCTTGGTACCCGAGCAAAGCACAACCAAATCTTTTTAAAGGAATCCCACCAATACAGTGGTCAGGTGGTTGGCTAACCCATGGGCCGGTAGGCTGGATCGAAGGATTCCTATGAAACAATTAAGATACGATTAGTTACGTTAGTTAGATTAAGTCCTGAGAAGACCTTGTTCTGTGGGAGGGGGTCAGTGGTGGCTGTGCCTCGTTGGAGGAAAAAAGTGGTGATTCCATGGACCAAGTGCAAGTCTCTTCTTGATCTTACCATGTGACTTCAGGTTCGGTCAGATCAGTTTAACTAGTTAAGAATTTGACTCGTTAGAGTAATTCCATGGACCAAGTGCAAGTCTCTTCTTGATCTTACCATGTGACTTCAGGTTCGGTCAGATCAGTTTAACTAGCTAAGAATTTGACTCGTTAGAGTAATTCTACCGGTAGAAGATTTTCCCATGGTGGAATCGCCCGTGCCTTACGGAAGGGGAGTTTTTTCGGGCTCTGTTTCGAAGGAACCACCCGGGCTAGTCTCTCGTCCGGACATTCACGCGTGGGAGATCGACACTGCTTCTCGTCGGTGCCCCCGGAGGGGATCTCACATGGGGAAAAGGTTTAAAAAATGGGGGGCGAAGCTTGGTAGTGCTCTACCTGTGCTTGGGCCTCTTGAAGAGGTTGCTTCTTGAGGATGGAATTGGGATATGTGGCCAACCATTTTTACCATTTGGTGAGTTTTGGGGGGTTGCATGGGGGAGTGGTATTTTGGCACAATCATCGCTCCTAGAGGAGGAGGATGTGGTCTTTGTTGACGCCAGTGTGGATGCTATTCCGATCTTCTCCATGGCCAATGTGCTTAGAGTGTTGTTTATTTTGGGATGTGGCCTTCTTTAGGTCAGCCTGCAATCGTGTGATGACATTCAATGGGGGACAATCCATATTTTTCCATGTTGAATGCTCAACATGTTGAGGGATGGTATGCCTTTGACTGTGGAGTAAGAAGCGGATTACAAAGGGAAATCCTTGTAGTTATGATCAATTCCATAGCCATGACATTGTGGTGTCACGGGTAGGTGTTTTTTCAAGGGCATTTAGACGCTCTATGGGGTTCGTGGTAGAGGAAACATAGAAGAGGTGGTTTCCCTCTACGGGTGCACTGATAGTGTGCAAAATTGGTTGTAGGACCATGGGAGGCACTGGAAAAGGAAGGTGACGTGTTATGGGTGCCTTAGGGATGGCAGAGCGCATGGGCTTTAGGGGTTTAACAATGTACCTAGTTTGAATCTTTCCATGAGCAATGGGGTTTGCCGAGAGAGGCAATGGTTGGAGGGGAAAGATGGGCACACTGGTGGTGGCACTATGTGTGAGTAGTTAGTTGGGGGTGGTGCCACCAGTAAGGCTTGATGCCCAGGAGGAGAGGAAGGTAATGTTACAAATGAGCTTTGGGTTGGCATTGGCATGGTGGCCAATTGCGTGGAATAGCTTTCTCGCATGTTGTCATCGAGAAAGATCATCCATTTGCAAGCTTGATAAAAGGTGGAGGGGTCCTTGACCAACATGTGGTCATGAAGCCTTGGATTGTGCAAGCCCAAGAAGAAACGATCCATTAAGTTCTTGTCACTCAATTTTTCTCTCTCTTCGCAACGCGAATCAAGGTACTTGATGTGTGCGATGTAGTTGCATAAGGTTTCCTCTGGTTTTTGTTCCAATTAGAATAATTGGATGATGGGGCGCTCCATTTGGGCCCATAGGGTGCAAGAATGAAGGCCTCTCTCACTGCTTTGAAAGCACCTTTGTGCCAAGGGTCCAAGGATTAGAACCATTGCACTACCTTCTTGAGTCCAAGGAGATGGACTTTTGTTGCATCGTCCTTCAAATGGCTATTGACAGATTTGGTTAAAGACTCTATGTGGAATATGGAGTCTCCAACACCGTGGAATTTTGGCAAAAGTTTGAAAATTTTTGCCCACATAAGTTTTGTATATGATGTTTGTGGGTACAAATGTTGTGACACTTCCCTTCCTAGAGCTTGTGCTAAGCTCAGAATGTCAAGTTGTGGCGCAAGGGGAGGTGGTGCAAGAGTGGGGGATGGAAATAGATCCGTGGATAGAGAAGAAGGTTTGTTAGTGTGCTCGGGGCATCTATTCACGTGGAGGTACATGTATGGAGGGGCCCCACTAGTAGATGAGGGCTCTTCATAAATTGTTTCGCCCTCATGGCCAAACATGTGTGGCATGGCGACCACATGTGAATGTGCAATAATGGCCAGGGTGCTGCTAAATGGAGTGGAGGCGCTAGGGGCATGCAACCATGACCAAAAGGTGTCCATGGTGTGTGGGGAAGCTTAGAAAAGCTTCAATGGTGCATGCGCGGGCCCAAAATAGGAGTTTTGGCTCTCTTTTACCTTATGCGTGAATGCACCCTTAAGGTAATAAAATGGTCTTTTGAGGGGTTTTATGCGTGTAAAAATGACCCTAGTGAGTTGGGGATGTAGACCATATGCACCACTAAAGATTTAATTTTTTGGGAGGAAAGGTACGTCCATACGCTTAGGAAGGAACGCTCGTATGCTTAGGTTCATACGGGTGTAAGCTTAGGTTGGTAGGCCGTACGCTAAGGAAGGTACAGTCATGGTAAAAAAAAATTTAATGATTTTTTTTGAGACAGTATATCCATACGCTTAGGTTGGTACACCTGTATGCTTAGGTTGGTACAGCCGTACACTTAGGTTGGTACGGTCGTGGTTTTTTTAGATAGTACATCCGTACGCTTACGTTGGTATGCCCATATGCTTAGGTTAGTATGCCCATATGCTTAGGTTGGTACGTCCATGGCCTTAGGTTGGTATGATCATAAGCTTAGGAAGGTATGGCCGTTGGCAAAAAAATTTTTGAAAAAAAGTTTTTTCAGGTTGGTACGCCCGTACGCTTAGGAAGGTATGGCCGTGGTAAATTTTTTTCCTAGGTTGGTACGCCCATACGCTTAGGTTGGTATGACCATACGCTTAGCATGGTACATCCGTACACTTAGGAAGATACAACTGTGGCAAAAAAATTTGAAAATATTCTTTTTTCGAGTTAGTACGCTTGTACGCTTAGAAGCATATGCATGTGGCCTTAGGTGTGAACAGTCATGGCAAGTTTGAAATTTGAATTTGAATTTTGAATTTCAAATTTAGAGAGAAGTGAGTGGGGGACAACTAAGATCCCCTCATTTATGCAAGGTAGATGGGAAAAGGTTTAAGTTAGAGGCTACCTCTAAATTAGTAGATTTTGACAAATTTAGAGGCACTCTAACTTAAATAAAGATTAATCTTCTTGATCCCAATGTTAATCATCTTTTAACCCTCTTCATTGCCCTCTAATTACTCCCAAATGGTGAGGAGTTTTGGGATGGAGATTTGATAGGTGGATTATCAATGTTTATGCTAACCCAATGATGTAATCACCCCTAAATAATCTCACTAATTAGTTTTTAATTAACCCACTCAAAAGAAGGAAAATTAGGTTAATGGGAGTGGACTAAACATGGATTTGGGTCAAGGTGAGTGTTTGGAATACTAATGCCACTCTAATCAGTCTAATTACAAGCAATTAGGCTCAATTTTTTGATCTTTTACTCTCTTTAAGTTTACTAATTACACTAACCAATAGATTAGTGATAATTAGTAAAAATTAAGAGATAGTTTATGATTTTTTTTTTGGATTTTTTGGTGGATTAGGATTCTATCTAACAATGCTAACCTACCTAGGCAAAAGAAATAAGATTAAGCTAAAAATTACAAAAAATAGTTTAGGTTTAAGCAAAAAAACCTCTTGATTAACCCAAATCTCAAGTTTTTTCACTCAAACTTGTAGTAATCCTACTCTAAACACAAAGCTATGCATAAATCACAACAAAAACATAAAAAACAAGCATATAAAACATCAAAAAACCAAAACACCGCATGCCAAAAAGCTTACCTGGCACCAGGCTATGGAGACTCCATCAGATTCGAATCAAATATGGCTTTGAAAAGTAGCAGATTGGTGCTCCCGATAGTAGTGCCAAAGATGTTAAGGAAACCCTCTTGATTAAGCTCTCTAATCACCCAAATCGCAAGTTTTTTCACTCAAACTTGTAGTAATCCTACTCTAAACACAAAGCTATGCATAAATCACAACAAAAACATAAAAAACAAGCATATAAAACATCAAAAAACCAAAACACCGCATGCCAAAAATCTTACCTGGCACCAGGCTATGGAGACTCCATCAGATTCGAATCAAATATGGCTTTGAAAAGTAGCAGATTGGTGCTCCCGACAGTGGCACCAAAGATGTTAAGGAAACCCTACCCTAACATGCTGTGGGAAGTTTCCTATCTTCCAAGCTCGAGCAATGCTCAACAGCTCCACCATTGTAGCCACTCTTTGTCTCATCGTCCTCCCACACTCGTCACACCAAGGCAGTTGCTCTAATCCAACAAGTGGTGCAACCTCTCTTGCAAAGATCAGTGGGATCTCTATGTGTGGAAGACAATCGCATTGGCAGCCTAATCACTTAAGCAAGAGGGAGAGAGAAAGCAGGAGGGAAGTAAAAGAGAATAAGTGATTAGCACTAATCACTCCCAAACCCTAACCCTAAGCACACCACACATGCTAGATAAGAGTTGAAAGAGAGAGAATACTCCGCTTCTATTGCACAAATGGGAGAATGAGTAACAAACAAGAGACATCGGCTTTTATAGTTCCAAGACTTTTCCCACTAGTAGGCCGCCGCCTGTGACCCAGGGTGCCCAAAACATAGTTACAAGGCTTTTCTCTATTGTTTGGCTAATTGGCCAAGATCCTCTTGTCTGACTTGCAAAGCTCAATACTTGGGAGCATCTTTAGGGTGTTTTCTTCATCAAATGACAAGATTTACAATATAAAGCAGGCGCCCATTATATAAGTGTGCAGACATAGTTGTCACAGGAATGTGTTAATACCAATATATGGTTAACAAAATGTGTATGCCATTATAGAGGATGATATCCTCTCTTAGAATCTCTGTTGCAATTAAACATCCTTTATCTATGTTATCATGGAAATCTTTAGTCAGCTTGCTCCTCCAACGAACAATCTTTCCACCCCTCTACTTTGGTCTGACAGAACCTGGAATCCTTAAATTGTGACTCTAGTTCACAATTTCAATTACTATGACATATTCTAGTCTATGGCTATCATTTTCAAGCACAGCCCTACAAGTAACCAAAATTAGTCGCTTGCATCGCACACTTCACAGCTCTTGAGTGTTCTACTGCATTTTTGTTCTATTAACACACAAACCTCCTCCATTACGAAGAGCCCCCCCCCCAAGAAAAATGGTTCTTAATTTCCTCCAACCTCAGTTCTAGTCTTGTATATCCTTCCACTAGGTGGGCATTTGAGTTGGTGCTCTACAAAATAGCCATAGATAGATCAATGATGGTGGCTTCAAACAAAGTAACTTTCTTCTTAAAACCAAGTGCTACTTGCATGCTTGAGTGTTTGTTCTCTACCAAATTGGTGGTGGGAAAAAAAATGCCCATCATTCTCCTACTTCAAAAAACATGCACTCCAACAAAATGCACGCACTTCCCACGAAGCAAGCCATGTCTCTAATGATGGTAACAATTGCATGACCTTTTCTCCACCATTGTTGGAGTTCATTTTTACAATTCTTACTGAAGACCTATATGGTTGCATTCTTTAATTTTCTACACATAACCTTATGTTCCTCATGGAATGGAGGCCTTATACATTTGCTTGTGATTCACAATACTCTTCTCCCAATGAAAAGAATAAGAAATCTCCTTGTCCAGAGTTTTTTTTCCCTCCAAAGTGTTTTTTTCCCCTCCAAAATAAATGTTCTTGACATCAATCCAATTTGCACTTACCTCATCTGCCCCATAAATCCCCTAAATTGAGGTATATAATAACCACTCTTTTTCACAATAGTATTCAACATCTTCCAAATTTATATTTAAGCATATATGTCCTCAACCTTGAATTCACAAGTTGTAGCTATCAACAATTCTTGAAGGAAAGGATCATAAACATAAGCTCCATTGTAGATCATCCAGGGACTCAATGCATGTGGTCAAAGTGCACCCACATGTCATGGAGATTCCCTTCAAGCCTCATTTTGTTCACGAGATCCATGCCCACTACCTAGATCGATTGTCAACATCTTGAAGACATGTGGTGGAAGCTCCATGCCCAATTAACCTGGGAAACGTATACTAATGGATACCTTATCTGATTCTTGAGATCAAGGATTTCCTCCAAGCCCTTTGGTCCATACATGGTTCCTTTTCTTGCTTCCTGCGCATACATGATGTTATCACCTTTAACATTTCAAACACTTTGTTGTCACTAAAATCACCAATGGCATCTTCTTACTCTTTAAGAAACAAGTCAAGAACCATCTGTTGGTACAAAGCCACCTGAACTTACTTTGGCATGGCATAAGGGCTTTTGCACATGACATTTCTTTCTCTTCAATTGATTTTTTTTGCTTTTTGTAGGTTCCCTATGAAAATGGATGATCATGATGTTCCAAATGGATCAGGGTCTCTTAGTATGCAATAATAAATAACTGCAAGACATTGCTTAACATATTTAGGTGGTTGCCTACACCACCGGGCGCAAATCAGAGTTCCATTGTCATCATTGACAAATCCCGCAAATGGCACCCTCTTGACCTTTCCTAACCACTGAGATTCATTAACCATTAAAGATCATGCCAAATGTGGGTAGTCTAGATTATAACATCCTAAATGACTAGCATACTTCCTTAGCCTCATAATACCTGCAAAGCAATCCCAACTACATGCATGACATAGTCTGCCCACACATGCCATTAGTTCTATGCTCCATCCAAACCATTTTAGATTCGTTCTTTCATGGGTGGAAGCTTGAATGCAATGTAACCATCATAAGAGACCGAGAGTTCTTGCAATGAACAAATCTTTTGCACATTTTTGGGAGGATGGCATGGGCTGCTTTGCTATTCTTTTTTTTTGTGGTGTGTGTCTCATAAGCTTATTTTTTATGAATCCTTTTGTTATGTCTCAGATGCATAGGTATTTTGTATGCCTCATAAGCTTATGTGTATGGTCTATATCATGGAATCTTATGTTAGGTCTCATAATCTAATCAGTATGATGTCATGGATCCTTAGAAATAAAAAAACATAAAGCATGGCCCTTTTTAAATATACAACATAAAGCATGACAAGAAATTTTTTTTAATATAAAACATAAAGCATGGCCATATGCAAATTTTTCTTGGCATAAGAATTTTTTTTAATTTCTTATGGAAAGAAAAATTTGCATATATCCATAATAAGAAAGCTTAATGACCATTATTTAATTAAAAAACAAGGCCAAAGAAGCCCGCATTGGTGCGGGCTACTTTGGCCTTGTCTTTGATATGCAAACATAAATTAGCTGCACTGTTGACTTGGGAATCATGAGTGTACATCCTCGATAGTTGAATGAATCCTTCAGAATCACCCACCATTAGATTCTTATTATCTGGTTGCCTCCACTTGCTCATCTGCTGCCTTGTGTGATGAGAAACCCTCGCAAACACCCTAAGAACATAGTCCAAAGGCTAAGTGCAATTTCCTAACAAGAAGGCCAAAGCTCTAAGCACCAAATTTCACTTTGAGAGTGCATATTTTACTAACCAAGATCTAGCATGGCTTGGAACATCCAGCTTCACCCCATTACATTTAGCATGGAATATCTTTTTTTGCTACTTACTCTACCATGTCCTAAGTGTCCTAGATGGTGTGGACCCCTTCCACAACTTGGGGAGTTGAATGAATCCTTCAGAATCACCCACCATTAGATTCTTATTATCTGGTTGCCTCCACTTGCTCATCCGCTGCCTTGCGTGATGAGAAACCCTCGCAAACACCCTAAGAACATAGTCCAAAGGCTAAGTGCAATTTCCTAACAAGAAGGCCAAAGCTCTAAGCACCAAATTTCACTTTGAGAGTGCATATTTTACTAACATCCAGCTTCACCCCATTACATTTAGCATGGAATATCTTTTTTTGCTACTTATTCTACCATGTCCTAAGTGTCCTAGATGGTGTGGACCCCTTCCACAACTTGGGGTATGATGGGATTTCCAAAAAAAAAATGATTGTGTGTCCACCATATGCCAGTGTAGCATGTTCTGTAGAGTAGTTACTATGATGTACTTTCAAAATCTAAACTAACACAGGTTTCCATATGCAGCAAAAGTATGACAATAAAAAAAGGATGCCAAAGCAGCCCACATTGCGAACGACTATTTGATCAGGGTATGAATAGATCCCCGTGTTTGCATGCTCGTTTAGGCACGAAGTGAATTTGTTAGCCCCGTAGACACCGATAGTTGGTTGAGCCCCGACCCACTCAAATAGCATGGGGAGTTCAAATGGCTGCGGCCATTTGAACTCAAATAGCATGGGGAGTTCAAATGGCTGCGGCCATGTCAATCCGCCACTAGCAATTGGTTAATAGTGGGCTTATAGTTTAAATGGTTGAATTAGCATGGGCTTATAGTTTAATTGGTTGAATTAGCGTGGACTACTTTGGCATCCTTTTTTTATGTGATGCTTTTGTTACATGGAAACCTTTGTTAGTAAATCTCATTAGTAAAATCCAAAGCAGAGGTTTCAATAATGTGGTTTCTTATGACTTCTCTATAATGTGGTTTCAATATTTTTTTTAAAAGATACCAAGCAACCCATGCCAGCGCGGATTGCTTTGGATGCTTTTTTTAAAATATTACTTCTTATGGAAAGAGATTAATGTCTTAGATACCATGCCAACGCGGGCTGCTTTGGATGCTTTTTTTTAAATCTTACTTCTTATGGTGGAAAGAGATTAATGTCTCAGATATGGTGCCTGAGTGTAAATGCCAAGAGTAAATCTCAAATGATATATGGCATCAGTGTCAATGCCATGAATTCTCTATGATGTGTTTTCAATTATTTTTAGAAAGATGGCAAAGCAATTCACGTTGTGTGAAGTTTTTGAAAACCTCAAACTCAACTTGTACATGTGTACATGAGTGATGTTTTGTATTGTGGTAAAGTCATAGGAGCACCCATTGACTCAGCGTGGGCGTTATGGATGTGTGGTTATATCTGGCAATCAAACTTTAGGCCTTGATGGAAGTGTATGTGCAAGGAAAATGATCAAATCTTGGAAGCACAAGCTTGTCCGGAGCATGGTCTGCTGGAGATGGTATCAGTCATTCGGTCGCTCTATATGTGTGCGCATCCCAAAAAAATTAAGTGGGCACTTGTAGGTTGTATTTGAAAGTGTGCATGGGCATGAGGGCAATTAGTTGTTAGGGGGGCAATATAATATGTGTGGGATGGAGAATATCCAAGATTAAAAAGGAAGCATTAAAGGAAGGTGGCTACGTGTGTGCATGGCAGTGAAGGAGGGCGCAAAAGCATTCGACGGAAAGAAGATGCCAATCTGGGCTAGGGTGGCGGGTTCTTCCAGAACAAGGGTCGTCTGCAACGAAAAGAGTAGGGAGGGCGAGGTCATGAACGGAGCGTGGACAATAGAAGAGAAGAGCACGTTGTCTACAGAGAAGGAGGTGGTGGTGCCGACTGCAGCAAAAGAGCGCAAGAGGGACAGAGAGCATCAACAGTAGAAAAGGAGAGGAGAAGCTCGACTGTGGGCGACGAGCAGGAGGAGTTCGTCAGTGTGGAGAGGGCTTCCTCTGGTTGCGGGAATCGTTGGGGTGTCGCCTTGTACGTAGCAGTACGTGCAGTAGAGGAGGCTGGTGTCGGGGTAATGAAGCTAAGGGAGAGAGCAGAGTGAAAAAGAAGAAGGGCGTCAACTGTAGAGGAGCAAAGAAAGAGACAGAGCGTGGACTACAGGTAGAGAAGCAGAGGTGAAATGAGGTGGCGGCGAGTGAAGCTGCGAAGACAAGGAAGGTTGGCTGGTGGCAATGAAGTGGAAGAAGTTCGTTGTTGCTAAGTGGGCCGCCTCAAGTAATGGGTGTGACTGCAGGCCAGGAGAGAGAACAAGTAGTGGGAGGCAAGCTGGCCATGGTTGTCTCGAAAAAGAGTAAGAAGAGGAAGCAGTACCCACGAAGGCATGTAGGGAGCTGAGCGGGAGTGAATGAACAGCATGAGTTGCTGTGGACTGGAACGAAGGGCGACTGAGTATTCGTAGGGAGAGAGATGCAGGAGAGGCGGGTTCTTGTTGTTTTGTTGCCGCCAGTTCTCTAAGGCTGGTGATGCCTGAGAGAGTCTTTTACATGTGTGTACTTTGTTGAGGATGCCACTTCTGAGCGTAGAGCTCGTAGCTGAGGTGATGATATTTTGAGAGGAAGTGAGAGGGGGACTAGCCAAGATGAATGGGGGATAGCCTTGTGAGTATACATCTTGTGTGTTGACTTGAAAGTGCCGTCTGGTGTTCTGGGTGTGTTTGTATCTGAGTATGGAAGTGTGACACTCTATAAAGGCATATACAGCTATACCGCTTCCGTGTCATCACTTTTTGGTGCCTCCACAAAGGAAGAAATTTCCTTCGGGTTGTGAAAGAAGACAAGGGTTTGTGTGAAGAAAGATTTGGGAAATGGCTCAAGATTTTCCAGAGTATTGGGGATTGCCACAGGAGAGTGCAATCAGGTTTCTAGAGAAGATGGAGTTTACAGCTTTGATGAAACACAGGGCAACCCCGGAGATCCTTTCTCAGATTTTGACTTATTGCTTGCAGGGTGATGCAAAAGCATGGCTACTACAGATGTTTGTGACTACACACAGGAATGCTCATCAACAGGATCCTGAGTACCGTGTAGCCAGAGCTGCATTTTTAGCACAGTTTGTCCATGTGAGGAGTCCGAATGAAGTATGGAAGGAGTTGTATAGAACTCAGCAGAAGGATGAACAGAATGTGGATCAGTATTTGATTGAGTTTGGTAGAGTGTGGAGTCTATGGTGTGAGGCTTTGATTCCTGAAGTACCCCCGCCGGCAGATGATAAAGAGAGACCGGTTTGTGGCTGGTGGGTCTGGAGCCAATCCTCCGTCTGAAGGTGGAGCTGAAGAATCTGGATAGCTTTGAGGAAGCTATCAGAGTTGCTCGTGAGAAGGAGTGGAAGGTGAAGCGTCTGAGGCAGTTGGGAATACAGGAAGAGCCGAAGAAGTTTCTGAAGATGCCAGAGATTGAGAGTATGCATCTTGAAAGAGAAGCTGTTGTTGTTCCTAAACAGGAGGATTCATTGAAGAAAGAGGTTCATGAAGCAGTGGAGCTCATGAAGTCTTTAAGCTTAAATTGGATAGAGTCTGCAGGAAGAGGAAGAGGCATAGGTGATATGGGAAAGAAGACTGATGCATCATCTGGTTCTGAAGGAAATTCAATAGATATTGGAAGAGGGAGAGGGTATTCGAGTGATGTGCAATGTCGGAATTGTGGTGATTGAGTGGGGTCATATTAGTCCGCAATGTGAGAAACCAGCCAAAGCTAATGGTGGTATATATCAATTGTCAATATGAATGAATGATAGGGTGATTGATCCTAATATGCAAATGAAGGATGCAATTCAGCCCAATATTCATGAAGTCCATAAGGTCACATTTGCATGGCAGGATATGAAAATGGAAAAGGATGAGGTTTTTGGAATCAGCCCTGAAGAGTTTTCAGAAGATGAGGAGGAGGAGGATGGAATTATTGATGATGCTGTGGATTGTGAAAGTGATTCTAATGCTGAGGAACCTGATGTGTTTGAGTATGGATATGACTTGGATGATCTCTTTAATTCAGAAATGAGTAATGACTTGCATGTGCCTGTACATCAGCCAGTCAAAGTAGAATGTGATGGTCAAAATGTTACTAATGGAGATAGTATGGATGAAGTACATATTGATGATCCAGGTGATGAGTTGGATATTACAGCTTGTGAGAATTTGGATGGTGAGCTGTACTGTATTCTTGATAATGCATTGGATGATCTGTTGGAATTGGCTTCCTTGAAGAAGATAACAGATCTGTTGGAATTGGCTTCCTTGAAGAAGATAACAGATACTGGCATACCAGTTGTGCAGGAAGGGAGTGATGGTGTGACTGATGATGAGATAGGTGCTATTTTGGATGATGACGTGATAGATTTTGGATGTGCGGTTCCTGATCATAAGGTGTGTGTTCCTTGTCATGCCCAAGAGAATGAGTTAGTTGTCAGAAGTGAGAATGCATGTAAGGCTATTGTTGTTGGTCGAGGGGACCAGGATACCTGGCCTGGCAATTTGGGAAGCTTAGACTTGGTAGAGATGCCTGTGCAAGATGTGGAGAATCTTGAAGGATCACCAATGGTCTTGAAGCTGGAGAAACTACAGGGAAGTGGCAATGATTAGTCTACAGTGCATGAAGTTGCTATGTTTGATGTTGATGGGTTGAAGGGAAATGGGTTTATGATGGACACACCTCATGTTGATGCTCAACATATGGATAAGTGGTTTGGCTATAGTCTTAGTTTGGCAGTTTGTCCAGAGGAAGAGTTGGAAGCCAATGATGTAGGTTGCAAATTGGGGGATGACCATGAGATGGAAGTTGATGATCAGATGTTTGTTAATTCAGTATATGATTATGAGTGGGATTCAGATGTGTCAGAGAGGAGTAGAGGTGAGGAATGGTTGTTTCCATCACAAGATTATGTGAGCTGGTATGGAGGAGGAAATACAATAGTATATATTGATGATGTCATATACAAAAAACCCAGGGGGTTGCTGGAAATGGAAGACCATGTGACAGGATGCATCAATGGTTATTTGACAGAGGAAAATGCTTGAAGGATTGGAAGGTGTATGCACCAAGATTTTTGTTTGATCCAAGAGGATAAATGGTCTCTATTTGTACAGCTGCTAGACATGAATGTCTCAGCAGAAATAGGGGGTTGCTAAATATGTGTGAAGTTTTGGAAAACCTCAAACTCAACTTGTACATGTATACATGAATGATGTTTCGTATTGTGATAAAGTCATGGGAGCACCCATTGACTCAGCGTGGGCGTTATGGATGTGTGGTTATATCTGGCAATCAAACTTTAGGCCTTGATGGAAGTGTATGTGCAAGGAAAATGATCAGATCTTGGAAGCACAGGCTTGTCCGGAGCGTGGTCTGTTGGAGATGGTATCAGTCATTCGGTCGCTCTGTATGTGTGCGCGTCCCAAAAAAATTAAGTGGGCACTTGTAGGTTGTATTTGAAAGTGTGCATGGGCATGAGGGCAATTAGTTGTTAGGGGGCCAATATAATAATATGTGTGGGATGGAGAATATCCAAGATTAAAAAGGAAGCATTAAAGGAAGGTGGCTACGTGTGTGCATGGCAGTGAAGGAGATGGCGCAAAAGCATTTGACGGAACGAAGATGCCAATCTGGGCCACGGTGGGGCGGGTTCTTGCAGAACGAGGGTCGTCTGCAACGAAAAGAGTAGGGAGGGCGAGGTCGTGAACGGAGCATGGACAGTAGAAGAGAAGAGCACGTTGTCTGCAGAGAAGGAGGTGGTGGTGCCGACTGCAGCAAAAGAGTGCAAGAGGGATAGAGAGCATCAACAGTAGAAAAGGAGAGGAGAAGCTCGACTGTGGGCAATGAGCAGGAGGAGTTTGGTGTGGAGAGGGCTGCCTCTGGTTGCAGGAATCGTTGGGGTGTCGCCTTGTACATAGTAGTACCTACAGTAGAGGAGGCTGGTATCGGGGGTAATGAAGCTAAGGGAGAGAGCAGAGTGAAAAAGAAGAAGGGCGTCAACTGCAGAGGAGCAAAGAAAGAGACAGAGTGTGGACTGCAGGTAGAGAAGCAGAGGTGAAATGAGGTGGCGGCGGCGACTGAAGCTGCGGAGACAAGGAAGGTCGGCTGGTGGCAATGAAGTAGAAGAAGTTCATTGCTAAGTGGGCTGCCTAAATAATCTTTTATGCATACTTCTATGCATGAAAATCAAATATGATAAAAGTAACACTTTTATAATAAAAAATAATCTTTCATGCATAAAAATCAAATATGATAAAAGTAACACTTTTATAAGAAAAAATAATCTTTTATGCATACTTCTATGCATGAAAATTAATTCTGATAAAAATAACACTTTTATAATTAAAAAAATAATATTTTATGTATACTTCTATGCATGAAAATCAAATATGATAAAAGTAACACTTTTATAATTAAAAAATAATCTTTTATGCATCAAAATCAAATATGATAAAAGTAACACTTTTATAATAAAAAATAATCTTTTATGCATACTTTTATGCATAAAAATCAATAATAATGAAAGTAATACTTTTATAATAAAACTAAATTTCTTTTATACAAATAATCAGAATGCATCTTCTATGCATGAAAATGATACTTTAGACTATAGAAACCATAAGGATTACTCTTTTAGAATAATAAAAGATGAAATTTATTTCACTAATTTCCAAAAATTTCACCATAACCTCCTTTGTATAGCTGACCATTTTTCAATTTTTAAGTCTCTAAAATTAATTAAAAGTGCACCAAGAGTATTGAAATTATTCTAAAGTAAACATTTTTCTACTTATTTAAGACAAACATTATAAAAAACTTGACTTTAATCATTAATCATTCACCTAGGATAGAGAATGGTTGGATTTACCAGAGAAGAGAGGGGAATGCCTTTTGCAATGAGGCATAACATCACTTGCAGTTTTAGAGAAGACAAAAGCATAAAAAACCATAAAATAAATGAAAAAGAGAGTAGTGGGAGGCGAGCTGGCCATGGTTGTCTCAGAAAAGAGTAAGAAGAGGAAGCAATACCCACGAAGGCATGTAGGGAGTTGAGCGGGAGTGAATGAACAGCATGAGTTGCTGTGGACTGGAACGAGGCGACTGAGTATTTGTAGGGAGAGAGATGCAGCAGAGGCGAGTTCTTTTTTTTTGTTGCATAGAAGGAAGTATATTGAAATTGTTATTCTGATTATAAAAGTGAGATTTTCATCATAAATGATTTTATGCATAAAACAAGGTAACAGTGCAAAAATACTATTAAGTTTCAACAAAGGGGAGGGTGTCTATTTATAGGAAAAAGTGAGCTTCTAACCAAGCCAACTGATTCTAGAATTTTCCAGATCAATTTGGTCAATTTTTGACCATTTTTAGGTCAGTTTTGCTCACTTTTTGGATCTAGTTTTTTGAAACAGGAGAGAGGAGAGATAAAAATATCTCATTATTTGGGAGTTTAAAACTCATTCAAGCATGTGAAATAGGCGCCTCCTTCATGAGGGGAATTCCCCCATGATGCAGAGGTGTCAAAAATGCATCATTTCACCTAAATATCTCTTTTTTAACTATTAACCTTGTCCTTAGTCAACTCTTCATCTTATGTGAGTATTTACTCATTTTTGAGGGATTTTTCTTTTATTTCTTCATTTATCTCCTCCTTACATTTGGATGAATCTTATTGGTCCATAGGAACCTTAATTTAAAATTTTAAAAAAATCTTCACCCCCAGGATAATGCCTTGAGAGGCTAAGGAGGAATCTTACATTCTCTCCCACTTGAAAAATGCGAGATGCCCTCATCTCATAAACTGGGGGTAATCCCGCAAAAATAGATCGGCTTCATTTTCCCAGGTGGCATCTTCAAAAGGATAGAACTTCCATTTTACTAATAATTCTCTAAGAATTCTGTTCTTGAGAATCTTTTCTCGAACATCAAGAATTTCTTCAGGTTGGAGTTCCATCTACCCTTGGGTTGAAGAGGTTAGGATTTCATCTCATCAAGCACATGATTTGGGCTTAGCACATATTTCTTTAGAAGGCTTACATGAAATACATTATGAACCTTGAGATGAGGAGGCAGAAGAAGCTCGTAGGCTAAGTCACCTACTTTCTTTGTAATCAGATATGGCCCACAATATCTGGGGGATAACTTCTTGTACTTCCCAAGAGATAAAGAACTTCTTTTGGGCCGTACTCGAATGAAGACCATATCTGCTTCTTTGAATTCTCTGTCTGTCCTCTTCTTATCTGCATACTTTCAAGCATCTGTCTGGACATCTCAACCCTAATCAATGGGTCGGACCAAGTTAATGGAGTTAAGCAATCTTGTCCATACAAAGCTTTAAAAGGGCTCATCCCGATACTTCGATGATAAGAAGCATTGTAATAAGCGAACTCGACTAGGTGCAGATAGCTTAGCCATTTCTTGGATTCCCTGCCCCACAGTATGACCGAAGTATATCTTCGATTACTTGGTTTACCCTTTCAGTTTGTTGACCATCGGTCTCAGGGTGATAAGCTGTGCTGAGATCCAAGAAAGTTCCCACTGCTTCGAAAAATGCAGTCCAGAATCCTGAAGTAAACTTGGGATCTCGATCACTTACTATTCTCCTGGGTAGGCCATGCAATCTGAAGATTTCTTTGAGGAACACTCTGGCCACATCCACTGCAGTAGTGTAGGTTTCTTTTACTGGGATCAGATGGGCAACTTTGGTTAGTCTGTCAACTACCACAAAAATGGAGTTGTAACCAGATTGCACTGAAGGTAATCTAGTAATAAAGTCCATACTGATACATTCCCACTTCATCTGGGGGATGTCCAATGGATGTAACTTCCCAAGCATTTTTACTCTTTCAGCTTTGACTTTCTGGCATGTCAGACATTGACGTACATGATTCAGTACATCCTTTTTCAGACCAGGCTAAAAGAAGCTTTTCTTTACAGACATGTAGGTTTTGATGAAACCTGGATGTCCTGCTATAAGGCTGTCATGGTCTTCATTCAAAATTTGACCCTTGGTTCCCTCATCATTGGGAATACATAGCTTGCAATTATAATACATAATGCCATCATCCAGGCTGTACCCTTGAACTCTGTTCAACTCCTATGGAGTTTTGCTTTCCTGCATAAGTAGGGTAGCAATAGGGCTCTATCCTGCATGATCTTCTCTCTTGCTTCAATAATCAAAGGATTTGATACTATGGTAATTGCAAGCAAGGAGGCTTTTCTGCTGAGGGCATCTGCTACCACATTTTCTTTGCCTGGGCGGTACTTGATTTCAAAATCAAATTCCTCCAGGGTCTGCATCCACCTTCTTTGGCGCATGTTGAGGTCCTTCTGAGTGAAGATCCACTTTAAGCTTTGATGGTCTGTCATCAAAGTGAATCTTTTTCCCAGTAGGTAATGTCTCCATGATAAAAATAACACTTTTATAATAAAAATAATAATCTTTTATGCATACTTCTATGCATGGAAAACAAATATGATAAAAGTAACACTTTTATAATAAAAAAATAATCTTTTATGCATAAAAATAAAATATGATAAAAGTAACACTTTTATAAGAAAAAATAATCTTTTATGCATACTTCTATGGATGAAAATCAACTATGATAAAAATAACACTTTTATAATTAAAAAAATAATCTTTTATGCATACTTCTATGCATGAAAATCAAATATGATAAAAGTAACTCTTTTATAATAAAAAATAATCTTTTATGCATACTTTTATGCATCAAAATCAAATATGATAAAAGTAACACTTTTATAATTAAAAAATAATCTTTTATGCATAAAAATCAATAATAATGAAAGTAATGCTTTTATAATAAAACTAAATTTCTTTTATATAAATAATCAGAATGCATCTTTGGTGCATGAAAATGATACTTTAGACTATAGAAACCATAAGGCTTACTCTTTTAGAATAATAAAAGATGAATTTTTTTTCACTAATTTTCAAAAATTTTGCCATAACCTCCTTTGTATGGTTGACCATTTTTCAAATTTTAAGTCTCTAAAATTAATTAAAAGTGCACCAAGAGTATTGAAATTATTCTAAAGTAAACATTTTTCTACTTATTAAAGACAAACATTATAAAAAACTTGACTTTAATCATTAATCATTCACCTAGGATAGAGAATGGTTGGATTTACTAGAGAAGAGAGGGGAATGCCTTTTGCAATGAGGCATAACATCACTTGCAGTTTTAGAGAAGACAAAAGCATAAAAAACCATAAAATAAATGAAAAAGAGAAGAATCACCAACTTACTAATGAATTTGAGAGCTTTCCTTTGGCTTGATGGTTTGAGGGTTCAACTCTTGTTTGAGACAAGAGTGGCCACCAATCTTCTAGAAGAAGAAAGGTCAAAAACTAATGAATTATTATAAATACAATTCACTATTTTTGGCACTTGGGAGAGACAGGGTAACAGTGCAAAAACACTATTGAGTTTCAACAAAGGGGAGGGCTTCTATTTATAGGAAAAAGTGAGCTTCTAACCAAGCCAACTGATTCTAGAATTTTCCAGATCAGTTTGGTCAATTTTGACCATTTTTAGGTCAATTTTGACCATTTTTAGGTCAATTTTGCTCACTTTTTGGATCTAGTTGAAACAGGAGAGAGGAGGGATAAAAATATCTCATTATTTGGGAGTTTAAAAATCATTCAAGCATGTGAAATAGGCACCTCCTTCATGAGGGGAATTTCCCCATGCAGAGGTGTCAAAAATGCATCATTTCACCTAAATATCTCTCTTTTTTAACTATTAACCTTGTCCTTAGTCAACTCATCTTATGTGAGTATTTACTTATTTTTGGGGGATTTTTCTTTTATTTCTTCATTTACCTCCTCCTTACATTTGGATGAATCTTATTGGTCCATAGGAACCTTAATTTAAAATTTCAAAAAAATCTTCAAACATTGTATGTTTGAAAACCAAATCTGTGTGGTGAATTTTTAGATACAATATTGATTAGATTATCATCCATGTAGAGTACAAATGTCACTCTTTCCTTGAGACTTGAGCCTTGGGTGAGACGAAAGGATGAGCCTACAAGTAGGAGAAGTTTAAGTATTCCAATGTGTGTATCTTTGAAAAGATGTAATATGTTTCTCTTTTTTTAAATCTTGCTTTCCCTTTCACATTTTTTGTTTGTGAGTGTGTGTGTGTGTGTGTGTGTGTGTGTGTGTGTGTGTGTGAGAGAGAGAGAGAGAGAGAGAGAGAGAGAGAGAGAGAGAGAGAGCGACTGCAAACTAAATTATACCGGGTCAAAAGCCATCTTGGGATCACATGTGTACGTATATATATACACATACATGCATGATCACACAAGTACATACAAACATACATGCATAAACACATACAAGCATGATCACACAAATACACACAAATACATACAAACATAGACACATATACACACACAAACATATACATATACATTTATATGGTGTAACTTTGAATTTCTTAGTAATTCTATATGAGTATTTTTTTGTATGTATCTATAAGATTAATGCATGCATGTATGTATGTGTATACCTACATACATGCATATATGTATGTATGTATCTATAAGAGTGTATGTATGTGTGTATATACATACATACCTACATACATACATATATAGATGTATGTATGTGTATATACATACATACATATATAGACAAATCAAAAAATTGCTTAGGGGGTTGACCTCTAAGAAATTTTATGTATCACATGCATTCAAGGACCTATTTAAAAAACCCCTTACACTTACATACTTTTATAAATAAAATGACCCCCTTTTTCTCTATATAAACTTATGGTTTTTTTTCCAAAATTGGTTTTAAAAACACCTGTAAATGCAATTTTGTAACGTTTTTGAATTAATATACCTCTCTTGATGAACTCACATGACACACTTACATATTTTTAGGTGAACCCCCCAAGAAAAATTATCCTTTTCAAGTTACACCCTTCATTGTTAGATGAGGACCCTTCTTTTATAAATGTTCATGATTTTTATGTATATGTGTTTTTTAATTTTCATGCTTTTTTTGTAATTACATGTGTTTATTTACATATTGTGATGCATCTGGAAATTGCATAGGAGCTGTCCTTAATCAAGAGGGACATGCCATGGCTTATGAGAGCCATAGATTGCATGATGCAGAGCTATCTCTTGGCATTGATGAGAAAGAGCTCTTGGCTGTAATTCATGCACTTACTATATGGAAACATTACCTTCTTGGGGTTGATTTCACTGTGAAGACAGATCACCAGAGTTTGAGGTATTTTCTTACCCAAACTAAGTTGTCAACAAAGAGAAGCATACGAGGATGGCCAATTTCCTCTCTATGTTTCATTTTAAGATCTTGCACAACCCAGGAAAGAAGAATGTAGTGGCAGATGCATTGTCACGACAGCCGTATGTAGCAGCTATTTCGGTTGCCTCTCATGGGGACTTGTCTGCCATGCGTGATTTGTATCATACAAATGCTGATTTTGCCACTATTTGGGTTGATTTGATGGCTGGTCATGCACATGCCTCATATGTGATCAAAGAGGGTTATCTCATGAAAGATAATTGCCTATGTGTGGTGTCTGACATGAGGCAAAAGGTTTTGGATGATTGCCATGCTCCTCCATATGTTGGTCATAGAGGCATAATGCCTACTATGCACATGATTGAGCGGTATTTCTTTTGGCTAGGTATGCGGAAGGACACGTACGTGCATGTATCAAGAGAAAAAGAAGAAAAGAAAAACTTAAAAGAGAGAAAGAGAAGGGAAATACTCACAAGAAAGCTTTCATGGAAAGCTTGTTTGAATAGGAGATGAAGGAAAAGAGAACTTCACACCTTGCTTGAGCTTTGAGGAGGATAGGGTAGGAGAGGTAGAAGTGATAGATTAGATAGAAACCTATAAAAAACTCAAAGTACCAATTTAGTGGATTCAAAAGATAAAAACGACATGGGAAAAAAAGAAGCGGTGGTGTCAGGGAGACCTGCCTCTATAGCCTATCCGAAACACACCACTATGAGGAGGGAACTACCACCTAGCACCACAACCTAGCAAACACCAAATGAAGATACCAGTGCACTCATCTGATGTTCCTTGATCTCCAATTGACTCAAGTGGATACTTGAGCACTCTACAAACCCTTCAAAATAGCCGAGCTAGCTAGTAGCCCAATGATCCTACTAGGTCGGCTCTAAACTCCAATGACCCTCGTTTTTCCTAACCCTTCAGCCAATCTCAACTGACTACCAGCTGACTAGAATCACTTTCAACTGACATAGACAGATTAGATGTTGATTGTCTTTTGAATCAATTACTGTCTGATGACCTCGGTCAGAAAAAATGTCCGCTTGACTCCCAAAATGTCCTCCAACATCATCTATCCTTAAACTCACAATCCCAGAATCTCACTGATGAACACTTTGCTAACCCTATCTGCTGACCTTCTGCTAACACTTTTTGGACTGAACTTAACTGAACCAGACCCAGCTAACTTAAATGTCTCAACTGAAGTAGAAGTTTTCACTCACATGTTCTCTGATCTGCCCTGACTCTCAAGTTGCTCCAATCTAAAAAAATATCACACCAAAGACTCATTGTTGCTGACTCTAAATAATTATTTTGACTGTTCTGCCCAAATTGATCCAACCGATCCAACTAGATCAAAATTCCTCTCCTCTATGTCCACTGACCCTCTTAAGCCCTCGAGACACTCTCACCCACAACTCCCTACACTCACCCACTCTTTGCTGACAACTGCTAAAGGTCTTCTGACTCAGGAATACCTTCCCTCTTCAATCCTGACTGTGCTAACAGCTAACTGTCAGACCAGACTCAAACTTTCCACTTCAACACAAAGAGACCAAAGCTACTCTTGAACCCACCACTGACTCCTACTAGGCTTTAGTTGATCTTAGCTAACTCCCTTCTTCTGACATGTCACAGTCCCCAATTTAACACTTAGACCACTAACAATTCCAAATCTATCAGATTTTCATTTGCGGGTTATGATTTTGTCATCCCAAATCCCAATAGTGTTAAAGAAAGATCAAACCAATACTTTAACAACCTCAGCTAACCTATCCTAACACATAGCTAACCAAGCTGCCTCTGTTAGAACTTACTAACTCAAACACAAGCTAAGTGACACACATTTGATTCAACACACGTTATCTCTTCAATCACAGTTGGTTCTCTTCAACAAACTCTTTCAAAACAATAGAGATAAAACCAAAGCCTAGGAACTCATAAACTCCATGCAATAAAATGTTTTGTGAATAGATAAAACTGAGCCAATATCAACACCCTTGAGATTTGGGGACTGAACAAATAAAAGAGAACATAAAGAGACCAAGGGATCTCCACACAATTTTCCCAGCATCAACAAAGAAAATCCTGTATCTTCAATTCCATATGACCAACAATAGCAACAAGAGCTGTAGCTATACTCTGCAGGGTTCCACCAACAAATATTGTAAATGATTGTTGAGTAAGGCTTTGAGCAGAAGACTTTGAGCACCTCCTACAAGACCCTCTACCCTATGCAACCTCTACTTTGGGCAAACCCAATCTCCTCAAACAAAAACCTGCATCACCTTCTTCTAAAAAACAGAATAAAATTCAATAGCAAGCTATCTCAGAGTTTCTTCACCAAAAGAAACTTGGCTCTCTCTCGACTCTCTTCTCTATTCTCCTCTTCCTACTCGCACCAGTGCACTTCTCTCTTACTCTCTCATCCCCCCCAATTCCATGCATCTTCTTCTCCATTTTGTCAACTATCCTCGACTCTAGTTATCCATGCAATAGTTCCCACTTCACTCCATAGTAAATAACATCAGTTCACTAGTTGCAGGTGGCCATGCAACAGTCCTTATTCTCTAAGGCCCTACACACACACGACAATTTATTTTCAGTTTTCTGGGGATGGGGTTATTGGGCATATTCCTTGGGCATAAAAAATCCTATCATGGTTTTCCCAACCCCCATGGTTAGAGCATTTATGCTCAACCACATGCTGTTGGCTCACTAAAACAATCCCCAAAGAAAAGTACATCCGAATCCCAACACGACATAAAAGAATGGGTACTACTAGAATCGGCCAAAAGCTTAAATTGTTGAAATTCAGCTTGAGCTTGGATAAGGCAAGATTTATTTATTTTTCCCCTAATTCATTCAATCTTTTTATTCATCTACTTGGTTAGCCACCACTGACAGCCTTCGAGGATCCTAGTTATGAATAGGAACTCGTCCTCTAGAGTTGTCTTGACTTGGCAAAGGTCCTTAATTACTTTGGACTAAGATTGCTCGCCTTTGGAATTGTGAACATTGATTACTCTGACTAGGCACAGGGAATCTAGGTGGATTTGGGAAATCTTTGACCATGTTCCCAGGTCCGGGATGCATCAAAAATACTTGACTTCTTGATGGGGTCAAGCATACTATCCTACGAAGCAAATGTTAGCACTTGGAGGATGAGGGTGAAATTCCCTTTCTTCCTTAACTCACCCATCTCCTAGATTCTTGTATTCCTTTGACTCCTACCTCGTTTTGGCAAAGGAGGTCAAGAAGCATTTCCTTGAGAGAAACTTCTCTTGGTAGATTGTGGTATGATTCTTTTTCCCCTCTTAGTGGAGAAAGCCTTGGAAAAATTTTCAACCCATTCCTGCAACCTCAAAAATTATTGCAGGTTTGGTGTTCTTGATTGAATTGTCTAATGGTTGATCAAGCTTTCGGATGAATATGTTTAGAAATGTCACCTCATCTATGATGGAGTAGATCAAAGTAGCTTGGCAAAGGCTTGATGGTATTCTTCAATGGTTCTCCCTTTTGTTCTAGCTCTAGGAACTCATTCATTTGATGCTCTTGAAACTCGAGAGAATAGAATCTTTGATGAAGAAATTGCTTTACATTTTCCCATCTTAATTGGCTCTGGTCCAATCCATTCGACTCACAATGATTTCTCCATCCTGTCGTCCTGACTATAAGCGGCATCTTGATGGCATGCTAAGGCCATCGTAATGCTCTCATTATAGCTCGCCACATGAAAATATTCATCCATTGATTCAATCCATGCCTTTGTTATCTCTCCTAAGTTCTTTCATTCACCCTTAAATGGTCCTATTGTGCCTTGTGAGAAGGGATTCCCTGACACATCATTATCAAAGGGTTCTTCCACCACTAGTCTAGGGTGGTGTCTTGGCCCCGATTTATAGCATCGATTAATTTACAAAATCAATTTATTATTTAACTTATTTACAAACCTAAAGTTGTGCATTAAAAGAAAATAGATCTCAAACTTATATTAGGGAGTCAAAACAAAATGGTTTTCCAATAGAAGGGAAATTTACAAGGTTATGCTACTAGGATTGGAATTGGAATAGTTTAAGTTTAGTAGGTACGATTGGGATATATAAAATTTGTATGGGGAAGAAATAAACTAAGGTGATTTATTCTGGTGACAAATTATCCTAGAGAAAACTCGCACATTCTGGGTGGTGATTCTATATTCTTTTACTCTCATGGGAGTCCTAGTCATGGGTCCACATCAAGGCCTGCATAAGGAAGAAGTAATGATCAAGGAATTTGAAGTAATTCTTAAGGAAGCAGTAATGATCGAGGAATTTGAAGTAATGCTCTAGTATGTTGCACTTATCACTAGGCAAATGTTGGAAGGCGACTGAGTGTCACCTACTATTCCATAGCAAATGCTTGACCTTGCACACCATATTTTTGTAAATATTCAAAGAATTTTATATTTAATCAAAAGAGCTTTGTTTTTCAAAAATCTATTTTTATAAAACCTTATATTATATATCCGAGGTCCCAAAAATATTACAAGTTATTACAAAATGTTTTCCATTAGAACCTAGGCTTCATCCTACATGTCTTTAAAGTTCTGCAATTTTTTTATTTCCTTGAGTATAGTAATTTTATTTTGAGGTAACAACTGCATGAGCTCTAGAAGTTCCTAGTAGTATTCTCAATCTTTAGAACCATAGTTTATCCTCAGTTTATATTAATGACAAGGTAATTATCTACCAACACATACTACTACACCTTGTGGAAAATCATGTTGCTATTTTTAACTTCCTCCAAATCTCCTATCAAAAGTTTAACTACATAGAAACAGAATCCTTCGTCCCATAGTTGGGTGCACTAGGTAAATTCTAGGCCCTAGAACAATTTGCCTTTGCCCTCATAGATATGAAGTATTTTTTGAAGCTGATCCATCCTTACTTGGCATTTCCTTAAGGCTTAATCTCAAGAAATGTGCGAAGCCCCTTGTTTTGGTGGGAAGAAATTATACTATGCAAAATTTCAAGTTCATACTTAGGCTTCAAAAAAGAGTAATATTACTTTGCTTATAAATCCAATACATTTTTTCATATCTCTACTCATGGTTGGATTGAGTAAACATCTAGCAGGGTGAGAAGATACATGTGTAAAGTACCTATGTGATAAGAAGTAGGAAAGGACTCTATACACCCTCTAATATAAATATAGGTGATGGGGTAAAAGGTCATGTTAGTGGTTGCACTACCCCTCTCCTAATGCAATGGATAATGCTAACCTTAATATATCATGGGGAACTTACTCGCTTCAAGCTTGTATCTCTGGAAGACTCCGAGATGCTCTAGTGGTTGCTAGCTCCACCCCATTGCCTCCTTCCTTAAGATGTCACCAATAGGTTGCCTCTCTCCATACAATGACTCTCACTCCTCTCTCTGCTCTCACACTCATGACACAAGCATAACAGGAACATGAAATGAATTCTCTCTCACACACACACACACCATAGACACAAGAGAGCAAGGAGAGAAGAACTAGAGTCAATTAGCACAAACGGGGATTGTGTCTTCACATTATGAGAATTTGATATTTATACAACTAGCCCTTATTCACACTTAGGTACCCAAAACTTAAAAAGAGATGAACCAAATTTCTACAAGAGTTACATAGGCTTGGGCATGGCTAGCCATTCTCACAATTATAATCTTTGTAGTGACATTTCATGATACTTATTATGTGACCTCTCATATGTAGTAGAGAGATGCTAAGGTTAACCTCAAAATGGGGTTAACATCCCCCCTACATGATGTAGATTCCATCTTCAAAATCTATTACCAAAAGGGTGTAAGATTCCTCCCCAGCCTCTCAAGATATCCAGTATCTTCCCCTGTAATCAATCCCCTCTTCAGAAATATAAAAGATCTTGTCTCTGCCTGTTTTGACATAGAGAGAGAAAATATTCTAGAGAGAGAATATTCAGATTTTGAATATTTTTAGATAGAAAAATTTCTCATATTATTAAAATAGAAATTCAAAAAGAACTTTCCAATGTGCAATTGGAATTAATTGGAAATGGGTATAAAGTACCTTAGCCTAAGGGTCTAGATTTTCAGAAATTTTTGGATTATGGTCCAATTAAGGTTCCTGTGGGCCAATAGGATCAATCCATGTGTGGGGAGAAGATAAATCCAATTTGTAAAAGAAGATACCCAAAAATGAGTAAATGCTCACATAAGATGAAGAGTTGACTATGTACAAGGTTTATTAGTAAGAAACTATGAGTAATATCAAAAATATGAGATATTTTAGGTATAATGCTTCCATTTTAACATATATGTAAGGAAGGGGAGTCCCTTTAATGAGGCACCTACTTCACATGCTTGATTGAGTTTTAAATCTTCAAAAATTATGATATTTTTATCTCTCCTCTCTCTTGAACCAAACCAAATCAAAATGGAACCAAACCGAATAAAAAAGGAACCAAACTAGGTCCAAATCTAGTCCAAATTCAACCAAACTAAAATCTAGAAAATTCTAGAAATTAGTTAGCTTTGGTTAGAGCCTCCCTCTCCTATAAATAGAACACGAGTCCTTTGAAAAAAATAGGAGAATTTTACTATACTAGAATTATGCTGAAATAATGCTAATTTTTACTATTCTCTAAAATTCTCTCCAAATTGAAGAAATTAGAGCTTCCCTCTTTCTTTAATCCCCATTGGTGGCTCCATCAACATACTTAACCAATTGATTGGTTGGGGGCCTCTACCGTGAACAAAGAATCAAGCAATTTGTAAGGTAAATGGTAAATTTTGATCTTTTCTATAATTTCACAATGTTTCTCTCTTCTCAACCCCTCTCAAGCTTGAGAAGCTTAATTGGAATGGTTTTTGAATGCTATTAAAGTTAATTGATGAATGATAGTAAAGAATTACATAAATTTCCATTTATGCTTAATTCTAATGATTTTTATGTAATTTCTCTCTCTCACTCAAGAAATTGGAGCTTCCCTCTTTCTTCAATCCCCATTGGTGGCTCCATCAACATACTTAACCAATTGATTGGTTGGGGGCCTCTACCGTGAACAAAGAATCAAGCAATTTGTAAGGTAAATGGTGAATTTTGATCTTTTCTATAATTTCTCAATGTTTCTCTCTTCTCAACCCCTCTCAAGCTTGAGAAGCTTAATTGGAATGGTTTTTGAATGCTGAATGATAGTAAAGAATTACATAAATTTCCATTTATGCTTAATTCTAATGGTTTTTATGTAATTTCTCTCTCTCACTCAAGAAATGGTCATACTTATGACCTATTCTCAATCCAAATGAAGCTTTACCTTAATCCAAGATTAATCTATGCTTGAGGCCAAATTAATGGCTTTTTTCTATGCTTTTAGTTTATGTATTTCATGAATATTGATGATTCAACCCATTATGGGTTAATGATCCAATTAGGGATCATTCTAATCATTCTCTTAATGATAAGCTTTATCTTTTAAAATAATTGAGATTTATCAGTCATAGTAGCGGAGCTATGGTAAATGTTTTACAAAAATTACACATAAAATAATTTCATTCAAAGCATGAAAAGAGGATTTCCTACCATATTCTAGGAATTATCATCCTACATTAATTGAAAGAATTTTATTGTAATCATGGAGAAATTGATTTTTATGTTATTGCATAATTGATGAATTAAGAAAAAGAGGATTTCTAGTAATTAAATTTTATGCTAAAAGAGTAATTCATATCAATTCTATACTCTAAAAGTATCTTTTTTTATGCATAGAAGATGCATATTGATTATTATATTTGAATTTCATGCATAGAGGTATGCATAAAAGATTATTATTTTAATGTAAAAGTCTTACTTTTATCATATTTGGATTTCATGCATAGAGGTATGCATAAAAGATTATTATTTTAATGTAAAAGTGTTACTTTTATCATATTTGGATTTCATGCATAGAGGTATGCATAAAAGATTATTATTTTAATGTAAAAGTGTTACTTTTATCATATTTGGATTTCATGCATAGAGGTATGCATAAAAGATTTTATTTTAATGTAAAAGTGTTACTTTTATTATATTTGGATTTCATGCATAGAGGTATGCATAAAAGATTTTATTTTAATATAAAATGTTACTTTTATCATATTTGGATTTCATGCATAGAGGTATGCATAAAAGATTATTATTTTAATGTAAAAGTGTTACTTTTATCATATTTGGATTTCATGCATAGAGGTATGCATAAAAGATTATTATTTTAATGTAAAAGTGTTACTTTTATCATATTTAAATTTCATGCATAGAGCATAAAAGATTATTATTTTAATTATAAAAGTGTTACTTTTATCATAATTGATTTTTATGCATAAATGGGTGCATAAAAGATATTTTCATCATAAATGAATTTTATGCATAAATTAGATGCATAAGAGAAATTCTTTTATTCTAAAAGTGTAATTCCTACTAAATTGGATTTATGCATGGAAAGATGCATAAAGAATTTATTTTAATCCAAAAGTGTCATTCTCATTTAAAATGAATTTATGCATAGGAAGATGCATAAAAGATTGATTTTTATTTTGAAAGTGTTAGTCTCCTTAAATTGGAATTTATGCATAAATAGATGCGTAAAGAAATCTTATATCAAATATAAGAATTCTCTTATATTCTATAAATAGATATTAGGGTGTGATAAGATGCATATGAGATGAGTTAGGATGTGATAAGATGCATATGAGATGTGATAGGATGTGATAAGAGGTGTATGAGATGTGATAAGATGCATATGGGATGAGTTAGGATGTGATAAGATGCATATGAGATGTGATAGGATATGATAAGAGGTGTATGAGATGTGATAAGATGTGATAAGATGCATATGAGATGTGAATGTGGATGTGGATGTGGATGTATGGATGTAGATACGGATGTGGATGTGGATGTATGAATGTGAATGTGGATGTGTGGATGTGGAAATGGAAGTGTGGATGTATGAATGTGGATGTGGATGTATACATGTAGATGTGTATGTACGAATGTGGATGTGGATGTATGGATGTAGATACGGATGTGGATGTATGTATGTGGATGTGGATGTATGAATGAGGATGTGAAAATGGACGTATGCATGTAGATGTGGATGTATGGATGTGAATGTGGATGTGGATGTGGATGTATGAATGTGGATATGGATGTGTATGTATGAATGCAGATATGGGATTGGATGTATGATGTGGATGTACGAACATGAATGTGTATATAGAATAATGAATGCGAATGTGTATGTGAAATAATGTGTCGTCGATATGAGTGAATGGATAAGAATGAGTACACATATGAATGGAATATGGAATAAGTAATGTGGACTGAGGAGGGATAATGTGGAAAGACAAGAGTTCGATATAGAAACTGTATTTTGTGACCTGTTTGTAAATGATTGTTTTATGTCAAGAATGCTGGGGAAGCATTTTGACCATCTTGTGGATTAAGGTCATGAAGACCTAACTGTTAAAGTTGCAACTGCTGACGGAGAGTCAATGGAGGACGTCTCGCGTAGCAAGGTCGATCGAGGTCTTGACCAGCCTCGGTTCGATTTAAATGGTGAGCTTCCGGTACGGTGGATGAGGGACCAAGGAAGAGGCCTATGAGTGAAGCGCTAGGTCACCTACGAAGGATCCTAGAGGGTGCTGACCATACAGTGCTCGGGCTCTGGGTTGCCGAAGATACCCACACATGCGTCGTGGAAGATATTGGAACAAGGAGTAAGAGTTGTTTTCTAAAACCGGGCATGGATCTGGTTGGTTGACCTTGCTGGTCCTCGATGGATGAGTCCATGGCTCTCTTATATGGATCCGTTGATTGATCTTGCTGATCTTCAATGAGGATTCCATCTTGACTTTTATATGTGAAAATATTATCGGGTACTATGAGCTAGGAACTATTGAAAAGGCCCCTGAGTGAACAGGCGGTGAGCGTTCTGGTTGCCAATGATGCCATAAGTGCACCGATGAATGTATGATTGGAAATATGGATTCAACATGAGATTTTGAGGATTGTCATCAGTGACATAATGGTTTCATTAGAGGATTGTTTTAAAGTTTGTTGATGCTGAGAAAAAGGCAATTTCATATTGGGTGTGTAAGTGGTGTGACTAGTTTTATGTTTGCATGAACTTTCGGCTAGGGGGCCTGGGAACTCTTTTCCCTGGTACTCGGGACAAAACCTAATCAAATTCCTAATTGGATCCCATCACTACAGTGGTTGGGTGGTTGGCTAACCCATGGGACTGGATGGGGTTAGGCTGGACTGATGGATCCGTAAATCGAGACTCAATTTCTATTTAGTTCGATAGATGAAGTAAATCCCGGACAAAAATTGTTCTATGGAAAAGGATCAACGGCTGTGCCTCTTAATGAGGAAAAAAGCGTTGGTCTCTGTGATCCAAGTGCAATCTGTCCCTTGATCTGACTATGGAACTTACGCGTCCGGTCAGATCAGTTCAGTCAGTTAAGGCTTTTGACTACGTTAGGAAAAAGTTATCCTGGTGGAATCGCCCGTGCTTTCCGGGCAAAGGAAGTTTTCCGGGTACGGTTTTGGAAAAACCGACGGAATAGTCTCTTGTCCGGATATCCTTGGGCGAGGCCCCGAGTGTGGGACCCTGCCCCGTGCAAGATGTGCTACTTTCACTGCTAGCAACCCGAATCCGTTGCGCGGTGGGGACAGGGAGGTGGGGACAGGGATCTCACATAGGGCATATTGCCCTATATATTCCTTATAGCTTTTCTTGGTCTAAATCATGCGAAGAGTTCTTTAGAGAAAGTATAGTGTCTTTCAAAAGTTTGTATCTATCATGTCTGAAAAGGTAGTATGCATGTAGTAGGAAAGAAAACAAAGCCTATTTAATACCTTATTCCACTGTCTGAAGGCCTTATATTGAGACCAAATCTCATGCCCTCGTAGTTAACTGTGCTTGCAAATAATCTTTAAGAATCTGATTGTGGGCGACAACTTGCTAGATCTAGAATGGCTCTCCATGCCATAACTATTTTTGGTGAGCATTAATTGTTGTGCTGCTTATTTAAAGTCTCAAATGGTTAAGCTCAAAGTAAGGAAAGTTGTATATGAAATGTGAATCCCTGGCCTGCCATTCATTGAACTCCCTATCAATAAATATTCTTTTAATGGCATGTAGAATGGATCGATTTCTAAGATGCCTTGGGGATTATCTATAAATGTCTTATAGAGGGACTTTTTTTACGAGATTTTGAATTTATAGTGTTTTTTTCAAGACATTATCACTAGATTATGGTGGAATTTATAATTGATTATTCTCTCTCCTCCCTCCCTCTCTCTCTCTCTCTCTCTCTCTCTCTCTCTCTCTCTCTCTCTCTCTCCCCAAATCACACAATGTAGTGCATGTTGGCTAGTAATAAGTTGTGATAAAGCTTTGCATGGTGGAGGATTTATTCTATCTATCTTTTGTTATTCAAATCTCACACCACACAAAGCCTTGGCCAAACCCAACATGCTCAAAAAGATGCCTAGGGCTCTCAAAAAGATGTTTGAGGCCCACAATATCCCAACCCCACCTGATTCTATGTTGAGACTAGCTTGTGCCATCACACACACGTGTCACCATTATACTATAAAAAAAATTTGGTGCATAATTTCAAACTTTTCACATAACAAATAGGAAATATGTTTCAATAAGTTTTGTGATGTCAAATATTAAAGAAATAAGGTTTAAAAAGCCCTTAGACATTTTTTTTAAAGGAGAACTCGCACAACACACATACACACATACATCATCATCATTATATTACCAAATTTTTTTCAAGTGCAAAATTTCAAACTTTCAACATAATAAATGGACTCAAAAGGCTCAAATATGGTTGAAATGACTATAAACTTAGGTATATTTCAATGATTTTTATGGATTTTAAATATTTAAAAAACAAAGTCTGAGAAGCCCTCATATGCGCTAGCTTCTAAGGGCTTCCCAGAGTTTCTTTATAACAAACTTTTTTAAAGTGCATAATTCTCAACTTTTGAAATTGTAAATGGACTCAAAATGCTCAAACATAGTAAAAACAACTGTATACTAGCAAAGAAGAGTTTTATGAATCTCAAATATTGAAAAAAAAGTGTGGAAAGCCCTTAGAAGCTAGCACAAATATCTTTCAATGAGTTTTATGGATCTCAAATATTGAAAAAAAAAGTGTGGAAAGCCCTTAGAAGCTAGAATATTTGAGATTCATAACTCATTCTTCGCGAGTCTACAGTTGTTTTTACTATGTTTGAGGGTTCTGAGTCCATTTTCGATGTCAAAAGCTGAAAATTCTGCACTTTAAAATAGTTTGTTATAAAGAAAGTCCATAACAAACTATTTTAAAGTGCAAAATTTTCAGCTTTTGACATCGAAAATGCTATTTTAAAGTGCAGAATTTTCAGCTTTTGACATCGAAAATGGACTCAGAACGCTCGAACATAGTAAAACCAACTGTAGACTAGCAAACAATGAGTTTTATGAATCTCAAATATTGAAAAAAAAAGTGTGAAAAGCCCTTAGAAGCTAGCGTGGATATCTTTCAATGAGTTTTATGGATTTCAAATATTGAAAAAAAATTGTGGGAAGCCCTTAGAAGTCATCAGCGAGGTGGTTCCCTAAGCCCACTTATATGACTCCTATTTGTGAGAATTATGGAGGGAAGACCCCAAGGAAAAAATTAGGGGCAAAATTTAGCCTAGAGGCTAATTTTCAAGGGTCTTCCAAAAGTCTTGGGCTATTTTAGACCCAAAAAATGGTGACTTTTTTAATATATTAGCCCAAGGTAGCATTTTTAGGTAAATTTTAGAGGAAAAATTACCAAATTTACACTAAAAGTGTGCACATATCCTTAAAATTTTTAAACATTTGCCAAAGTTTTCTATAGACTCTACCTTCTATCAAAGAAAGATTCGCCAACCCATCTCTACTTTGACCATAGGATATTCTTCTTATTTTTTTAACCTGAAAACGGCCCTTAGAGGAATCACACACATTTCTCAACGTAAAGCTTATGCCAACAGTTACGAGATAAAGTTGTTGTAGTAGTTGAACATCAAGATAGTGTTGTGTCGAGGCCCCAAGTGAGACTATTCTAACGCTGGCTTCTAAGAGCTTCCCACACTTTGTTTTTCAATATTTGAGATCCGTAAAACTCATCGAAAGATACCCACGTTTACTATCATTTTTTACCTTATTTGGGCCTTCTCATTCCATTTATGATGTCAAAAGTCTGAAATTCTACACTTGAAAAACAAAATGTTTATAAAAAAAAGTCTAGGAAGCCCTCACGTGTTGGCTTCTCTTAGGGCTTCCTATACTTTTTTTTCAATACTAGAAATCCATAAAACTCATCCAAAAATACCCAAATTTACAATCGTCTTTACCATATTGGGCCTTTTGAGACCATTTATGATGTCAAAAGTCTAAAATTTTGCACTGGAAAAACAATTTATAATATAATGAGGACTTATGTGTGTATGTGTGGTAAAAAAAAGGTATCGGAAGCCCTCAAAAGCAACTATTAGTGTGCTGGCTTCTAAGTGCTCTTGATATGTGTGTTTATATCAACTTTACCATATTTAGGACTTCTAAGCCCATTTTTATGTTTGAATCATGAAATTTGCAAAAAACATTTTTTTATAGTGTAATGGTGACTTGTGTGTGTGTGTGTGCACGCGCACGCACGCATGTGTGCATATGTGTGTGTGAGAGAGAGAGAATGAAGACTTTATAGAGAAGAGAGAAAAACCTCCTCGCACCCAAGCCCAAAGAGAGAGAGATAGAGATAGAGAGAGATATATCAGGTATGAGAGAGAAGAGAGATTAAGTTTGAGAGAGAAGAGAGAAGACAAACAAGAAAGGAGAGAGAATAAGAAAATCTCCCAATTATTTAAAAAAATAAAGGCTCGCCATTTCTTGTCAAAAGCGAAGGAAGCTCATAAAAAAATCACACCCACTTTATAGAAAGGAACATCAACCTCCAGGATGGCTAGATATACCAAAGTGGTCTATTGGAACGTGCATCGCCTTGGATTTCTTCATATCCTCCACGTGACTTTGTTGGATGATCTCTCTTCCATCTTTTGTAAGCATGTGCTATCATGAACATGACAATGCAGATCTCTATCAAATCAACAAGCCTTGGATTTACAAGTCTTAAGCCTTTTGTTACATTATCCCACAAGGATTCTTATTGCTCTAGCTTTCCAAGTTCTATTACCTTAAATGTCTTATCCCCTACCTAGATTGGTTTGCCTACGGGGTTGTTGCATAGGCCTCTAGGCCTCTTCATAGATTGGTGTTGTGGGACCAAAAGGTGTGATTCATAAGAGAGCTTGTTTGCATCAAATGAGGTTTAAGCAATGGATTTCCTATGAGAATAATTTGCTCATAATCAACTATTGAAAGATCCAAGATTGGGTCTTTGTGGTAATTGGTCATGGCTCCTCTTAAAGGTGTTGAGTAGATGGGTCTTCTTCAAGGACCATCCAGAGGTGCCTCGGGGTCAAGAGGGTTACTGTTGAAATCAAAACAAGAAGAAGGGAAGTCACTCTTGGTTAGCGGTGCCTTAGTTCCCCCCCCCACCCTGCTTATTTTTATTATCATACATACTAGATAAATATAATGTTACGGGACTAAACACCTGGTAGGTGTTGTCCTCATCTTCTTCTTGCTTATCCTTATCCCTACGAAGATGAGGAAAACACCAGGCAGGTGTTGTCCTCATCTTATTCTTGCTTATCCTTATCCCAACATCAAAAGGTGGTGGTGGTTTCTTATTGATAAAGAAATCATGAAGGGCATGGAGATCCTCTTCCTCATGGAATGAAGGGTATTCCATGTGGATTTTTTCAAAATTATACACTAGTGTAGTGTGTAGAGTGCATGGGTGTGTACATATTGTTGGAATTAGGGTTGCAGGAATGCACACACAACTTCAAGAAGATGAGGAAGCTTGAGCACAACATAGTAGTGTATTATGAGTGCCAAAATAGAAAGATTACAAGCCCTAGAAGATAATGGGCGTATATACAATGCACGGGGGAAAAAACCTCCTAGTGAGGGAAAAAGTGCCCCGGCGGTCCTAACAATTAGGGTTGCAGGAATGCACACACAACTTCAAGAAGATGAGGAAGCTTGAGCACAACACAGTAGTGTATTATGAGTGCCAAAATAGAAAGATTACAAGCCCTAGAAGATAATGGGCGTATATACAATGCACGGGGGAAAAAACCTCCTAGTGAGGGAAAAAGTGCCCCGGCGGTCCTAAGTGTGTTCACACACATCACTACTATAATATGGTAACAAATCCCCCCTGGAGTGATGCGGTGAACAAGAGCTAGCACTCATGTATAGGGAAGTGTCTAGCTATGTGGACGAATCCACAAAAGGGAGTAAGCCCAAAGCTTTGCGAAAAGCTTCGAACTTCTCACGAGGCAGAGCCTTTGTGAAAAGGTCTGCAAGGTTATCCTGTGTTGGCACATAAGCCAAACTGATCTCTCCTGCAGAGAGTCTCTCCCTGACATAATGGTAGTGCACCTCAATGTGCTTCGTACGAGCATGGAACACTGGGTTCCGCGCAACTGCCAATGCGCTCTGACTGTCAGTGAAGATGGTGGTGGCAGATGGCTGCCCAACACCCAAATCAGCCATAAGGCGTCTGAGCCACACACACTCAACCGTAGCTGTGAAAGCTGCCCTGTACTCAGCTTCACAACTAGAAGTGGCCACAGTAGGCTGCTTCTTGCTCAACCATGATATGCATGAGCTTCCAAGCATGAAGCAAAAACCACTCGTGGACACGCGTGTGTCATAACAACCAGCCCAGTCAGAATCTGAAAAAACATGTAAATCTGGCGGCAATGATCCCCCCTTGGGATAAAACAACCCAAGATGCCGAGTACCACTCAAATAGCGAAAGATACGCTTCACTGCCTGCCAATGCTTAATGCCTGGGCTATGCATAAATCTGCTCACCTGTGAGACTGCAAACTGAATGTCTGGCCTCGTAATGCATACATAAATGAGGCAACCAACAGCTGTCTGATAGAGTGTGACATCAAAGTGATCTCCAGCATCATGAAGACTCAACTTCAAACCTGTCTCCATTGGAGTAGCAATAGGCTTGCAGTCTTCAAGGCCAAATCTCCGCAACAATGTTTCAATATACTTTGTCTGACACAAAGCAATACCTCCATCACACTGCTTAAATTGTATCCCCAAATAATGATGCAAATGCCCCAAATCTGACATCTCAAAAGAGGCATTCAAATCAGCCTTAAAATCAGCAATATGACTCTCATTTGGTCCTGTGAGCAGCATGTCATCGACATAGAGAGCAATGATTAGATGTACACCATCCACACGTTTAACATACAAAGTGCTTTCTGTTGGACTATTCTGAAACCCATGTGCAGTCAAATATGCATGTATTTTTTCATACCAAGCTCGTGGAGCTTGCTTTAAACCATATAAAGCCTTTTTTAACCTGCACACTTTGTTTTCCTGCCCTCTTTGAACAAAACCACGAGGCTGCGATACATACACCTCCTCATGCAAATCTCCATTTAAGAACGCAGTCTTTATGTCCAGCTGATGTACATTCCAACCATTATGAGCTGCTAATGCACAGATGCTACGAACAGTGGTCATACGACATGTGGGAGCAAAAGTCTCATCAAAATCAATGCCCTTCTCTTGAGCATAACCTTTTGCAACAAGCCTAGCCTTATGGCGATCCACTGTGCCATCAGGCTTACGCTTCAATTTGTATACCCACTTAGTGCCAATGGCCTTCTTGCCAGGGGGCAAGTCACATAAAGACCATGTACCATTCTTCATAATAGCATCGTATTCTGCTTGCATAGCAGCCATCCAATTTTCTGAACTTTGTGCCTCATCAAATGAAACAGGCTCACTTTCATCGCACATACTAGAAACAGCCAATGCATAACAATCTGACGCATAAGAGGCACCATGAGAGCCAGAACGAGTGCGACTAGACAAAGGGGCATCCAACTTGCTGTCACGCAAAGTCTGCACCAGCCATCTAGGCATATTCCTAGAGCCCTCAATCTCTTGTCTCTCATCCTCAAGTGCATCATGCACATCTGCATCAGATATAGGCTGATCTGTGCCATCATTTAAAACCTGCATAGGCTGAAAAACTGCCTCATGAGGTATTGCACTTGACTGTGCACCACTGAAAAGAGGCAACAATGTATCATAGACATCACGTGAGCTGATATCTGTCTCCTTAGTACATGAAACCAAGGGCTGAACTGCATCTTCCACAAATACAACATCACGGCTAACCAAAATGCGCTTTGTCTGTGGATGATACAAACGATAGCCTTTGCTCTCAGCACTATATCCAACAAAAATACATTTGACAGCTTTGTCATCCAATTTTCTGCGATGTTGCACAGGCACTAATGCATATGCCAGGCAACCAAAAACACGTAAATGGCCAACAGATGGCTTGCGGCTATGCCAAGCCTCATATGGAGTGACAACCTGTAATGCTTTGGTGGGACACCTGTTTAGTACATAAGTGGCACACATGACAGCCTCAAGCCAAAAACCATGTGGTAGACTTTGACTCTTAACCATACATCTTGCCATTTCCATGAGAGACCTGTTTTTTCTCTCAGCCACACCATTTTGCTGTGGTGTATACGGCACTGTACATTGGTGTTTTATCCCACGCTCAGCCAGAAATGCATTAAATTCTGAAGACATATACTCCCCCCCTCGATCTGAACGGAGGGTGCCCATCTTACTTTCTGACACATTTTCAGCCATAACCAAAAACTGTTTGAAGCACAAAAACACTTCGGACTTTGCCTTCAAAGGATATACCCATGCATGCCTGGTAAGATCATCAATGAAAGTCACGAAGTAAAGGTAGTTTCCAAATGATGGAGTTTGCATGGGACCACAAACATCACTGTGAACAAGCTGCAATCTGCGTTCAGCTCTCACTGATCCATCTTTGGGAAAGGAAGCACGCTGCATTTTACCCAATATGCAGCCCTCACAAACATGCTTGACAGGTGCCTCAAGCTTAGGCAAAGAAGACACCATTTCAGATTTCTGCAGGCGCAGCAAACTTGCAAAATTCAGATGACCAAAACGTGCATGCCACAGTTTTGCATCTGAAATAGCCTGCGTATCCATAATAGCACATGCTGAATCCTCTACACATTTGCCATCCATATTGAGCTTATACAGCCCTCGACATAGTGAACCAGATGCTACAATGATGTCACCACAAGAGAGATCATGAACAGTACATCTGTCATCCACAAATTTTACAACCAAACCTGTTTTGGCAAATGCGGAGACTGACAGCAGATTCTTTTTGATCCCTGGCACATACAATGCATCAAAAAGTGTAAAGGTGTTGCCATTTGCAACATTCAGCACAATCTTTCCAACTCCTTTAACGGGATAAGAGGAGTTATTGGCACAAGTGACAGTATTCCCTGTGGGAGCAGACTCAAGGAAAGTGAATAAACTGCGCTGCGAGGTGATATGCTTAGTGGCACCACTGTCAAAGTACCATACATCTGAATCTACTGCAGACATACATGTGTCATGCAAAGATGGGTCATAACTGCACTGCGCATTGAATGCCCATTCTGTATCTAGCACAACATTAGCAGATTCATTGTTAGAAGGAGAGGCATCTGCAACAGCCATACCAGCCTCTTTCTTCTTAGCCTCTTTCGCAGCCAGCTTAGGACACGCTTTGATGACATGATCATTTCCCTTACAGTACTTGCAAAATGTCTTCTGTTTGTCACCCTTCTTCTCATCTTTGTCTTCCTTCTTTGGTTGCGCAGCATTTGCAGATTTTTGCTTACTAGAAGAAAAGCCAACTTTACCTTTCCCGCTTCTCTGACTAGCAACAAAAGCTTGATCTGCGACACGCATAATATTCCTGTTTTGCCTTGACTGGTCTTCTTGCAGCAAAACAGAAACTAACTCCTCAAATGATAAGGCATTGGGATTGCCTTTCATCATCAAGCGAAGAGTGGAAGCAAAACCCTGATAAGAATCTGGTAGACCATTCAAAACAGTCTGCACAAGTGAACTGTCTGACAGGATTTCATCTGCAGAAATGAGCTGCTCTTTGAAATCCTTGATCTTTGTCAAAAAGCTATCCATAGAATCACCTTCGTTCATATGCTCACTCTCCAACTGTTTTCGGAGATAAGCAACACGAGCCTCATTTCTTGCCTGATACAATGTGGCAAGTACATCCCAAGCATCCTTAGAAGTCCTGCAGGAGCGAATATGTGGGATAATGGTACGTTTGACAGACAGCGCAATCAAGGCATGAGCCTGCGCATCTCTACCATCCCAACGAATCTGCTCTGCTGAAAGTGGTGGTTCTCGAACAGCTGCTACAGCACTTGTGCCTGCACCATCATCTACAGTACCTGTTTCTGATGTGTTTGCAGCATTCCCAGCCACAATAGGACGTGCATCAATACCCTGCACAATGTTCCATAACCCCTTTGCTACCAATACATGTCGCATCATATATGCCCACAATGGATAGTTGGTGCCATCCAACTTATCCTCAGCAGCCAACATGCGGAATACATCATTGTTGTCAGCCATGGCCAATGACTGTACTACTAGATGCTAATGCTGTCTGTAAGAGGTAAACCTGTATAAAATCGACCTGTGCTATGTAGCACAGCCCAAAACAGACGAATGGGCACCTGTCCTGCAGATTTTACTCTTGACAGAAAATCTGCACAGTAGGACGATTTTGCCTGCGCAGTACTTGGAATGCAAAAACGGAGGGCGAAATGACTTCAGATCAAAATTCTGAAACGACCAAGCCCTACGGGCTTCCCCACGGCATATACTAACCTGCAGACGCTCGTGAAACCTCGTCGCAATCGGAGGAGATGAAGCGGCAGGTGCCGGTGATGCTGCCCGGGAGGAGGAAGCCTGCTCTGATACCAATTGTTGGAATTAGGGTTGCAGGAATGCACACACAACTTCAAGAAGATGAGGAAGCTTGAGCACAACACAGTAGTGTATTATGAGTGCCAAAATAGAAAGATTACAAGCCCTAGAAGATAATAGGCGTATATACAATGCACGGGGGAAAAAACCTCCTAGTGAGGGAAAAAGTGCCCCGGCGGTCCTAAGTGTGTTCACACACATCACTACTATAATATGGTAACACATATGGTATGAAAAAGTTTAAGAATACCATAAGGGTCGTAAGTTTTGCTATTATGGAGAAGAAGATTTTGATGTGTCCCATGCTTCTACCACCCATGTGTGAGCATCCATTCTAGGCTTTTTTGGATCTTGGGGAGGGAACCAATAATAGAATTAAGGTTAGTAGGTTGCATGAGCTCTAGGATCTCCTCGAATTCATCAAAGTTAGTCGAATTCATGAGTATTCAACAACAAGATCAAAAAATAAGGATAATTGGGTGTAGGGGATATATATTGTCCCTCCCTTAGCTCTAGAGCCCTAGTAAAGATAGCCATTATGATAGTGGGGTCGACGTATCTAGTGATGTTTTGTTTGATTAATTCTAGGTTCCCTTGTGTAAGTTCCTCACTTAGATTTATGTTGTATTGATAAAGGCAGAGGATTAGTGAAGGAAAAAATAGAGTTGAGGTTTGTGAAGTGGCCTGATAAACTATTCGAAGGTCCACCAAAAGGTTGTCATTTCTACTGGCTTACCATATGCGTCATCTTCTACCTCAATAGGCTTGCTTTGATGGCTAAGATGTTGTTGGAGGGCATTCACCTTTTCTTCTTAGGCTTTTAATTCATTGGCCACATATTGCTCTCATTGTTGGTGGGGCTTCAATGAGCTACATGTGTTGTAGCTAACTCATCTTTCTCTTTGGTGAGGATGGTAACCTCTTCCTACCTATGATGTTAGTGTGTGTAATGGGATGCACAGTATCATCACATGTTTCTACATAACCTAGTTTTTCCATTTTTTACATGTCTCTAAGTGGTTAGATGCACCAAAATCCACATACCATATATCTTTAGATCTTAACACATCTCATGTTATGGAATTGAGCATGTGCTGCATCACAAATAGCTACTCACTTCTATCATCACCACCCTGTTTACTAGATGATGCATAGTTGCCTTACTATAACTTTCCACTTTTAATGTCATTCTACTTTTTAAAGCATTCCTTTGCCATGTGACCCCGTTTGCCATAATAATAGCACTCTATGCTATTTGCACTCTTATTTCTTTTCCAAACACCTCGGCCCCTCTAGCTCTCCTGCCTCTAAATGAGTCTCTTCCACTTTTGTATGATTGTTGCTGCTGTTTGCAAGATTGTTGTTGTCCATAATTATGGTTTCAATGTCGGCCACTACCTTAGCCTCAACCACGACCTATACATCTGCCTCTACTTGAATTGGAGTAGAAGACATGTTTTAATGTGTTCTTAATTTGTGAAGAAAAGTCTTCACTGAGGGACTTTTCTTCCATGACCAACATAGACACTACGTCTCGAAAGTTGGAAACATTTTCTCTGACTGAATGGAGGTCCTGAATGGCTTGTACTCTTTACCAAGCCCATTAATTTTAGACATACGCTCACTAATTCATCATATTCCACCGATACATTAATAGACCCAATGGATGAAATAATGCCCTTGATCATTAAAGCATACTCATTGATAGACATGCGTTTCTTCTGTATAGTTGTCTTAGCCTTAATTTCCTTGCCTTTGTTTTGGTCTAGAACATCTACCATACAACTATTGGAGTGTTGGCATCCTCTATATGTACTATCATTGTATTTGTGACATTGATTGAAAGCCAATATATGGCTTTCCTTACACCCAGATTCCAGTCCTTAAATGCCTTTAGTATCTGCTAGAGTGGCATTCTCTTCAGACAACTCTGGAGGCTCCTCATTATCTTCTTTGACAAAGTCCCAAAATCCTTTACCTATCAGGAAATCGGTCAGTCTGGACTTCCAAGCATGGAAGCTATTTTTTTCAAGCTTTTCTCACTAACAATCTAATTGAGTCCATCAGACATTTTCCTACAACAACTAAAAACCTGCAAACAGATAATTTATGTATGCAACCTTTAACACATCAGTATCTTCTCTGTGACTATTATAGAGGTGCTTTAGCATAGCCTGTATATCACCATATGTGAGAAGAGTACATGTACATACACCCAAGACTAGTAATACATGTGAAAACACTATCTACACTCCCAAAATGCACTACTACACTGCAATAATCAAATTTTGACCAAAGACAGTTCTCAACTAGAACTTCTCGAAACTGCCAAAGACAGTTCTCAACTAGAACTTCTCGAAACTGCCAAAAATACCTTGCAATGACCAATAGAGACTAAAACACACTCAAAACATGATTTTGGCTACAAAACTATAGTATAATGTACTACGTACAATGTACTACGTACCTACAAGCACCTCCAAGCCTATAAAGACAACTCCTCGATCAGAGATGTGTAGCTCCCAGGAGTGTCATACCTAAACAAGAAGGGGAAGAGATGATGATGCTCTTACCCGTGCACCACTTCCTTGCTTGCTTTGTTCGCAGCTTTCTTTCCTCCTTATCTCTCACACAAACCAGAGCTCTGATACCATAAAGAGAATGTGGGGGAGAGGGAGAGCTTGAGTTCCTTGCAAGAAAACACACACACACATGCAAGAGAGAGCAAGACACGAGAGAGATGGATGGCTGAATTTTCTTCTATCTTCTTCTCTTCTCTACAACCATATAACTAAAAAGTAAGAGTACATATTATACGAGAAAGTACTCTCCTGAAATAACATACAATGGTCAGCCCATACTGAGAAATCAACTATATGAGCTGACACTATAATTATTCCCCATAACTCTAGTACTCCAAAGTGGCTGTCACATGCAGAATCACAAAAATTAGAATTGATGTGTATGGGCTTGTGAGGCCCCAATGATGTATTGTAGGGATCATTTATGGATATCAAGATGGATTTGGGAAAATGTGGTGTGATGTGATTCTGAGGGTTATGAATCATGGGTGTGATTTTGTAAAATCACAGTGATAAATTTGTCCCATTCATGTATAAAGAAACTTTCCCAAGGGTTATTAATAGTGTTAGAACTCAATTAGCAAGTTAGTCCTTTAGACTTTATTTTGTAGGTTCTTTATGACATCTTTAATGGATCGATCCGCCATTGGTTAAACCCAAGTATATCTGGATAAAGCTCTTGATGTAGAAGGAGTCTGATGATACCATGAAACATAATAACTCTTGCTCCGTCCATTGAATCAGCCACCAGTCCATAGAATGTGTAGGCGTTTCTTGTGTAAACATATCTTGTTTGGATATATATTATTATGTGTCTACTTACGATAGCTTTGTCCTTGGGGTAGGAAATTATTTGATTCTCTTGTTTTACCCTAGTTTGATTGGCATCCTGTTTTACCCCAGTTTGATTGGAATCCTATTTTACCCCAATTTGATTGGCATCCTATTTTATCCCAATTTGGTTAGGGTAGGGAATCATACAATTCTTCTATTTTATCCCAGATTGATTGGGGTAGGGAATCATGTAATTTTTCTATTTTATCCCAGTTTGATGGCATTGTGTGATGTCAGGTTGGGAAAGTTCTAATGGCTTTTGATTAGGTTCTTGTGGCTTCTCAGTCACATCTTCAATTGTAGGCACCGATTTGTGTCATCATTCCCACTTAATCTAGACCCAACCAAGATTTATGAGGTTCAATTTTTGACTTGGTTGCTTTTTGGGCAACCACACTTTTTTTGCTATTTATCTATGAGGGTAGATTTCTCACTTAATCTCGACATTTCGGCCACCAAGATTTGTGAGGTCTAATTTTTAGCTTGGTTGCTTTTTGGGCACCCACACTTTTTTTTGTTATTCAACCTTCAGGGGGCCTGATTTCTTAATAGGGACCCATTCTTGCTTTCCTTATCTTATCCAAGTCTTATTGTTTGGCTTTGGTACAGTAGTTTGGGTTGTTGGTTTGTGGTCATTGGTGAGGTTCTTGCATAGATATCTTACCTTCATTACCCCATTGCTTAGGTACCCAAATCTTCTTGTTCCCTTCATAGTATCCCTGTGTCTCTAGGAATCATTCAAAAAACAAACATTTATGAACATAAGGCTTCTAGCTTTTAAAGGGTTACAATGGAGGGGGAGTCTTACCTTCATTTGACAAGTTGGCTTCCTTTCTTTGGGGCACTTATGGTGTTTCTAGAGTGGGGAGACATAATAACCTCCTTAGTGTCTTTGGTTGTTCAGTCTTTATATTGCTACTTGAGTCTAGGGAACTCCACAATGGCAATGTGTATCTAGATCATCTGGATGACAAGCTTGCCATCCTTTGCTCTTAATCCACCTCTTAGCCCATTGTTGAAATCCAACTCCGTCCTAGTAGCATCTCTTCCAAGTCCCCTATAGGCATTACAAAAACCTTACACGGCTAAGGGTTATTCCTGATGGAAATATTAACTTTTAAACTTCCCAAGGTCCTTATTGTTCTTGCATGCACACCCTTAACTTTGGCGACCCATCAACTTTAACTCTGGTTTGTTTAGTTGCACCCATGTTTCATATATAGGAGGAAGTAGTGTCTTGCTCCCAAGTCAATCATAGAAAGAAGATTTGTAGTTTTTCCCTCAATAGAGAGTCCAACTTTGAGACAAGCAAGCCCTGTCTCAAAGTCATCTTCTTTGATCAGGGTTAGAGTAGCTATGTTTACTCTTAGTGTTCTCCCATTTTGTTTTGCTTTAGCTTTTGCAACCCTTACCTTAGCCTCCTCTTGTGTATCTTTCTTGAGTATCTCTTGTTTTAGCTTATCTTGTTTCTTTTTACTCGACTATTCTAATATGTCTTGGGTTAAGGGTCCATAATACCTTTTTGGCTTGCTACTATTTATGTAGCCTTGCATCTTGACTCCATTAATGGTTTCAATGTGAGCTGCACCTTGGGAGGTGAGCTCTACAATCCTAAATGGTCCTAGCCCTTGATGTTTCAATTTCTTTCTTTTGGAAGAACCAACTCCATACATAAATTCTAGTAGCTCTTTTGTTTTCAAGTTTTAGACAAGCCATCATTTGCACACCTAAGCTTTTCTACTATCATCCCGTAGAGAGTAACAACTCTAGTCTCATCAAGATTTTCCGACTCAAGCAACATCTTGTCTAGAGCATTCTCCCTAAGTCATTCTTTCACTGTTATCCTCAAGCTTGGCACTAGATATTCATAGGAGTCATTGTCTCAATTTTGTAGGCAAGCTAAAAAGGAGTTTGTCCTATAGGCCCACACTATTGCTGATAACTTGTGGTCCCACCAATCATTATTATGACTAGCTTCTATAGTTTTAGTTAGCATACCAAAAAGGACTTTATTGGTACTTTTTTTCCTATCCATTGGCTTGGGAATAGTACGGTGATGACTTTCAGTGCACCACCAAAAATCTAGTCAATAGGTGTTTAATGACCTCATTGATGATATTGGAAGCCCTTATCGGCTAACTAGCTCTAGGGGACACCCAAATCTTGATATGACATGCTCATATAAGAATTCGGCAGTTGTATGGATTTTGCTTCAACCCACTTATTAGTCAAATAGTCTATGGCAACAATTATATAACAAGCTTCCGTTTGACACATAGTTGGACTAATGTCTCCAACAAAGTCTATTTCCCATTTTTCAAAAGGTTGTTGCACAATTATTGGAACCAAAGAGGCTTCCTATCTTATCCATGAGGAATGTTAAAGCATTAGAATTAATCATAGTGTTGACATATTCCATGGAATCACCAAACATAGTTGGCTACCATAACCCAGCTTGCAAGATTTTACAAGCACTTACCTACAAAATGTCTGCCACAGCAATTCCACAATGAGCCTCTTCAAGAATGGCCAAGAAGTTATATTCCCTAGTAACACACCACCTAAGCACGTGATCTTTGCCTAGCTTATATAGTTGACTTGCTCTATCAATTGTTAAGTTGTTGCCAAACTTAATAAGTCATTGTTTTATCCTTGTTTAATAGATTTACCTATGGGCATCCAAAGGCAAGATATGAAGATCTCTTCACTTCATTCAGGTACCATATCTAACTTGAACAATGCAGTGTCTGGTAGCTCATTATCATCACCAGTGGTGGTGGCAAGTTCTCCATTAGGTACTCTTGACATGTGATCTACTAATACATGTTGTGAACCTTCCTTGCTATGACAAATAAAATCAAACTCTATCAACAACAACAACTAGTGTGGGCAATTTTCCCTGTCATCATGCAAGGTTTGTTGATAAGATATACAACAAGGATTGATGATCCACAAAGAATGCAAAATTATTAGCCAATAGATATAGTGTCTATACTTCTCAACCACATATATCATGGCTAATCCTTCCCTTTTCATCATGGTGTAGTTCATCTCAGCTTCATTGAGTTGTCAACTTTCAAAGTGTATTGGATAGTCTAATTTATGCTCTCTTGGCTATGCCAAAGCACACCCAATTTCAAAGTTTGAGGTATCAATATGCATGTGGTACATGACGTCCCAATTTGAGCTCTTGAACATGTAGAACTTCTTTGTACCTAATGCCTTCATGAATATGTCAGCAGTAGGCTGCCTAATCCTCTACATGTATTGACATACACCAAATCCACTTCACCTTCTAGAAGCTTCTCCCTCACAAAGTGATAATACACCTCAATGTGCTTTGTCCTAGAGCATGATATATTGTCTTCTAGAAACCTTCTCTGAGACTGGGGATGACAAAGCTAATGACAAAAGCGTTTCTCTATTCGAGTCTCAAAACAAGCCCGCTCGTCTCTCTGACCCCGGCTCGAAAAAAATACATTGGACTACTCACTAACGAGTCTTAGAAATCTAATGCCAATTTTGTGTTTTTCTCTAATGGAATTGAGATTTAGTTTGCAACTTGTCATCTCATACTCGGATAATATGTCCAAAGCATCTATAATATCCAAATCCCATCATGTGATAATCTGATCGCCTCTATACCCATGAAGCATTATAGCTCACTCAAGAATCTATAATAGCCAAATCCCATAATGTGATGATCTTATCACCTCTATACCCAAAAAGTATTGTAGCTCACTCAAGTCCTTCTCATGAATGTTAACCTCATAGTTCCCTATAACAATCAATTCATCAACATAGATGATTATTAGAACAATGCTTCTATCAATCTTTTTCACATAAAGTGAAAAATTATTGTGGATATATAAAATCTAATAGTGACAATATACTCTCTTGTCCAACCATGCTCTAGGTGCATGTTTCAAACCATATAAGGCTTTATGCAACTTGTACATAAAATCTAGATATATGCATGGTTCTCATATCATGGTTGCACCATGATATGATAACCATACAAGGATTCACACAACTTACTAACAAAATCTAGATATGCATGGTCCTCATATCTTGTCTAACCATGCTCTAGGTGCCTGCTTCAAACCATACAAGGCCTTACACAACTTGCAAACAAATTCTAGATATGCATGGTTCTCATATCATGGTGGAAGTCTACATGGTGATTGTACCAATCTATGCATATCCCTTGGCTACCAATCAATCTTGCCTTGTACCTACTCAAATGATAAAAAACAGAAGAAGGGAGGAGCACACACAAGAGAAGCAAACCCTAATCCATATCCATCAATCATAAAGAAGGAGAGAAGCCATAGTCACCATCTCTCTCACACACACAAAGGGGAACACAACATAGTGTTATGTCCACACTACAAAGTAAACCTAATGTAATGTCCACACCACACATGACCAGCTGGACGCGGTCATAAACACACCACATGATATCTATCTACCATACTGTCACTCTGTCAGCACCCATGTGCTATCCTCCAACTGTATACGAGCTTGACATTTCAACACTCCTCCTCAAGCTCGACATGTCCATCTCTAGGACTCCCAATCTAGTACGGAAATACTCGAACTTATCCTTACCAAGTGCTTTGGTAAAGATATCTACAACCTGCTCATCTGTCTGCACATATGTCAAATCAACATGCCCATCTAGCACCTTCTCTCTGATGAAATGATAGTGGACCTCAATATGTTTGGTCCTAGCATGATAAACTGGGTTGCTAGCAAGCTGAATACTACTCATGTTGTCACAATGAATGACAACTCTCATATCACTCTGTAACCTGACATCATCTAGCAACTTCTTCAACCACATAGCCTCACATGCAGCTATGGCTGCTCCACGATACTCTGCCTCTGTGGTAGATAAAGCAACTGTAGGTTGCTTTTTACTGCTCCAACTCACAGCTCCACTACCAAGGCTGAAAACATAGCCACTGGTAGACCTCTTGTCATATGCACTACCGGCCCAATCTGCATCTGTATATCCATAGACATGCATGTCTTTTCCTGCCTCATAGAAAAGACCATAATGCACGGTAGTTTTGACGTATCTCAGAATACGTCTCACAGCATCCAAGTGAGGTTTACGAGGACTTTGCATAAACTGACTCACCAAACCAACTGCATAACTGAGATCTGGCCTCGTAATGGTCATGTAGATAAGGCTACCAACCATTTTCCTGTACATGGTGATATCATCAAGCTCATCACCCAAATCAGCCCTAAGCTTCATGTTTTGCTCTAATGGTGTCAACATTGGTTTGCATGCTGTCATATCATACTTTGCCAGCATGTCAAGTGCATATACCTTTGCCTTTGCACCAGCCATATACCTTTGCTTGTTCTTATCACCTCAATGCCAAGAAAGAACCTTAAATCACCAAGGTCTTTCATATCAAACTCTTTGCATAAAGAGGCCTTAACCTCATCAATGCCTTTCCCACAATCACCTGTGATAATCAAATCATCAACATAAATGACTATCATCACAATACCATCATGTGTCTTCTTCACATAAAGTGAAGAGTCTGCATTTCCAACCACAAATCCAATACTGACAAGATATCTGCTGATCTTGTCACTCCAAGCACGAGGTGCTTGCTTCAAACCATAGATTGCTTTGTTTAACCTGCAAACAAAAGTCGGATATTTTGGATGTACATATCCTTCTGGCTGTTCCATGTACACCTCTTCTTGTAGTTCACCATTCAAGAAAGCATTTTTTACATCCATTTGATGTAAAGCCCAACCTTTTTTTTTGTGCTGCTAGTGCAATGATAGACCTCACTGTAGCCATCTTAGCCACTGGGCTGAAAGTTTCATCATAATCGAGACCATAAGTTTGTGCATATCCTTTAGCGACCAGCCTTGCCTTATGTCTCTCTAGGCTGCCATCTGACTTGCACTTTACCTTATACACCCATTTGCAACCAATTGCATTCTTTCCTTGAGGTAACTCAGCCAATTCCCATGTATCATTTTTGTCCAAAGCATCCATCTCTTCATCCATGGCTTTCTCCCATACATGCTCTCCAATAGCCTCTGTATAGCATGTAGGTTCCACATGCTTTACCATAGATGTCATGTATGCATAGTGCATAGCAAAATCTCTATATGTCAATCTTTCAACTGGATATCTGACTCTCTGGGATCTCCGCAATGCATGCGGGTCACTCTATACACCTGTAACTCTAGCATGTGGTGGTACATATCTGTCCTGCCTAGCACCAGGTGTGCGTAAAACAGGTATGCCGAGCTCCTCATCCAAACTCTCTGAACTAGAGGACTCATAGCCTGTGATTCCAATTCCTTCAACTTTCTTCTTGCCTTTATCCATAGCACTACTCCCAGTGCTCACACTCTCATGCCTCAAACGTCCTGACCATGGACGTACACTGCTACTCTCAGCTTCTGCTCTGCTGGCCCAGACGACATAGTAGTAGAACTAGAACTTGCTTGTGATGGCAAGTTCACAGACACATCTGCCTCAAGTGAGTCAATAACTCCCTCATCTTTTGCTTTGTACCAACTAGCAAGCTCATCAAACACCACATCACGTGAGATGACTACTTGTCTAGTTTGAGGGTTATAACATTTGTAGGCCTTTTGATCCTGTGCATATCCAACAAATACACATTTCTCTGCCTTAGGATCCAATTTCCGTCTTCTTTCATCAGGCACATGGACATAAGCTACACATCCAAAGACTTTGAGATGTCCAATGTCTGGCCTGTAACCTGTAAGCCGCATCTCTGGCGTGCTTCCATGAATGGCTGCTGTAGGTGTTTTTTTCAGGATATACACTGCAGTAGCACATGCTTCTGCCCAATAGTAATCTGGCATGCTCTTTTCATTGAGCATTGCCCTTGCCACTTCACATATGACTCGATTCTTTCTCTCAGCTACACCATTCTGCTGAGGTGTATACCTGCATGTCAACTGTCTCCTTATCCCATGCTTCCGCAAGAAATGCTCAAAAGCTTTTGAGGTGTATTCACCACCTCCATCTGTTCTCAGACACTTAATCCAACAGCCATATTGTTTTTCTACAAGAGCTTTGAAATCCATGAACTTTTCCAGCACTTCACTCTTCTCTCTCAGAAAATATATCCATGTCATCCTGCTGAAATCGTCTATAAATGTCACATAGTATAGACTGCCTTTGATAGATGGATTTTGTGCAGGGCCCCATACATCACTGTGCACTATCTCAAGTGGCCTATTACTCATATTTCCTTCTCTAGGAAACCTCAACCTTGCCTGCTTTCCAAACTGACAGGCTTCACAAACATGCATATGTCCATCATATTTAAATCGAGGCAATCCACTGACAATGCCTCTTGTTTGCATGTTCTTTAATCTCTGTATATTGACATGTCCAATCCTCTTGTGCCACATGTCAATGTCCTGCACAATCCCATTGCTCTTTGAAAACATGGCTGAGCTCAATTCTGGTATGCCTGCATCCAATTTGAACAACCTTCCTTCCTTCTTGCCCTTGGCAATCAATCTACAGCCATGCTTAAAGTCTTCCACAAAACAGCCATTCTCATTGAATCTTACTTGTAATCCCTGCTCAACCATTTGGCCTACTGATGCCAAATTCTTTGTGATGGATGGTACATATAACACTTCTGACATATTCTTCACATTTCCATCATGCATCCTCAAAGGCACACTGCCAACATGTGTTATAAGATGCTGAGTATCATCTCCTGTGATGACCACATAACCATTTGTATCCAATGGTTGCATCTTCTCAAACCACTCCCCATGACATGTCATGTGGTTTGAGGCACCTGAATCCATATACCATGACTCATCTCCAGCATTCTGAGAATCCATTGTCCCCATAATGTGCTTCATTGCAAAAAGGTGATTTGAACTCCCATCATTGTTACTAGTAGATGCATAATTTCCATGTTGTGGTCTTCCATTCCTCATATCATTCTGCTTTTTGTAACAATCTTTTGCCATATGTCCAAGTTTGCCACAATAGTGACATTCAATCCCATTCAAATTTTGTTGAGGACCTTGCCATCGTCCTCTACCACGAGCACCTGTTCCAAATCTCCCCCTATGGGATTGAAATCCACGACCTCCACGTGATCCAAATGATGACTGGGAATTCTGAAAATTCTGATTTGATTGTGGTTGAGTAGACCTGTCATTCCACGGCCTCGAGGGGTAAATCTCCCCCTGCCTCGAAAGCCTCTAGATGAGTAAAAAACCTGATTCCTTGCATGCTCATCATTGCTCGACAAGGATGCACCACCTGTAAGACTCATACCACCAAGTCCAAGTTTCAATTCTTCCACAATGAGCAATGACACAAGCTCATTAAAGTCTGGCATTCCTCCCAACCTTACTGAGATGGAAGTGTCAAAAGATTTGTATTCTTTGCCTAAACCACGTAATGTGAGAGCAACCAAATCATCATCATCCATTGGGGCATGGATTGATGACAAAGAATCTGCATAACCCTTGATTTCCTGAACATACTCATGTATACTCCTATTCCTTCGTGTTACACTGTGAATCTGTTGCTTTAGTTGTATCTTCCTTGCACCAGTGTCTGTCTCATACATTCGGCACAATATACCCCATGCTTCTTTCGGTGTATCTGTATCTTGGATGTGAATAAGCAAGGCATCTGTTACACATATTGAAAAATAATGCAACACTTTCGAAGACCGCTCTACCCATTGCTTGTGAGCCAGTATAACTGAGCATTATTTGGTTGAGGAGGTAGGTATGGCTCCGGGTCTTCCTCCGAGACGAGACTCCATAAACCTTTGCCTTTCAAAAAACTCTTCATTCGAAACTTCCATACTTGAAAGTTAGTTCTGTCAAGCTTCTCTCCAACAATCTGTATCGGACCATCTCCCATTGTTGCAAAAATATAGTAGATGTACCCCTTTGACAAGTTGTATGCCGGACCTGTAAAGCTTCAAATCTCTCCAAATCACATCAAATGCTTGCAAATTGTGTGCATTAACATCCCACAATGATGCATCAACAATGTATACTCGATCAAAGTTGAAACCAAATGATACTCCTTCACAAAAAATTTTCTGGTTTTTTTCTCGCCCGCCAGTAATAACCAGTCAAGATTATGCTCTAAATCCTTCAAATCTTGTCCAAATTCAATGATTCAACTTGCATTGGCTTCCCAACACATTGCTCCAACATATCCTAGAAGGGTTTGATCAAATTCTTCAAGGTGAATGAGAACCACCAATTTTTGTAGCTCCCTGGTTTGCTTTTTTCTGCATCTGTCAGGTACCACCTCTCACTAAAAATGCTCTATCTCCTTCAAATCTTATCCAAATTCAAAACTTTTTGAATCAAAATTTTAGCAACTCATAGGAATTTACTTGTACCAAAGGAATTAGGCCAATTTGATATAGACAAGGATTAATGCCTTGATTAAAAATGCTCTGTTTCTGGACAGACTTTCTGCAAACCTGCAAACCTCTGCTAATTGAGTTCAATGAGCTCCAAATACATCAAGTGAGCTTCCCCAAATGTTATCTTGCTCTCAATAACACTTTTGCTAAGTACTCCAAGCTTTAAAGCATCCAATTTGGTGTCCAAATGAGAGAATTAGACCATAGTCATTGCAAACTGTCCAGGGAGCTGCTCCAGAATGCGCCGCCTGCTCCTGGGGGCTGTAGAAGAAGGGAAAATGCTCATTGACATCATCAGCACCTTAGCAATGACCTAAACTAACATGTGCTTGAAGGGTTTGGCTCAATTCTTCCTCTAGCTTCCGCAATCGATCTACAATATGCATGTTCTTTTATTCTATAACCTCATTTTGCTATGGAGTCTACTTTCATGTAAATTGCCTCTTTGTCCTATTCTCTCTTAGATAATCATTGAATTTGTTGGAGAAATATCCTTCCCCACCATATGATCTTAGGCATTTTATGTGCATATCTCTTGAATCTCTAAAACTACATAAACACTTCACTTTTATCTTTCATGAAATATATCCACACCATCCTAGTGTGATATCATCAATGAAAGATTTATATTAGTAGCATCAATGGTGAAAGATACATAATAGTGGCATCCTTTAATTGATGATGTATCAAAATGCACCACATCTAAAGGTCTTTGACTAACATTCCTATCATGTGCAAATACATTCTTATATTGTTTTCCCGTTTTGCATGTTTCACATACCTTATGCATTTCATCCACTTTACATTTTAGCAAACCTATAACAATACTTTGGGCTTGCATATTTTGTAGCCATTGAATATTAACATGACTAATACATTTATGCTAAATATCAATTTCTATAATCACACTTTTACCATGGGTAAACATTGCACGTAGCCTTCTTCAAGCATGTTTACATCCAATATAAACATTCTACCAATTTGGTTGCCCTTTATAACCATGCAGCACTAGTTATTAAAACCTTCTACATACATTTATGCCAAATATCAATTTTTGAAATCACACTTTTACCATGTGTAAAAATTACATGCAGACTTCACTACTTCAAGCATGTTTGTTTACATCCAATGTAAACATTCTACCAATTTGATTGTCCTTTCCAACCACACAACACTAGTTATTAAAATCTTCTACATAATAACCATGAGGGTTAAACCTAATTACACACCCTGCTAAACCATTTGTTCAATAGATATACCAAGTTCTTTGTAATATTTAGAAGATGACATATATCAACCATGTATCTCATTTTGCCATCTTGTATAGATAATGGCACCTTATCAACATGCGCAATAGGATATGCAGTCTCATTGCATGTTTCCACATACCTTGGTTTTTTCATTTTCTACATATCTCTAAACCGCTCTCCATGATTGGTCATGTGGTTAGAAGTACCCAAGTTAATATACCATACACATCTCCAAGGTTCCTTGCATCTACAATCATAGAACTAAGCATATGATGTATCACAAAAAGCTGCTCACTTCTATCTTTAGCTTGCTTACTTAAAGATGCATAGATCTCTTGCTACAACTTCTCCCACTTTTAATGTCATTTTTTCTTTTTATAGTACTAGTGGTCTCCGATGCAAGAGTATTCTCATCCTCATTGGAAGAGGAGAAAAAGGCCTTATATTTGAAGCCCACTTTGGGCCTCATGGTCCTCAACTTGACAACCTACATATATATGAACACACCATATTTGCCATAATATCATAGCTCTTAAAACACTTTGGGCCTCATGGTCCTCAACTTGACAACCTACATATATATGAACACACCATGTTTGCCATAATGTCATAGCTCTTAAAACACTTACTTTCTTTTGAATAAGCACAAAATTGGCATACATATGTATCTAGAATTCCAACCCAGTGTAGTGGTGACAACCAAACACACGTGAGAAAACCATTAAAACAATCTTCAAGCAATTGGATTATCTCTCCTTTGGAAGCCTATACTCCTCATCACCATCTATCCAAAATATATATATAAGACAATAACATTTAATAGCTATTACAAGATATAATTTTAAAGAATAAAAAAGCTAAAAGATAGAATCTCACAAAACTCATTCGGTGGATCAACATTTGAGATGAATAGTGTTTGAACAGGCCTGTAAACCACAAATCAAAAAATTATGTAATGTCTAGTGCCTATGCACCAAAAATCTAACTTATTAGGCTTTTTATAGTCTACAAACATTACCTGTACATGAAGGATTTTGCAATCTTAGATTATAAATTCCAAGGAGACCAAAGCTCTCATTGTAAGTACCTATACCATACAAACCTAGTAATAATCTAGGTTCCAAAATATAAATATATTTCTTATTTCAAAAAAATGTATCAATAACAATTTATATTTACAAATAACCGTAAAAACTACAAAAAAAAATCAAGTTTTTATATCGTAATACACATGTACACTCTAATAGTTTGATCATTAGAGATGTTGCTTGTCCTTCCCAAGATGGAGGGCCTACAATTGAGCTATGAAAATTAAAAAGATTATGGTAAAAAATGATGACTATATTATAGCAAACATCGAGACTAATACCTTCAATAGCTTGTCCATCACCATAAATAAATGAAAATGATCTCCTTTCCACATCCATCCTATGCAATATTACCTCGGGGGGGGGGGTCACTATATATAAAATATCCCTATCGCGTGCGTTCAAGGCCTATATTTTAAATCCCTTATTTATGAATTTTTTAATCTATATAATATCCCCTTTTCTTTATGAATCTATAAATTTTTTTGAAAAAATTTTAAATCATACCCTTATGTAAATATATTTCTGTAAGTTTCATAAATTAAAATTATGCTTCTGTTGAACGCACGTGATATTCACATTTTTTTGTGAGTGACCCCCCCGAGAATATTACCCATGATATCAAATACAACACTACACTTCACTAATAATGAGGTCTCTCTCTCTCTCTCTCTCTGTCTCTCTCTCTGGAAGTTAAGTATTTCAAAGTAAGAAAAATTAATAAAGCCACTGTAAAGAAAATCAAGTTAAAAGAAAAACATTTTCTTGTACCAACACATCTTTCTATACCTTATGGGAATAGATTACATTTACATTCTTGTACCAACACGTCGTGCTATACCTTATGGGAATAGATTACATTTACATTCTTCTAGATGCTATTTGCAATACCTCTTTGTAGACAATACTAGCTGTGTAGAGTTTATTTGTACCTTCATTGCTACTTTCACTACATCTAATGATCTAACACGTGATATAGTAACATACAATTGTCCATGTGTAAATACTTGTGTGGCCAAATAAAGTTCCAACACACTCAATGTTTGTCCTTGGAACTTATTTATTGACATATCAAAAGCTAGCCTCACAAGAAATTGTCTCCTTCTCATATTAAAAGGAAATTGAAGCATTGATGGAATGAATGTTATCCTCGGAATGAAGACCCTATCTCCAATGTTTGTACCTATAATAATTTCAGCTTCTATCACCTTTGAGTGAAATTGCTTATATATCAGTCTGGCACCATTACACCAAGGATCCAAATTACAAAGGAGCATGATAGGAGCATTTATCTTTAAAAGCAAGTAGTGAGGAGAGTAACCACCACACCCAGATTCAAACCATTCAAGTACTCAACTGCATACAATATTCTTTCACTCTCAAAAGAAACAACCGAATCTGCACTGAGGAATTCTCTTTCGAGACTAGGCAATGCATTCAAGGCTAGTTCATTAATCTCATCCACCTCTTGATTTTGTGGTGCAAGAATAACACGGTCTTTGAAGAGGCATGCATAATCCTCCACTCTTTGAAGATCTTTGTACACCCATTCTACCAAACTTAGCCAGGGAGTTCCCATGGATCAACATTTGTGGTGGAATTACTACTCCACCTTGATTGTTTGGATGGTCTATAGAGCCATACCAAATTTGTAAAGCCCAATCGACAAATTCTAGTTCTATACAATCTACAATCATAACCACTCTGAATGACTCACATGTTTTGGGTGAGATTTAAAACATTCACATATCTCCAAATATATAACCGACACAATGTTGCATCAACAATATCCTCACGAGATCCCTTTGCAACCATAGGTAAGATTTGCCTAAAGTCACCAACAAAGAGTATAATTTTGCCACCAAACATTATCACTTTGCATGATATCTTTTAATGTCCTATCCAATGCTTCATACGCATACTTATGGCATCATTTTAGCCTCATCCCAAATGATCAATCTTGCAAGCTTCAACATCTCGTCCAATGGGCTATTAGCTCTAATACATGTGCTAAAAGCATTCAGAACTAATGGGATTTTGAAACGTGAGTGTGTAGTGCATTATTCTAGAAGATGCACATGCCAAAGCAACTTGATTCTCTCCACGTAATTGAGATATCAATGCATTATAAAGATATGTTTTGCCTGATCCACCTGGTCCATCAAGGAAAAAAACACTACCATTGTTAAAATTAACGAACTCAAGGAGGATGGTATGAAATGCTCTTGATTGACAATATTAAGACTCTTTTGCATGGAAAGAGCCAAGTCAGCCTTTGAACATCATCAAACATCATATCTTCCATCAACAAACCATTGTTGATAGTAGCAACATTTGATCTATTAGGAAGAGTTAACCCTTCAAAATCATGTAGACGTTTTCCATATTGTTGTAAAAGGTCTTACATGTGTAACAAAGTTTGATTCTTAGCTAAAGATTGACAAACACCAACGTCCACACACCTTCTCTATAAGCCATGAAAAACATCATCTAAAGTTTTGGCACAAAATTTAACCCAAATCTATCCAGGAGATATAGGCTCACAAAAAACCAAAATGATGACAAAAAGTTAATGCAATTGGAATCCTATTTTCTGAAATGCATCTTCTTGAAGACACATATACCACATCATCACTCTCCAGCATTCCTCTCACTTCACATGCAGCCTTAAAATAAGGATATAACTATCCATTCACTATTCGTTCTTCCTCAAATGATTTGCCACCTTTACACACTGTGAGTAGCATGCGTAGATAGTATTTCTCACCTACACTTGGGCTAACATTATACATATGTCCAATCACATTTTTCCTTTTTCTTTTAGTCCATGATCAAAGAGCTGTATTCCACACCCACTTGCAAGGGAAATCCACATATAGCAAGCTATTTGCATCTACATACAGTTGTTTAGCTCCTGAACCATTCGGTGAGAGTAGCTCTTTGGTTTCTATCACAACTAATTACATCGTTTGCAAATCATCATGGTCATTGAATATAACATGATTTTGCAAGGAAAAATAAACATGCAATCTTTGTACATCTAGCTTTTCATCATGTAAATCATTTTGGTACTATAAGTGCCAACTTACATCTGATGCAAGCATATATCGTGCATCTAGATATTGACTAACCTCATCAAATAGCCCCTTGTGTATCTTACAACTCTATAGTAGCTCTATCATGTCCTTTATATACATATTATACAAATATCTCACTGTTGTAATGGTAGAGCATACGTCTATGTTAATATGTTAATACTTATACAAATATTTCACTGTTGTAATGGTAGAGCATACGTCTATGTTAATATGGGCTTTGTATCTCATAGAGAGAGAGGTTATATGGAACAACCCATTGACTATCCACCCTATGATCCTTTACTTGGATGAAACTACCATCATCTTGCCACATGTAAGTTGGATACCCATTGTCATCAACCATAGTAGTCTCAAAAAACTTTCAAGGATAACGATGTTTGTAACTCCCATTAACCATTCAAGGAGAGTGCATATTTAGTTCCCCACAAGGTCCATGAACATTACAATGACTGATTATCTTATGCAACTCAGGAAATATCACCTTATCTAGAAGTTCAACACATACCAATTTATCTTAGTGAGCAATCTTAGTAGGTTTACATGTATATTAATAATATATGTGCATGTAGCAAGACTCTTTTTTGAAATTCAATAATAGAAACAAATCCCACTACCCTTCCAAATAATACTTTTTTCACCAATAAGTGCAACATATCCTTATGCTTCTCATAGAGGACCCATGCCATCAAGTCAGGTCGATCTTGGGCAGCCTGACCCGACAATAAAGCATTGCTTATCTCATCCCACTTTGGATTGCCATTGAATCCTGATAAAATTAATGCATCCTTTTTCCAGCAATGCCTCTAGAGACTCTATTGACCCCATCCCTTATATTAACCATATCTGCAAGCCCTTGGTATAGTTTAGCACGGAATGCTTTTTGGTTATTGTGTATCTATGCTAATCTTAATTCTTCCATGCTGCTATATGCATTAGCAACGCACTATTGCAAAAGTTGACTACCGCGTAGAAGGTAAGCATTTGTATCTTCTCTTATTTTTAATCTATATGCATAATATTGCCATTGAGTTATAGTCTTTGTCTCCTCATCTGAACCTTGTCTATTCCTACTAGGAGTGGAATTATAACATGCCAACCATCCACACCTTGAGGAAACAAAAGAACATATAATAGAGGCATATATGAATGATGCAAATTAGATATTCTTTTTATAGCACCTGTCCAAGACATTATTTAAATATCTCTACCCTACATAAAAATCATCCCCTTGACCCGGTATGATAGCAGCTACCTCACTACTTATAGGAACCGAGTATTTCCTTAAGGTTATCGCTCGCGCTTCAATGATGACCATTCTCAAGTCTGCATGTGGATTGGACCCTAACATTGCTCTCATTGTACAAAATGCACTGTCATACGGATTGTGTTCATACATCATTGTTTGTAACCTTTCAAGAGAACATTATGATTTAAAGAAGGCATCCCATGAAGTCTATTCCCCAATTCATGCTCTGTATCATACACATACAATTGGAAAAATTGAGGAGCTGCCTTGGGACGTGTACTACTAAGAAACCCTATGTATCATATGCATTCAAGGGGTATTTAAAAGTGCAACAAGAGCAACTCAACTTGCAGGAATTAAAATGAACATTGATGATGAAGATATTTTCCTTGCTTTGTTGCTTAAAAGTCTACCACAGGAAGCATAGTCACTACACTCACCAATCTACCATCTCCAAAGTTGGTTGACATCATTGCATCCTTGATGGAGGAAGAGAAGAAGATAAAGCAAAAACATGGAATAAGCTATATCTTCTCCCATGATGAGGCCCACTACACAAAGAATATATCCAAAGGGTCTTCATCAACTCAAAAGGTACCTTTAAAAACAAAGCAAAAGTAAATGCAACTTTTGTGGCAAGCGAGGGCACTTCGAGAAGGATTACTACATCAAGAAGAAGATCTCTGCCAACCTCGTGAAAGAGGACAGTCAAGAACAAGGTGAAGATACTATTGTTGATGCCTCACATGATTCCAACCTTGTTGTTGTTGTTGATAATAAATGGGCCTTCTAGGCCAACTCAGTTGCATCCTAATCCATTGTACTCATAATTTGTACTCATAATATGCCTTTTTAATTCCACCTACTTTAGTTTGTAAACCTACAAACAGTGAGTTCAAGGTTGGGGTCATGTACGTTGTCACAAGCGTGAACAGGTCATGAAGCATCCCATGGGCTACTACTAGGGGTTGGGGTCATTAATTTGAAGGGGGGATTATTGGACAAATTGATGTACTTGGTATTTATGGATGTAGGTCATTTGTCAAAAGTTAGAATCTCGCAGGTAGTTGTAAAATGTGCCAAATAAAGGTGAAAGAATCCATGAGCTGTACTAGGAGCCAAGAGCATTAAAGGTAGCATCTTTTGTTGACTTTAGAACCTAGAATTTAGGGCATGTTGAGGCTAGAATCGTGGAGAGATTTGTGGAGAGAATCATTGAATTTGTTAAGCTACTAAGCACACATCTAATGGAAATGATCACTCTCTCATTCTACTCATTATGTCTTGTTTATGTTAATCTTTTATCATTAAACTAATCTCTCATCATTAGCATGTCATTAAGAACCTAAACTATGAGCTTCATTGTGCACTTTGTGCCACCATGAAGCCAACACATATGGCTCATCTTCTTCATAATAGCATTTAGTCGATTGGCGGACATCTTTAGAGTCTAGACTCAATACCTCCAAGCCTAATGCTCATACTTGCTCTTTTAAAGAATCATCTTGTTCTTTACATTCTCTAGTACATCCACCTGGACGCTCCCCAATTTTAACATGAAAATTTTCCATAAAGGAAATCATGTCTAGTTGGTTAGCCTCTATGTGACCACTGCTATCAAGAACGCAATGAAGATGATGTGTCAACTCATCTCTCATCGTATCTCCGCTTTAAGTGCCACTTCCACGGACCTCATCCCAAATGGCATCCAAGAACTCCTTGCAAGAAATCTGTTTTTTCTCAGTGCACGCATATGTTCAGAATAGTCTATAGACGTTTAGCGCTTGGCTATCCTGTGATGGAGACCTTGACCGAGCAAGGTGTTTCACAAAATGGACATTCATCAGCTCTAGTGGAGTAGACAAAGCTACATTAGAATTGGAAGGTCCATACGCATCCACTATAGCATTTGAGCCATTGTTATCATTCGAGATCTCCATTTGATGAAATCCAAAATGAGCATCTTAAGGCTCTACAAAATCTCTTCATATCTTAGTCAACATGTTTTATGACCTTGTATACCAACACTATATATATGTAGATACCTCCTGGTTACAAAGAGGGAACCATGTATACTCTTAGGTGAGCCCTATAATTTCCTCTCTAAAAGCCTAATATTAGCAACCATAAAGAAGTTCTTTACTTTTCAAGAACATTTCTATGTTATTTAAAGGCTAATATAGTCGAAGTACTAAAATAATTTTACTATTAAAAATTCTCTTAGATCATATATTCTCTCTCTAGACCTTACTCTACAATCAAACACAATGGTGGAATAATTAAAAAGTTTCTAGCATAGCCAGCATTGCCACTAAGGTATTAAACACTATTAAATGATAACCTCTCTCTATCTCTCACCTTTCTTTGTTGTTACCCTACTGTCAAGTATAGACTCCCCACATTAGCAAACATAATGTAATTATGTTACCCTACCGTCAAGTATAGACTCCCCACATTAGCAAACATAATGTAATTATTAAAGAAATTTATAATAGAAAAGTGTGTCTAACAAATACAATCAAATTTACACTAATAAGTGATAACGTCTCTCCATCTCTCACCTTTCTTTGCTAACAAAGGAAAAACATAGAACTATAAAACATGTTGAGAGATAAAGAAAGAAATAGCAAGAGAACAAAATAGAAAGGGGGATATAAAGACTTCAAGAAAATAGAGTATACTCTTAGCGAGCCCTATAATTTCCTCTCTGAAAGCCTAATATTAGCAACCATAAAGAAGTTCTTTATTTTTCAAGCACATTTCTCTGCTATTTAAAGGCTAATATAGTCAAAGTGCTAAAATAATTTACATTTGAATATTCTCTTAGGTCATATATTCTCTCTCTACAATCAAACGCAATGGTCTAATAATTGAAAAGTTTCTAGCTTAGCCAGCCTTCCCACTAAGGTATTAAACACTATTTATGTGCACACACTAAGGTATTAAACATGCAAAAAAAACATTATAGCATTCTATTAAACATGCAAAAAAAGCATTATAACATTCACATTTTCCATTCTAATTATTAATTATAAAACATTCAATGAAACAAAAAGAGATATAAAAAGTATTTTAATGTGCAGTGTCTTCTCTCTCTCTCTCTCTCTCTCTCTCTCTCTCTCTCTCAGCTAACCAAACCTATCAACATAAACAAATCTCTTTATCTATGCACCACATATTAACTACAAACACACAAATAAAGGGCAACAATAAAACCTACTTCAAGTTGAAGAGAGAATGATATTCGAAACCACCAACTTTGCTAGCTAGCAACATTGTGTCTTTCCTCTACACAATCACACACAAACCAAAACAAAAAAAAAAACTTATGGTCTCTCTCTTTCTCTCCCTCTCTCTCAATTTCTCAAAGGCAAGAGTAACTATTTGTGTGTTACATGTATCTGAGTGTGTGTGTTACATGTATCTGAGTGTGTGTGTGTGTGTGTGTGTGTGTGTGTGTGTGTGTGTGTGTGAGAGAGAGAGAGAGAGAGAGAGAGAGAGAGAGAGAGAGACATCATTAACTTCATCAATTTCCTTCTCGGAATGCACTTCAGTGTTTCCCTAAGAATGAAGCGCTTTTCCTCAAGGCTCCTACAACTACTACCCATAATATAGAACCCATCTAATCCTAACGCCTCGTTGATTTAAGAGGACCTTGAGTTTGTCCTCAAACCTACAAGGGGTCTAACACTATATGAATATACCATGGATTAGCATCATCCCATCCCTAAGCTTGGATTCTACATAGAAACCTTAATTAAGAGCTCTCCAGTAAAGCCTCACAAGGTAAGAGATCTTGATTTTTTAAATATTTTTTTTCTTAATTTGGTTTGATTTTTGTAGGTTTTCAACACCGTACAAACCTCACAAGGTAAGAGATCTCTTTCTTGTTCGTTTCTTCTCTTATGCTTGTTTATAGGGTTTGTAAGTTTTGCCTTTGAGAGCTATGATTCTCTCCAGAGGTGTCCAGATGCCTTAGCCTCATGCATGAGGCTAGGACATAAAGCTTATGCATAAGTCTCATGCATGAGACTTATGCATTAGCCATATGCATAAGGCCATATACATAAGCCTCATGCATGAGGCTTATACATAAGATTTATGCATGAGGCTTATGAATAAGCCACATGCATGAGACTTGTGCACAAAGACTCATGCATAAGGCTCATGTATAAAGCTTGCATGAGGCTTAGGAATTAGCCACCACCATAAGTCACTATGCATAGTCTTTAGAGAGCTATGCATCTCTTAAGAGGTGGCCATAAGCATGAGACATATGCATAAGCCTCATGCATGAGGCCTATACATTAGCATGCTTGGTATGCATGTTGGGTGCTACCTAGGCATACCGGTAGCTTCCAATGCATGTCGGCGGGTGCTACCTAGGCATGTCGGTAGCTTCCAATGCTTGCCGTTAGCTTCCAATCCATGTTGGGTGCTACCTAGGCATGCTGGTAGCTTCCAATCCATGTTGGGTGCTACCTAGGCATGCCGATAGCTTCCAATGCTTTTGCCGGTAGCCTCTAATCCATGTTGGGTGCTACCTAGGCATGCCGATAGCTTCCAATGCTTTTGCCGGTAGCTTCTAATCCATTTCGGGTGTTACCTAGGCTTGTCGATAGCTTCCAATGCATGCTGGTATCCTCCAATGCATGTCGGGTGCTACCTAGGCATTTTGTAGCTTCCAATGCATGCTTCCAATGCATGTCGGGTGCTACCTAGGCATTTTGTAGCTTCCAATGCATGCTAGTAGCCTCCAATGCGGGTGCTACCTAGGCATGCTGGTAGCTTTTGGGTACTAATAATTTTAAGTATTCATAAGAGTTTTAAGTATTTATATTTATTCTTGAATCCAACAATAAGTAGATAACTTACGGCACGATGTTATACGTGAAGGAGGAGTAGATATCCCAACAATCTTTGTAAGTATATATTAGCCTCAAAATGTATCTTATCTTTTAAGAAAATAAGGCTACCGTAAATAACAACATAAAATAAATATTCATTTGTTTGTATGTCTATAGCTTGAAGCAGTGGACCGCCCCCCTACGCAGCCCCCCTACGCAAGATGAATATGATTTTGCATTACAACGGGGTTTGGAAGCTCTCTTTGAAAGGGTGCAAGATGAAGGGCTGATTGTTATTATTGGAGGACATGCTTGGCAAGAATAGCAAGTAAGTACATTCCTAAAACCATAACCTCTATTTTTGCAAAACTAATTTTCAATTATGTTAGTTTTATTATGCTTTAGGATCATGTTACTACGAACTGTGGTGCAAATGTATAAGTAAGAAGTAATGGAAATGTGAGAGAAGAGGGTGGAGCTGCAAGGGATAATAATAATCTAAATGTATGAGATATAGACCCCCTCAATGTAGTAGAGATAAGTGGATCTCTATAGCTCAAATATATAATAACAAGTTTATGATAGATTATATCTCTCATCTAAAAAACCTAAACTTGAGCCTAGAGAAAGGTAATAGATGAGCAAATGTTTCCCTGCTTCTATAGGGGAATAAGAGACACAAGGTAATAGATGAGCAAATGTTTCCCTGCTTCTATAGGGGAATAAGAGACACAAGGATGCATGACTATTTGTTGTTGGCTAGGCCAACATCACTTTAGAATTATTGTGAATTAGCCATCAACTTTAAGGACAACAAATTCTCAAATTATTGTAGCATGATGACCTCTAATCCGTCACATTAATAGTTTTATCGCATGTGCTGAGCAAAATAAGTACGACAACCTTGGAGAGACAAATTAAGGATAGTAACCTTGGATGAGCTAAGTATTGTGCTTCTAGACAAAATAAAGCCAAAGGAGATAAGGGATGTGCCCATTAACCAAGATCTTCACCGTACCAACATTTACGTCCTAGATGGGAGTTGATATGGTGTTTAATATTGTAAGATTCCTCCCTAGCCTCTCAAGATGTCCAGCATCTTCCCCTGCAATCAAATCCCTCTTCAGAAATATAAAAGATCTTGTTTCTACCAGTTTTGGCCTAGAGAGAGAAAATATTCTAGAGAGAGAATATTCAGATTTTAAATATTTTTGGATGGAAAAAATTCTCATCTTATTAAAATAAGTTTCCCTGAAACAGAAGTTCGAAAAGATTTTCAGAAGGTGCATTAGAAATTAAGTATAATCTGTTCAAGAGGCATTATCTTCAGGGTCTATATAAGTTTGGTATCACCAATTTAAGAAGACATGTCAATTCTTTCTTATAAATAAGTCAAGGCAACGCCACATTGGTTTTAATATGTTATTACATTTTGAATAATGTGAGGATTTAAATGAAACCTCTTTTAACCTCTATACGACATTAGAGGGTCCATACTAAAACCTCTCTACCTCTCTCTTGGAAAGACCAACAAAAAGTTAAGGTGTCTAAAACCTCTCTACCTTTGCAATTCCTACTAATCATTTTGATTAACCCTTCGCCTTTTCAAGGCTTGGCAATTCAACCCGAATCACCTTTGCAAAATTAATCCAACGATTAACAAAACGGATGCTCCTTCTCTCTATCTTTCTCACTCACACACATATGCACAACCTCTCTCTCTCTCACGCCAAGCTTGCATGATGCAAAGCTGCTCCTACTCTCTCTCTTTTTCTCTCTCTCACATACACATGATGCAAAGCTACTCCTACTCTCTCTCTTTTTCTCTCTCTCACATACACATGCATACAAAAAAAGAGCACAGAATGTGCCACACACACACACACACACACGCATACGCACAAGTCCTCTCTCTCTCTCTCTCTCTCTCTCTCTCTCTCTCTCTCTCTCTCTCTCTCTCTCTCTCTCTCTCACGTACAGACTGACCAAGTGAAGCTTGCATGGCAGCACAAAGCTGCTCCTCTCTCGTTCTTTCTCTCTCACACACACTATGCATGCAAAAAAAGAGCACACAATGCGGCGCAAAAACACACACACATACGCACAACTCCTCTCTCTCTCACACATGATGCATGCAAACTGACTGACTGGATTGCTTTAAAGCTCTTGTGCCATTCATGCATGTGGGAGGGAGCAGTGTAGCAACTACTATCCGGTCGTTGGCACCACCACCAAACAAAGTATCCTCTCTCTCTCTCTCTCTCTCTCTCTCTCTCTCTCTCTCTCTCTCTCTCTCTCTCTCTCTCTCTCTCTCTCTCTCTCTCACACACACACACACACACACACTTTTTTTTGGTAATATCCAGTGCAGTATATTTATATGCTCATAAATTTACAAGATGGGAAGTCTCCGAAGCAGAGAGTATCCCAAATGTCAGAAACATAAAGAGCCTAAAGCTGTAAACAAGAAGCATCCATATCACCCTCATGGCAGGCATCATATAAGGATTGCCGCAATGAGGCTCTGAAGGATTCATATGACTGGTGATTCTGCCAACCCAAGTATGCCAAATTATTCTCACTCCAAATTGTCCAAAGAGCCCAATATCTCACCCAAGAGAGAAATAGTGAGTATTGGGACAATGACCGCATATATCTGCCAAAAAGCCAGAAATGTTTCCCAAATATGTGACTAGGGAAACGGAGCCGAAGCAAATCTAAAATTCTCTTGAGGATCCTGGAACAAGGGCAGTGCCAAAGTAGATGAAGAACAGTCTCTAAAGGAGCCTGACATCTTAGACATGTGGAAGGTGCAATGTGACGTTTATTAGCAAGTATGACCCCCACTGACAATGTGCCTGTCAAACATCTCCAAAGAAAAAGTCTTTGTTTCAATGGCATTTTACACTTCCACAACATCCGGAGATTCTTCCGCCACCATGAGAGGGGCTTCCTTATATGCCACAGAGAATTAGCATGTTGATGAATCCATGGGGCAGGCTGAAGAAGTCTGTAGGCTTTGATGGAGGTTAAGGCAGGAAGGGGAATAGGATGAATGCATGTAGTAGATGGCTGCAAACTGCCAATCCATAAGCCTGTCTGTGTCAGCCCACAGGTGGAATAGGTAGAAAGGGATACAATAAATCAGCAATTTTCTTCCATATCAACCTATGATGCATTCCCAATGCATAGGTAGTAGTGGCCCGGGGAAAGGATAAGACATATCCCCGATCATCTACCACATCATGTATGTACCTAATTCCCAATTTCATAAGATTGTATGCCCGAACAGGTTCCTGTAAAGCAAGTGGAGTGTCAAAGATGGCACTCCAATGAATACTTTCTTTCCTCATCGAGTTTGTCTCCAAGCAATTATCAGGAGCCCATTTGACCTTAGAGAGAACTTGTTTCCAGTCAAGTATGAGGGCAGTAGAGAAAGGACAACCAGGTATCCTCCCTACAAATCTCCCAATCACAACCTCCCACCAATGATCCGTAATCCAATGACCAGAAGCACAAGTCCTCATGTTGACACACATGGATGCTAACATACAAGTCCATGGCTGCTGTTGACGGAAGAAAGTATGTAACATTGTAGCCTTCCTTGCAAGTACATGATATTTTATATTGAGGACATTAAGTCCACCATGCATCCTTGGGGAGCACACCATTTCCATCTTCATCAGTCTCAATGCTTTTACAGCAGTTTTTGTCTTCCATAATATCTCCATAGCTTGAGACATAAAAGCTGAAATATCCCTGGAGGACCAATGCAGCAAGGGCAAATAGAACTGGACATAGGACATCACAATGGATTGTACTATTCTGAGCCTGACATGAAGAGGCCAAGTAGAAATCTTCCAGTATTCCAGTTTATGTTGAAGTCTCTGGAAAATCCATTTTAACTGCTGCTTTCTGGTGATATGCCATCCTATGGGATATCCCAAATGCCTGACAATATCTCTGGAATGCACCACCTGACCCGGCCAAAGAATAGAATGCCAGTCACATTGTTTCAGGGGGAGTAATTTAGATTTTTCAAAATTGACATGCAATCCCGCTGCTAACCCATATAAAGAAAGAGTGGCCATAAGCATGCAAAGTTCTTGAGGAGAATTCTGTGGCATGAAGAAGGAATCATCAGCATATGCTTGTGCCAAAAAAGATGTAGCCCCTGGGATTTTGAGACCAGTCATCTATCCTGTGTTTGTAAGATGATCAAGATACATCAAGAGAGGATGGGTTGCAATGGCATAGAAGAGGGCAGTGAGAGGGCAGCCCTGTTGTCTAACTGATCGACCCAATATCCATGACCGAGACAGATTGTGCCCAAGAATGCACTGAGCAGTGGAGCCAGAATAAAGCCAGTAAACAGCATTTGCCATCTTGGGACCAAAGCCCAACTTTGTCATGATCTGAGAGATGAAATCCCATTGAACATTGTCAAATGCCTTAGCAATATCCACCTACAATATAAGCACATCTTGATGCGAATACTTAGCATATTCAATTGCAGTCAAGGCATTGGATATATTGTCATGGATTTGTCTTCGCGGCACAAAACCATACTGATGAGGATGAATTCCTGCATGCAGTATCCTGTGAAGCCTATGTACAATCATTTTGGCAATAAGTTTGTAAAGTACAGGCATCAAAGTAATAGGCCTCCAATCTGATATATGATCACACAGATGTTTTTTGGGGACAAGCTTGACTATGCCATGTTTCCAAGAGTGCGGCAACTGATTTTCTTGCCATGCCACATTGATCATTCGCAAAAGGACCTCTTTCAAATCATCCCAAAAAGAAATATAAAATTCCACTGTAAGGCCATCCCAGCCAGGCGACTTGTATTTACTGAGGTGGAACAATGCATTATCAAGTTTTGTGTCAGTAAAAGGCCTCTCCAAGGTAATAGCATCATCCATTTCAACTATTCCAGAAACATATTGAAGAAATTCAGTCCTGGCATCAGTCACTTGATTTGATGGGGAACCAGGAGCAGAAAACAATTTCTGGAAATAATTGTGGCATTCGTCTTGGAGATCAGAGAAAGAGTGAGTCCAAGAGCCATCCAGTTTCCTAACCCTTAGACATGAATTTTTATTTCGAGTAGCATGCAAGCCCTAGAAAAAGGATTTTGAAGAGCAGCCCTTATCCATGAGGGGCTTCATTCTTGCCCTAATCTGCCATTTGTGCAATTTTCTCTGATGATCATTAACAGTAAGTTTAAATTGTGCATGTGAAAGGGAATCCTTTTCTGAATCAGAGAGTGTCCTCGACTGAGAAAATTCAGTCAAATGTTGTGCTGTCCTTTTTGCCCATTTAACCTCATTCCTCCATTTTGTCATGTGCCATTTGCCATACTCCCCAATGACATTCTGAATACGAGAGACGAAGCTGTCCCAATCATAATTCATGTCCTCCTGGGCATGAACTGGCAAAGGATGAATGGCAAATCTGATCATTTGCTGAAAGTTGTGATGTTGCAAATAAGCTTGATTAACATGCAATAATCTACGGGAGAGAAATGGCAAATCATCAAGAGGCATACCAAGCTGCAAATTCATCCACAATGGAGCATGATCTGACAAGCCCAATGAGAAATCTATAAAGAGATGAGGGCTAAAATCTGCAAATTGTTGTGGATAAAACAAATACCATCTGTCAAGCCTTGCCCAATACGTAGTAAGTGCATTATGATGAAAGGTATATCCAGGGACTGACCCTTGGTGGAGAAGTACCCATAAATCTTCAGCCTGCACAGAAAGAAGCATGTCATCCCATTTGTGCCTTTCCAATGATAGCATATGAGATCGTGAAGTGGTATTATCTCTAGGGAGAGGGGAATTATTAAAATCCCCACAAATGAATGCATTGGATCTCCATGGATATCTGCATAAAGAATCCCACAAAGAAGCCCTCATGGCAGAGGTCTGGGAGGCATAGACTGATGCAAACTCAAAAATATCACCATTAACATTACATTGTATTACTATCCATCTGCCCCACTATTGTCATTGTGAAGGCCAACTGAGGCTGCAACTCATGTCTAACCAATATGCATACACCTGAATAGGTAGCAGTACCAGCATAATATATATCATAGCCGTGTAAAAAACCATGTTGTCCAACCATGGAGTGTTGATTATGCTCTTGCAAACAAACAATATCTGGCTGCATTTTATGTACATATATCCATAATAGCCTCCACTTTGAGACATTGCAGAGGCTCTGTACATTGTATGTGAAGCACTTAAGTGTTTGAAACATGAAAAGGTATGTACAGCAGAGTGTAAGGATAAGAACCAGACATCAGAGAGGCTAGGCCTCTGCCTGCATAGGCTGCATGCCTTCATTGCCCATGAAAGACATAGCATTTTCCTCTTCTTCTTCACATATGGGGATGCCCTTCTTCAGTACGCCCACCCAATTTTGAAGGATAGGAGCAGTGGCTGAAGTAGAAGTTTGTCCTGGTGAGGGAGAAGAAGCATCCCATTGACGAGATTGAAGGGGGCGTTGCTTCAATACAACCACCTTCCTAGGTTGTTTAAAACCGTCCTGATCAATTCCCACAGTTTCCTTCATCTTCTCTTTCCCTTTATCTTTTCCTTTTCCTGCAAGTGCGGGCACCTGATTGACTGATTTTGCATTCTTTACTCCGTTTGTATTTGCTGTCTTGACTTGCAAATCATCATTCTTTTCCCGTGTCTGGGGTGGCAAAGCATTTGGGGGGGCTGATGCAGGACCATTGGGCGTTCAGAGGCTAGATGACCAAAGGCAAAGCAAGCACCTGCAAACACACCCCACTTCAATTCAAAATACTTTTTGCCCAATTGCACTCCCTCAACTTCCACCGCAATAGAAGGAGGGGTAGGTATGTCAGTGTCCTAGAGAATGCAGAATCTGTTACGGTTTCCCATGGGGCATGGTGGCCAAATGACCTGTCCCAAGGAAGCAGTCAGGCCACGCAACTCTTCATGCATATAGTCCGGGAAGTTTGCAACCTCAACCCATACAGGGGCAGTGATGCCATATAAGACTTTGATAGTCCTTGTTTCCAGGGCACAGCATGTACCATTTGCCTCCCATAAAACAGGGGAGAGAACTCAAGAAGCCTCTGCTTGCATGAAGCATCTGATAAATGCACCTCATAAAAGCCTCTGGAAGCAAAATAAACTCCCTCTACAAAGCATCCTCCAAGAATGGACTTAATCCACTGCGCGACATCGCTGGTCGGGGACTCTTCCTGGAAAGAATATTATAACCGCAGTTTGAGACAACTTTCTGAGAGGGTTTACCAGGGACGGCAACTTCAATTTGTAGGTGACCTCTGGAATCGGTTTGCCCCATTCCTGTCGTGACTGTTGAAAGTCATCCTTAAGGGTATCAAACACAAGCTTCCAACGTAAATGCATCATCTTGTAAAGCCGGCTCTGATAGGCGTCGCTTAGCATCTGCAGATCTTTCTTTTCGGGCATATGTACAAACATCTAAAGCTGAAGCCATTGATAGAACCACGAAAAGGGAAAAGCTGTGAAAAGGAAACAGGCTGACACACGCACAAACGCAGCTATGCACGCACGCAAGCGCTGCAGCTTGCAGACTGAAGAAAGAGGGGAAGCGAAGGAGGAACAGAAGGAAACACACAACAACAGGATCAAAAGAGCAGTTGAGCAGGCAGAACAGTAGTGACAGAAAAAACGAGGGACACTCAAAACGTTGATTACATACAGGACAGAAACGGCAGAAGGAGAAGGCGGAAGTGCAACGGCAGCAGAAACAGGAGACGGCAGGACACGCTTACCACACGTGCACAGACACAAGGGGGCGAGCAGGATGAGAAGAGCAGCAACCAAGCAGGTCGAGCAGCTGAAGCTAGCGAGCAGGTCGCGCAGGCGAGCAGTTACAGCAGGCGAGTAGGCGAGCAAGGCGAGCAAGTCGAGCAGGTCGTCTCTCAAGCTGGCGAGCAGGTCGAGCAGGTCGTCTCTCTCACACCACACACACACACACATGTGTAAACTGACTTAGTGAGGCTTGCATGGTGCAAAGAAGTGAAGCTTGCATGGCACAAAGTTTCTCCTTCTTTCTCACACACACATGAAAAGATGCAAGGGAGAAGAGAGCTTGAGCTCTTGAAAGCACACACACACACTCACAAAACCCTAAAAGAGAACACACAAGGTGAGAGGCTGAAAATCTTCTTCTTCTTCACACAACACTCAACACACCATATACAAAGATAAGAGTACACACGAATATGAAAAGGTACTCAACCAAATACATACTAGGGTTCTCTATAGTGTGAACCCAACTAAATGAGCTGGCGCTATAACTATGCCAGTCTCTAGAATGGATGTCACACAGCCTGTCATCCCACTGGCCGCATATCACCCATGATCTCACCAACCATGCCAGTGGTGTAAGTGTGGGGCCTATCTCCCAGGCGGGTCATCAGTGTCCACCGCCTCACTAGATGAGCTCGATATCTCAACACTCCCCCTCGAGCTCAACTCCATCTCATGTACACCAAGCGAAGCCCTGAATCTGCGGAGCTTCTCTGTAGTACCCAATGCTTTGGTGAAGATGTCAATGACCTGATCCTGTGTGCTAACATAAACAAGGTCAACGTCTCCTGCCAAAACCTTCTCTCTGACAAAATGGTAGTGGACCTCTATATGCTTCGTGCGAGAATGAAAAACTGGGTTCCTGGCCAACTGTATACTGCTAATGTTGTCACAGAAAATGACAACATTGTCTATCCACTGATAGACCCAAATCTACAAGTAGCTTTCTCAACCAAGCTACCTCACATGCTGCCATAGCGGCACCTCTGTACTCGGCCTCTGTAAGTACTGGATAGAGCAACTGTAGGCTGCTTCTTGCTGCTCCAAGTCACAGCAGCACTCCCCAAAGAAAACATGAAGCCACTAGTAGATCTTCTATCTACCAGCCCAATCAGCATATCTGTGTACCCATGTACACATATCTCTGTCCCAGTTTCATAAAATAGTCCACAATGCAAAGTAGACCTCCCATACCTCAGTATGCGTCTCAATGCATCCAAATGAGGCTTCCAAGGAACCTGCATAAACTGACTCACCAACCCAACAGCATAGCTCAAATCTGGTGACCTGGTGATCGTCATGTAGATCAAGCTTCCTACTATGTGCCTATACCGGATCCTCCAAAATCTCTCCTGAATCTGCACTCAGCTTGCCATTCTGATCCAATGGCACTGAGATAGGCTTATAGCCTGTCATACCATACTTGGACAACATGTCCAAGCCATACCGTCTCTATAGCAATCCAATACCATGTGGTGACCTAATCACCTCAATGCCCATGAAATATTTGAGCTCCCCCAGATCTTTCATCTCAAACTTCTGTCTAAGCAAGATCTTTACATCAAAGATCTCTGCATCATGGTCCCCCGTAATGATCAGGTCATCTACATAGATAACAACAAGCACAACCCCTCTATCACTGTGTCACATCATACAGCGAGAAATTTGCATTGGCTACATGAAAGCCAATAGTGACAAGATATTCAAAAATCTTGTCAGACCATGCTCTTGGTGCTTGTTTTAAGCCATACAAGGCTTTCTTCAACCTGCAATCTTCAACCTACAAACATGCTCGGGGGGGTGACTCACATCCTCATAAGCAGGTGGTTGCAACATATACACCTCTTCCTGCAAATCCCCATGCAAGAATGCATTATTTAGATCCATCTGATGTAAAGACCATTGCTTTGACGCAGCCCCACTGCTATCACAACTCTCACTGTTGCCATCTTGGAAACTGGGCTGAAAGTTTCCTCATAATCAATGCCATATGTCTGCGCATATCCTTTGGCTACCAATCTAGCCTTGTACCTACTTATGCTTCCATCACTGTTATGTTTTACTTTATACACCCACTTGCATCCAATGGCTTTCTTGCCTTCAGGCAATTGCACTAAATCCCAAGTCTCATTTCCATATAGTGCATCCATCTCCTCATCCATATCTTTCTCCCAACACACATTTTCAACAAATTCATCAATGCATGTGGGCTCTACAACCTGTACAACTTTTGCCATGTATGCATAGTGATGTGCCACATAGCCATCATAGGTAAACCTCTGCACAGGATTCTTCACTCTCCCAAATTTTCGCAGCTTTGCATTCATGGCTTCCATAGCCTTCTTTACACCAGGTGTTCTCATAGTTGGTATCCCAAGATCCTCATCAAGGCTCATCTCTGAGCCACTAGACTCTCCATCAACAAGAGAATGCCCTGCAGAAATGTCAGGCATACTAAGGGGCTCAATCACTTTCTCTTTACCTTTATGTGATGTACTAATCACATTGGCAGGACTGGTATTATGACGTAGCCTGCCACTCCATGGTCTATCAACAACTGAACCACTAGATGAGGACTCTCCTGGTCCACTCAAAGACTGTGATTGCTGACTTGCATTCTGTGCAACCACATTTCCACTCACATTAGCCCCAACAACAGCTTCTTTTTCAGCAGCATACCAGCTTCTTTTTCAGCAGCATACCAGCTGCTCATCTCATCAAAAACAACATCCCTACTTACCCTCAACTCATGTGTAGTAGGGTTATAACACCTATATCCCTTTTGCTCAAGGGAATACCCAATAAACACACATTTTCAGCTTTTGGACCTAGCTTAGTTCTCATCTCATCTGGCACATGCACATATGCAATGCATCCAAATGAGAGAAATCAGGTTTTCTCCCAGTAAACCTCTCCTCTGGAGTTACTGGCTACAGTTGGACTCCTGTTCATGATGTAAACTGCTGTAGAAATAGCCTCAGCCCCAATAGCTATGCGGCATATTCTTCTCTCCCATCAATGCTCGCGCAATCTCAGCAATGTGCCTGTTTGTCCACCCGCAGATGAATGGACAAATAGAGCGGATCAACCAAGGAATCAAAGCTGTGTGTCGAGTAACTTGAAGAGTTCTCTCCACATTGAGCTCATGAACCTTCCATCCCGTTCCACTTGCTTGTTGGCACTATACCAGTACCAATCTGGCATCATGTCATCTCCGCTCAGCAACTCCATTTTGCTACGGAGTGTATCTACATGCTCTGAATACCATTCTTCTTCAAAAAACCAGAGAACTCATTGGAGAAGTACTCTCCCCCTCCATCTGACCTTAGGCACTTTACATGTTTCCCTGTTTGCTTTTCAACCATAACTCTGAAATTCTGAAAATGAGTAAACACCTCACTCTTCTCCTTCATGAATTATACCCACACTTTCCTTGTCTGGTCATCAATAAATGTCACATAATACCTGCAGCCTCCCATAGACATGGTCTTCGTAGGACCCCATACATCTGAATGCACAACATCTAGTGCATTTCTACTGCTCACATTTCTGTCACGTGGAAATACATGCTTTGTTTGCTTTCCAAATTGGTATGCTTCACATATTTTCTGCATACCTTCAACTTTAAACTTTGGCAGCCCTATCACAATTCCTTTAGTCTGCATAGACTTCATTCTCTGCACATTCACATGTCCAATTCTTTTATGCCAAATGTCTGTGTCTGCAACAATTCCTGAACCATTTGCAAACATCGTAGCACTCACTTTAAGCATGTTTACATTCAATGTAAACATTCTGCCCACTCTATTGCCTTTTGCAACCAACTTGCACTTGTCTTTAAAGTCTTCAACATAACAACCATGAGGGTTAAACTGAACCTGCAAACCCTGCTCAATCATCTGGCCAACTGAAACCACATTCTTTGTTATGTTTGGAACATGAAGTACATCTGCAAGGTACTTCACTTTACCATCCTGCATAGACGATGGCACATGAAGTACATCTGCAAGGTACTTCACTTTACCATCCTGCATAGACGATGGCACATCTCCAACATGGGCAATTGGATGAGCAGTGTCATCCCCTCTTTCCACAAAATCTGGTCTTTCAAGGTTTTTCATCTCCTTGAACCACTCTCCATGACTTGTCATGTGGTTCGAAGCACCTGAATCAACATTCCGTACATCATCTTTATGTGCTACTTCAACATTTTCAGACATGGCATTAATGACATGCTGCATAACAAACAACCTTTCATTATCCTCATTGTTTCTGCTTGAGGATGCATAGTTGTTTTGCTGCAATTTTTCATTTTGCATGTCAGCCTGCTTCTTATAACAATCTGCCTGCACATGTCCAAGCTTACCGCAATAAAAGCATCCACGTGTATCATTATACTATCTTTGCCAATTTCCACGACCTCTTTGACTCCCCCTGCCTCTGAATTGGCCTCTTCCACCTGCGTGTTGTTGTTGCTGCTCTGCTGGCCATAATTCTGATTACCTGTTCGGCCACCTCCTTGGCCGCGTCCACGGCCTCCTCTACCTCATCCTCTTCCTGAACTTGTGTAGTAGGACTGTTGCTCTGAACTGTTTTTGTTTTGTGAAGATTGTTGGTCTTCAACCAAGCTCTTCTCTTCTATAATCAACATAGACACCAAATCTGTGAAATTGGGAATGTTTTCCCGAGTCTGAATAGACGTCTTGAGAATGCCCTGTATTGTGGCCCGAGACCACGTAGACAGACTTCCACCTTATCATCATCATCTACTGAAACGCCAATAGATGCAAGGGATTCCACAATACCCTTGATCTTCAATGCATAGTCATTCATCACAGACATACTCTTTTTCTCCATAGTATGAAGTTCATTCTTCAATTGTATCTTTCGTGCCTTGGTATTCATTTCATAGAGTTTTACCAAGGTGTCCCACGCCTCCTTGGGGGACTTGGCATCTTGTATGTGCCCAATCATGGTGTCCCACGCCTCCTTGGGGGACTTGGCATCCTGTATGTGCCCAATCATGGTGTCCTGTAAAGTGATAGAGAGCCAATTCATAACTTTTCTGGCTCCTTGGTTCCAATCCTTGAAGTCTTTCACATCTGCAGCAGTCGGATTGATCTCCGGTATCTTTGGTGCCTCTTTATACTCACCAACACAAATAGGGAAGAGTAGTTGAAGCTCTTACCCTCGTACCACTTCCTGTGCTTCTCTTGCTTGCAGCTTAGCCCTTAGCATGAACCAGGCTCTGATACCATGAAAAGATGTAGGGGAGGAGAGCTTGAGCTCTTGCAAAGCACACACACACACTCACAAAATCCCAAAAGAGAACACACAAGGTGAGAGGCTAAAAATCTTCTTCTTCTTCACACAACACTCAACACACCATATACAAAGATAAGAGTACACATGAATATGAAAAGGTACTCAACCAAATACATACTAGGGTTCTCTATAGTGTGAACCCAACTAAATGAGCTGGCGCTATAACTATGCCAGTCTCCAGAATAGCTATCACACAGCCTCCTGTCATCCCACTGGCCGCATATCACCCATGATCTCACCAACCATGCCAGTGGTGTAAGTGTGGGGCCTATCCCCTAGGTGGGTCATCAGTGTCCACCGCCTATCGCCTAGTGTCCACCGCCTCACTAGATGAGCTCGATATCTCAACAACACATGCATACAAAAAAAGAGCACAGAATTTGGTACAAACACACACACGCATATGCACAACTCTCTCTCACACACACATGCACAGATAGATTGAGTGATTGCTTTAAAGAACTTGTGCCAATCATGCATGTTGGAGGGAGCAGTGTAACAGTTGCTATCCGGTCGGCGGCACCACCACCAACAAAGTATACATGGCACTTTTCTCTCTCACACACACACGCATACGCAGGAGTCATCAAAGGACTGGATTTGTGCAGGCTTACTTCAAGATGGCGCGCGAGGAGAGAAACGTCGTTTGGTGAACGTGTCAATAGGGACGCAACGCCCTACCCGTCAACAACTTGCCATCCAAAGAGAACATCAGAACTTAAGAAAGAGAGAGAGAGAGAGAGAGAGAGAGAGAGAAAGAGAGAGAGAGAGAGAGAGAGAGAGAGAGAGCGCTCACCACAGCAGACCACCATACCAAGGGCAAAGAGGAAGATGGCACGAGGAGCAGAAGGTAGTTGGTGAATACCTCCACACAGCAACATAGGCAACCTGCCATACAAAAAAAACATGAGAACTTAAGAGAGAGAGAGAGAGAGAGAGAGAGAGAGAGAGAGAGATGACGACGAGAGCTGCTTAACGTCGACTTATTGATCTAGAGAGACCAATCAACGGAGAGACTTGAACCCAGGTGGGTACATGTCATCCCACGGGCAATTACACTAGCCAATCTACCACACTTGGGTGATAGAAAGGTAGTGCGAATTGTCCTCTTTTACCCACACACCCATAGGAGAGACAAGAGTTGCTTAACTTCGACTTATTGATCTAGAGAGACCAATCGACGAAGAGACTTGAACCAAGGTGGGTATATGTCATCCCAAGGGCAATTACACTAGCCAATCTACCACATGGGTGATAGAAAGGTAGTGCGAATTGTCCTCTTTTACCCACACACCCATAGGAGACGAGAGCTGCTTAAAGTCAACTTATTGATCTAGAGAGCCCAACCGACAGAGAGACTTGAACCCAGGTGGGTACATGTCATCCCAAGGGCAATTACACTAGCCAATCTACCACATTTGGGTGATAGAAAGGTAGTGCGAATTGTCCTCTCTTACCCACACACCCACAAAAGACGAGAGGAAGGGAGAGAATGAGAGAGAGAGAAAGGGAGCACTCACCAGCAGACTGCAACCACGAAGGGCAAAGAGGAGACACCAACTGGAAAATGCAGGGGACGGCTCAACCAAAAAATGCGCAACTTCGAACAACTGAGGAAGAGAATGCACGTCTGTATGATATTCAAAATATTGTGCATTTCACATTGATGAAGGGCGGCTCTGAACGTGGGATAGGAGGCAGCGCTATTGCATGCATGCAGGTTTTCATCTCTGCAACCTGCAAGACAGGAGGCGGTTGTGAACATGGGACAGAAGGCAGAGAGGGGTGACACATGAAAAGAGGGGGAAGCTATAGAGTGCACCTAAAAAAGTTGCCATGTGTCAATAAGGATGCATAATAGACTCCTTTGTTATATGACCTAGTCCTCTCTAGGGTTCCTTTAATCTATAGTCATAGAAATAGCTTGCTTTAAAGATACATAGTTTCCTCTTGTTGTGCTACAACTTCTCACTTTAATGGCATTCTACTTTATATAGCCTTCCTTCCCTATATGCTAGAGTGGCCTCTTCCTCTTGTTTGTACATTAGAATCATATTGCTGCCCATGACTTATGTTTCCAAAATAACATGTGCCTTAGAATATTGTGCCCTCTTCCTCTTCTTTGTACATTAGCCAATCATAGCATCTAACATACAAATAGACAACTAGTACATCACTTTGTTGGCTTTCTCATGCTACGCCTTAAAGAACTTTGCTATAGAGGAGTGACGTTTTCTTTCTGAAGCTCTCGCTCCCTCATCGTCAAACCCTTAAACAAACTCCTAGTATCCTTCTCCCATAATGAAGTTTCTCATCCTAAACTTCCATGCTTGAAAGTTATTCTTATATATCTTCTCACCCATAATCTAGGATAGACTGTTAGACATTGTTACCTATAGCAACTTACCAAACACTGCTTATAGAAACTTTGTAGTCTCCAACACAGTCACCTCCTGTGGTACTATAAACCTATTACACTACAAAATTATAGTCTCTAACACAATCACCTCCTGTGGTACTATGAACTTGTTATACTACAACTGTAAATGAATGAGTCACTCACCAAGCATACTACCACCAACAACCTGTAAACTTGTTATACTAGAACTGTATAACGGATGAGTTACCCACCAAACATTTAACCACCAACAACCTATAAATCTCAGATCCTCAATACGGATTGTACTACAGCCAAATGTTTTCGTAACTTTACACAGACCAAAAATTAGGCATACACGATCAAAATCAGAGTGCTTTTGCGAAAAACTTGCAGAGTCAAAAAATTGGGCCCAAAATGGCCTTGAATCCAAATTCTAAACTCACTAAGGTCCTATGAATCTTACCCCATAGTATAATGCCTCTTTGTTTCACCACGAAAAGACACGTCAAGATATGGTAGCACACCTCACTGTTGTGTCTGCCTCTTGCTCTTGCCTAGCAACTACTTTTTTGCAGAGATTTACTTCTAAATTAAAGGGAAAGAGATAGAGTTAACCTTACCCTTATATTGCTTCCTTTTCTTATCTCTTACTTACCTCTTGAGCTCTTCATGCAAACCAGTGCTCTAATACCATGAGAAGAATGAGGGGGAGAGGGTGAGTTTGATCTCCTTTAAAGCCAATGAACACACACGAGTAGATGAGCACACAAAAGAGATGGATGGCTAAATTTTCTTATATTCTCTTCTCTTCTCTGTACTATCATAACATAAAGATAAAAGTACATACTATAAGAGAAAGTACTCTCCTACTATAACATGTAAAGTTCAATCCATAATGTGAACCTAACTACATGAGCTAGTGCTATAACTATGCCATAACTCTAGTAAACCAAAATGGTTGTCACACAGTGTATAAAACCTATGTAATCACCCATAATCTCACCTACCATGCCAGTGGTATAAGCATGATGCTTTCATCTTGGTGTGCCACACCCATATCCATATCTACACTAGTTGAACTCAATATCTCAATGGGGGTGTGTGTGTGTGTGTGTGTGTGTGCATACGTACGTGTGCACGTATCATAAGTGTGGAGCTGTCATCTTGACATGTCACCCATATCTACACTAGTTAAGCTTGATATTTCAACTTGTGTGTGTACGCATGCATACACGTGCACACGTGTGCATGCACTCTTATGTATGTGTATGTGTAAAATTGCATGTAAATATGTGAAGGGGGTGTAAGGGATAAGGTGTAGGAAAGTGAGTTTTTAAGTGTGAAGTGGGGTATGTATATTTCTACGTGTACGTGCATGCGCGCGCGCGCGCGCGTGTGTGTGTGTGTGTGTGTGATATAGAAAATAAAATGTACACAACAAAATGGATAATCTCCCACCTATATACACTAGTAACAAAACTAAGGGTCCAAATCACAAGCATGGAATTGAGTGAGTAAAATGGGTCCTTTGATCAAAGATAACGCTTTTTAATGGATAAGTTCTCCTTCTCTAAAGACAAAGTATAGCCAAGTCATACTAACTAATAAACCTCCTTTGATCAAAGACCATGCTTTTGGATGTGCAAGTTCTCCTTCTCCAAAGGAATAGTATAGCCAAGTCAAACTAACCAATAAGGGGCTCTATACTTGCACACAATGGCTATCTATTACTACCATAAGGGATCTCTATTGCATCCTGAATAGTTCCCCACTTGTGATTGGTGAATTCATAGGATTCTGAGACAAGCATATCCCCATCTCCATTTCTCATGCTTATTAAATCCCTTTGCTTGGTTATTACCAAATTTTATCCATCCAATCCACCTTCTCTATCAATGTTTTAGAGTTTAAATTTCTCTTTAGCTATGTCCCATGACTTCTAGGTGTACATATGGAAGTTTCATAAGTTTACCCAAACTTGGAGTTTGTATTGCTCTTTAATTGTGCCCCACAACTTCTAGGTGCAAGTATGGAAGTTTCAAAGTTTACCCAAACTTGTAGACCTTTCTTGTTTAGAGAGTAGGCCCCTTTATGTCAAAATCTCTCTTCGGGATACACGTTGAGATCCTTTCATTTCATCCTACACACTTGAGTTTGTGACCCACCAATAAAGTGATTTAAAGTATCACATAACAGTGATAATTAGGAGAGGCCTTTCCAAGCCCCTTTCATTGCTTCTCAGATTGATCTAAGATTGATTGTGAAAAGATCTACCTAGGCTTTGATTGGGTTTTGGGCTGCTCTCACTACACATTTGCCAAGGCCTTTATGTTAACATGTCTCCTCCCATTCATCTTGGCCTTCATTGTTTTACCTTTTTTTAAAAAATAGGTTTCTTCTTTTTGATTCATAGTAGTAAATGATAATATATGACATAGTGGCTTTATTTAAAATAATCAGCTCCCCTTTTAAATTGAGTATTAACATGCACCATTTGTTGCATTTTTTTAAAGAAATAGATTTTTTTTTCAAAATGATTATATATGACACTAGACATAATGGTTTTATTTAAAATCATGAATGGTTCTATAGAACTCACGACCATCTCTCACCATTTGAGGTTCTACATAACTCATGCCCATCTCTCACCGTTTGAGGTTCTAGTTTGCATGGGTACTCTTAAAATGCTAATGATCCTTCTCGTAGATTTTGCAAGATAATAGTCCAACCATATCAAAATTTTAACCTCTTTGATTAAGGACCCTAAGACCGTACCAAAATTTTAACCTCTTTGATTAAGGACCCTAAGACCGTACCAAAATTCAAGACCAATGTCTAGAATTTTTAAAATTTCTCTACTTGACTACCATGTGTGTTAGAGTTGGGGGTGAAAACCAAACTAATTTAATAGGTGTTATTTTTCATTGGAAGAGCTAAAATCTATCAATTAACATACTTCAACTTTCCATGTGTATTAGAATCACCAAACTCATCTAATAGGTGTTATTTTTCATTGGGAGAGAAGTAAAATTTATCAATTAACATGCTCCAACTTTTTGTTATAAGTCTCATCCAAGAGAACTCATGTGGATAGGTGAAAAAGGAGAGATGAGAGATGGGACACCCATGTCTCACATTTCTTTATAGGACAATTAATTGAAACCATTGAACATTAACATTAATATGAAATGTTTAATATTTTATTAGCATCTCAATAAGCTAATAAATTTGGCCCTGGCCACATCAAATGCTATCATGCAAGAGAGGCATTAACACGTACACAATAAGCTAATGAATTTGTCCCTAGCCACATCAAATGCTATCATGCAAGAGAGGCATTAACATGTACACAAAGGAATAGAAAGCTCTATTATTGCAAACTTGCCTCTCTTGCAAGCAACTTATAAACAGAGTTGGGTGATCACCAATCTACTCTAATAGGTGTTATTTTTCCTTGGGAGAGGTAAAATATATTATTAACATGATTCAACTTTCCTTTATAAGTCGCAACCAAGAGCCTTCCTAAATACATAAAAAAGGAGAGATGACATGGGACACCCTCACACTGCTTTGTAGGAAAATCAATTGAAACCATTGGCCATTAACATTAATATGAGATGTTGAATAATTTATTAGTATCTCAATAAGATAATGAAATTTAGACCAAGTCCCACCAAATTCTCTCATGCAAGAGAGGAATTAACATTCAAACAAATGAATAGAAAGTTCTACTATTGCTCGTTGCCTCCCTCCTTGCAAGAAATTTATAAACAGAGTTGGGCAATCATTAAACTACTCTAATAGGTGTTATTTTTCATTGAGAGAGGTAAAATCCATCAATTAACATGCTTCAACTTTCTTGTACAACTCACAACCAAGAGTATTCACAGATAGGTAACAAAGAAGAAATGAGATGGGACACCCATGTGTCACACTTCTTTGTATTATGTGTAGGAAAATCAATTGAAGCCATTGGCCATTAACATCAATCTAAGACATTAAATATTTTATTAGCATCTCAAAGCTAATGAAATTTGGCCCTATCCCAATGCTATCATGCAAGGGAGGCATTAACATTTACACAAAGAAATAGAAAGTTCTACGAAGTAGTCTTAGAAAATACTTTTCTCAATAAATCATAAAACTTACAACTCAAGAGTTCAAAGATTTCTTTTTATTTTAAAAAACATGAATTTTGGAGGTAAAATGTAAGATACCTTGAATTTTACAACAATTTAGAATTGGAAAATAAAAGTTACAACTAAAAATTACAAGTATGTTGTATATATAGCTTATAGGTTTTCTACGAACACTAGGTATTCTATCGGTTGAGGTTTTAAGGTTTACTCTTACTATACCTTCATGACATGGGATGCCAAGCATAAATCTCATGATGGGACCTTGTGTATACCTATTGATTGCAAGCATAGAAACATGTAGAAATGCAATGGTAGGACTTTAAAGAGGAGTATTATCATTTGCCAGTACACCTAGCTACTAATGGAGGGGATTTATTTGGTTTATGCTCCATGAGTTAGTATATATGGTGATTGTTTTGGTAGTTACAAACCCCACCTTTGTTTACTATCAAGAATGGGTGTCTTGCTAGATATTCACTCCACTTACTATGTCAAGGCTTGGAGTATGGTTTTCTTTAGCCCCCCCAAGAGAGAATGAGAAACCTTCATGCTTACATTAAGTGGATGGTTGGGCCACACCAACCATAGAGCCATAAATATTTGATGGAGAATAGTGGTATCCATGAGTGACCTATAGAGTATAGACAAAAGAGGTCTTACATGTATGTGTGGCAATTATTTGAACATGGAGTATTTGATAATGATGTTATTACCATTGTTTGAAATAAATTTCCTCATTTATAGGTGGAAAACTTAAATCTCAACGAGAAGAGCATGTAATTTTTGATATTTTACAATTTTACAGGTGTTATTACTAAAACCTCTTATAAAACCATCCACAAACTCAAATTTTGAAAGTTATTTTTTGAATTTTGAAGGTCCAATTTTAATTTACCCATGTTTTTTTCTAATAGTGGTTGTTACCACTTAAACATTCATACTTGTGAGTTAAGGTTACCTAACAACCACTTAGAGTTGTGTCCCAACGTGGCACAATTGCCCTTTCATGCATAACAATGATGCATGTTCCACGTGCAAAAGGATTACCCTTCGAGTTATTTGGGACCTTTGGAGTGAGGAACTCGAAATCCTGAGCCATGCTGAAATCCTTGCAAAATGCCTACAAGGTAAAAAAATAAGGCACCTTCAAGAATCTAAGTGTAAATGGTTGGCAAATATATATTCTATGTGAAACTAGAAATTTAGGGCGAATCTTTTGGATTTATTACATAAAAAGGTAGTGCCTAAAGTATTTTTGGCTAATCTTTCTTTAAAACCTTTAAAAAGTGTAAAAAGTTGGGCGAATTTCCTGAAAAATGGACTTTTAAAATAGCCAAATAATTTCGGAGGCCCTTGAAAGACAGCCAATTGGCTATAGATAGACACTAATTTTTTCCTCCTCGATGCCTACTCCTCTCTCGAGAAGTCCAGGGGTGCGAGATGATGTGGGCCAAGAACTATAGGCATGGTAATTTTTGCATATGGAAGGCCATGGGCCTCAAACATGATGTCCCTTTACTACCTTTGCCATAATAACATGGTAGGGGGAGGGTGGGTAAGGTATCTATCCACATAACAACATTCCATTCCATGGTGAATGCAAATGCTTGAAATAGCATTGGGATGGCGTATATAATTCAGATGCGTTGTTGGGAGGGTTATGCTTTTGACAACAATAATAATCGTCGTGGCTCACACGGTAGTGTTGCGTTGGATTGAAGCAAAACGACTTAGTTCCAGAATGTGACCTTGGCCTACTAACCTTTGAAAACATATATTTCCTTTGTTTGAGCGCCCTTGGTGTTTATTTCAAAACCCCTTTTTGAATCAGCCCTTTTTGACGTATACACTTACCCAAATCGGCTTTATATATTTCATGGACATGAGATATCCCAACTGCTATCATTAACCCTCTTGGAAACTTTTATATATATATATATATATATATATATATATATATATATATATTGAAGTTACAACATCACCTCCCTTAGTCCCTTAATCCAAAGTACATGCATTAATTATAATTACTAGTCGCATTGATTATATACATACATACATACTTACATACATACATACATACATATACATATATATATATATATATATATATATATATATATATATATATATATATTGAAGTTACAACATCACCTCCCTTAGTCTCTTAATCCAAAATACATGCATGACCCTTCAATATGAAGCAACCTACTTGATTTTAACACTATGGACTTTTTTTTTGTGTGTGTTTAATTAATGCTATCTTCTAGCAATAAATAAGGAGAACAAAAAGGGCAAAAAAAGCATGCCACCATCAAAAATTATCCCTCAATTTACATTTATCATACACCCCATCCTCTAAGGAGTATTATTAAGCAACAATCCTCACAATTTTTTTAAAAAAAGTCACTAGATTCTAGAGAGAGACAATCAGGGGAAAATCATGGAAATTTATCCAAGAAACCATTATACAATAATACGTTCAATTTAGCCTAGAACTTGTTCAATTTATTTAAAAAAAACCTTTTCAATTTGAAGGAAAAATACCTCCTCTAAATTTTAAACATATGTTTATTCTTAAAATTGCAATTTCATGATGTAAGACTAAGTGAATCTTAAATTAAAAAGTCTGTTCAAAATTACACTTTCGTGATACAAGACTAAGTGAAAAGAATTTCTTGGACACTTCCATACAATTATATTCTATAATGGTGGCTATCATTTGCACATGAAGTATCTGATCAATGATGTTATTCCCATTCAGTGTTTAGTTGCTAGCTCAACGCTTATGATTTTTTGATCGATGCAAACTCAACACATAATTTTTGGATTTTTTGATTGATGCAAAAGTGGTCATTGGTGGCACATGGCATGAGCCCTCATCATGACGTTCATTTACACACGGAACTTCACCCATAACATGCCTCTTGGGCTATAATCCAACAACAGTGCTCGAAAAAAAAATGTTTGTTTCAACCCTTAAAATTAAAGGCAATGCTTAACTTTAATTGGAATTTAGACTTTAAAATCATACAAATGACAAAAATGTACATATTTCATCCTTTAAAATTAAAGGCAACGTGCTATTTCAATCGAGATTTCTAAATTTCAGCTGAGAAAATTACATTACAAACCGAGTTATTTGAGCACTGGTGTGATGCCCACGCCTCCCAAACCAGAGGTACTAGGTTTGAATATGCTCTAGTGGCGTCTAATTTCAGTACCCAACCTCGCTGAGAATTAAAAAATCTTTACCTAACAACGGTGAAGGTTTGCAATTTTTGGACGGTTGAGATTTTGATATGGTTGAGGTATGGACGGTGAGTACATCATTGTCATTGTGGTGCAGGTGAAATGTAAGCTTAAAATTGATATTTCTTTTAATACTTTATCCTGGGATGCAACACTTGCAAGCTATAAACACATTTATTTATTTATTTATTTATTTACTCGGATTGATCAGCCCTTGGATGCCATTTGTGATCCGCTGATTTCAAAAGAAACAGCGCATTCAATAGGTTAAACAGACTAGGTTTACCACGCTAATCACTGCCCACATAATGTAACCACAGCCCTAAGGTTTTAGGGTTAAGGTTAAACAGACAATAGGTTTATCATGCTAATAACTGCCCACATAATGTTACCACAGCCCACATAATCTACTGAAGGTTAAGGTTTAACAGACAATAGATTTATCATGCTAATAACTGCCCACATAATGTTACCACAGCCCACATAATGTACTGAAGGTTAAGGGCTTACATAGCTTTAAATGTCATAGCCAAGCCAGCAAATCACATAGATACGAGTGGCTATGACAGCCAACCAATAGATTAAAAATTTTAATGACATAGCCAAGCCAGAAGAGGAAGTAACAACTATGCCAAGAACCCTTGAAGGATTATCCGATGCAAATCAGCTCTTGAACCAGAAAACCACATCATTGATCCACATGACAGCAATCCATACAAGACTACCAACAGCAGGGAATGGGACTTGCACCTCAGATCTCTTGATTAAGAGCCCGATGTGTAATGTTACATTCTAACCCAAGATCTCTCGATTAGGAGCTCGATGTGCACCAGTAAAGATGATTAACCAAACATTTTATGGGAGGAGAAGGGATAATTGGGTGCTAGAAATCCTCAACATCATCATTATCATCATCATTAGCATGATGATTATGATTAATGTGTTGCCGATGGGGCCAATTAGCAACAGGAACACAGACAAATTTGTGCCTGAGTTTCCAGTCCAGGGCCTGGCAAGCCCTAGAGCAGTAGTTGACAGTGCCACATGCAGAACAGCGTCTGAATTCATGGCGTCGGGTCTCGGGGCGGCCGCAATGCTCGTGGGAGCAGAGGCGAAGGCCCGCCGAGGGGGGCCAGAGTGTGAACCAGTCCACCAAGAAGAGGTGAGAGATGTGAAGCTTGGGAGGAGGGACATTACAGCCAAAGTCACTAAGAAGGGAGCAACCACCACTTTGAAGAAATTTGTACAGAGGGTGGCGGTGGTAGTGATCTACATGCTGTTCCAGAGCGGCTTTTTGTGCTTCACTGAGCTTGGAGTATGAAGGCTGATATAGGAAATGGTGGTGGAAACAGCCTAAGGCAATCTTGGTTGCAGTGAGCTGCAGCGTCTGCCCTGTAATGTTGGAGAGATTAGATGTTACAGCTGCCGCTGCCTCCCTCGCATTAGCTTCTAGAAGCAGCTTCCGACCTTCTAGAACATTCTTGGCAATCCCATAGCCATCCTGCAGACAATGCCCTAGCTCGCGCATTGCATCTATGTGACCCAATGACGCCGCCCTTGCACAGAATGATACACCTGCCTTCAAGTTCTTGTGCTTCCTTGTCCCCCCACTCCCATTGAACTGTATCACTGCTAGTGAATGAAGTGCACATGAATGACATGCCTTTGCTGCCCTAGACAGTAGTATTAGCCCTTGCTCTCTCTCTAATAAACAATAGAACCGGATCTGCACCACCAGGTAAACTACTCAGAAATCACATGCTTAAACGGATGGGTCATTAACACAGAAAGAACATTAATTAGGTATCATATCCTTACATACATGATGGTCATTATCACACATAGAAGAACATCAATTCCATATGATGAGCTTCTACAGATGGGTCACTAACACATGAGAGAACATCAATTAGATATTATGAGCTTATGTAGATGGGTCATTAGCAAATTTCTGCATTGGGTCAAGGCTAAGGTTAAAGATCATGATGCCCTCCATGACCTTCAAATTTCCAATTTACATACACATGCAAGGAGAAACTTATTGGATGAATAACCTTACAAGAGGGTTCATGAAAGCATAATGAGAGGAACCATGGATTAAACGCCATAATCACTATGCCTACAGTGTAGCCACAGCCTTTACGTGGATTCCTAGTGACATTATTTCATGAAAGCTTTGGGTATCTTCTGAGAGGAGAATTGTTTTTCTCCATGTACCAGGAGGCTTCCAAAGAGCATCCTTTGTGTGTAATCAATCGCATAAATTAATCCTAGCATTAAGCGGGGCTGAAGGTATAATTTGGAAATTTAATTTGGCACTAATGATAGCAAGACCTAAGTGAGCAATTATATACCATTCCTAGGGTGTAGCACGCCTCAATATTCCCAGCATCAGCGCATTGCTGCAGGTAGCGGTTGGAGCCGTTGCACCATGTGGCGGCTTTTAATCTCAATGCGGACAGGCGAGCTTTCGCCAAGACAAGGGGATGGGTGGCCAGAGAGTTGAATCTCCTGCAGCTGCGTAAAAAGAAAGCACAAAAAGGATTAACGACCGCAAATTATCAACATAATTACGAGCTCATTACCGTGTTATCAAAACCAGAAGACGCTGTAAACACATTAACATTAAACACGACACTATAAACACATTGAGAGGGAGTATATTAGGGTGCATACGTTCGCCTGGAGCCAAGCAGATCAGATGGAGAAGAAGCCGTAGAGCTGATGCATACAAAGATGGAGAGAAGCAGATCTTCAGGCAAGGCATCAAATGGGTTGATATCCTTGCCGGCAGCAGCATCATCATGGTTGTGCTTCTGTTGGGAGAGAGTTAATCTCGCCCGCTTCGGGGCTCGTTCAGGCCTTGCCAGAGGGCTAGAGTAACTGTGGCCTGTGCGGGTGCGCATCTTGGGATAGAGAGAGAAGGCTATGGAGGTCACAGAAACAAAGAAAGAGCCCTGGACGACGGGCTCTATCTCTCTCGAGCTCTCGAGCTCTTTGTGTCTCTATGAATTGCAGTGCAGTAGGGTGGGGGAAGGCAAAGAAGGTGAGACCATTAGCTCTCTCTCTGTGTCTCTCTCTCTCTCTCTCTCTCTCTCTCGGATAGACCAAGTTATGGTGAGGTTGTGGTGTCTGGGCAAGGACTATAAGAGGTAAAGATGCTGCTCATCGCATCATTACTCTATATTGCAGTTTCGCAAGGGGAACAGTAAGACCTGAAGAAGACGCTCGTGTGTGCGTGCGTGAGAGAGAGAGAGATAGAGAGAGAGGGGGGGGGAGGGGTAGATAGTGGGCTATCATTGACTCTAGGGCAGCCAAAAACCGCAGAGAGAACACAACCACACAGCACTATATTTCACGGGTCAATGCCCTAGGCAGAGCTAAGAGGGCGGTCACACGGTGTGTGCGGTAGAGAAACGTGAAGTGAGAAAAGGGGCCTTGGGAGGTAAAATGGTGGGACTATTATGATGATCATAATAATTGAAGGAATCCAAGAGCTGGTCATGATCGTAGAGGGAAAAAAAAAAAAAAAATACACCCAGCAAATAGATCATGTGCTCTCCTTTATTCTGGCATCTGGGCTGCCTACCACCGGCCATTTCACATTATCGTAGCCTTTGGCCCACCAATCCCGGACCCCCGAAAAAAAAAAGTTGCTTCTCGCCGCCCATCTCTTCCTGGCCGGCTCCTGGCCCCAAAAATAATAATAATATGTATTTATTTTTTGCCCTTGCATGGCCTCTCTCCTCGGAACGGTAAACACCAAGATTCCGTTCACCTTTCGAGCTAGATTCCGTTCCAAGTCAACTCCTTGCCATCATGAGGGCGTTGACGGTGGATGTAACTTTCTCCCCTTTTTACCCTCGGTAATAATGGGGCATGTGTGAGTCCATCATACATACAGACTAGCCCTAATGTCCTACGCACCCAGTTTTTGAAGACTTTTTCAAAAGTCCACCTTTCAATAATTAGCTTAACTATCCTCCCTCACCATGTCACTTGTAGGTACATTGTTAGGGGAAAAACCTTCCTATGGTGTATTTTTCGCTCAATTTGGAAAGCACCGGTCGATATTCGTACTGGCCTTAGTGAAATCAACGGTGGTGAAGATTTTCAAATAAAACCATTTGATGTGTAGATTCCTGAAAGACAAATCGACCGAGGTGAAAATCCCCTCCTTATTTTGATTGGTCTAAAAAAAGATTTTTTCTTCCACTAGGTACATTTGCTAAACTTCCCATGATGTGAGGTAATCATAAGTTCTAACTTGGCAAACTCTAAGGAGTTGTTCACATAAGCATTGTGATTGCCAACCAGTGGTGGGAAGAAACATCAAAATTACCATCAATTTTCCCTAGGAATGACTGAACTTATCTCTGCCCCCTCCATGCCCAATATAGAAAAACTTCCTCCAACTTCCTTGAAGTATGTGAAACTGCAACCACAACTGTGAAAACACTACTTGCTCAAAGGCATCACATCCATTGGTAACAACAAATTTTACTTTCTCATTCTAGATTAATTATATGCCCACCAATCAGCTACAATTTTTTGTGCATTCTTGGGGGGCGTGGGAATGCTCTCATAAGTCTCATCAACGGTGCTTGAGAAAGATGTTGCTTTCAACCATGAAAAAAATATAGACAATCCTTCAAGGTAACCACATGTCATTATTGAAAAACAACGAGATCAATGTTAGTTGCCAAGAGAGAATCTATTCCTTTGAAAAAAGATGATGTAAACTTCCCAACCATGACGTCTCAATAATACACTTAGTGCTAAGTTCTTCTAACATTGTTCGTCACTTTGAAGGACAAGGGAATCCCTCACTTGAGGGGTACACCATTTTATGGAGCATCTATGAAACTTTTATCGAGAAACCAAAACACCTTAGGACTTGCAAACTAGAATTTTACACAAGTTACAATGCTTGTCATATAGCACTACCAAGGCTACCTTCTTAAAAGCATTACACTTTCAATTTTAGAACTCCTTTTGGTCTTGGAATGTAGATTTCATTTAGCCCTATTTTTCTTTACATATCAAAGACTATGCCTTCCTGTCCATTATCAATGCCACGCATGTCATATGCATCATGCCTCCCCTTTTATTATTTGATGTACATATGCCACTTTCATCCTCACGTGTAAGCCGTAAGTTTTGCTTGCCAAAATTTATTTTGAAAAAATGATTGTGGTTGTTCTTTGAAGGATTAAAGGGTGCTAGTGATAAAGTTACAATATGCTCATCTACTTATTGTGATTATAACTAAGCAGCCCGTGATGGATTTGTTAAAATAATAAGGCACTAAGAATGCAAAGAAAGCATTGTTCTTGATTTCTCTCTTTCACAAGGTCCACCTTAGAATGTATCATAGAGGAGCATATATATCATGAATAGCAAACATGAACATGTTCGCAAAACATATATATCTTATATTCACCATTTAAGAGTCCACTTTTTAACTCCACCAATTACATCTTACCTGCATTTAAAATGCAAAAAATGAGATTTCTTCTCACGATGTGTGTTATGACAGTTTGGCAATATTGTGCACAAGGTATCAACAAACACAACAAAGAGCTTTATAGATCCTCAATTGATTCACCATAGTTTGAGGGGCTATATGATACTTTTTCATACGTAGTGTCCAAAAAAAATGAAAGAAGTTTTTTCTTAATGTAACTTTTAACAAACAAGGGATCTTTTATTTACTTAAAATCTAGAGAAGAGTTGTAACTTTTGTCTTAAAGAACAATGAAAAGAGGGCTTCTAAATACCACTTGAATGCACGTACTATTTGGAGTGCTCTTTAGAGTTTACATATAATGAACTCTTAAGGAAAAAAAGAAATTATAATTTTAGTGTGATTCCCTTTTCTAAATAAAGTTAGCAACAAGCCACATGCACATAAGTGCACGTGGGTGTGCACACACCCACACACACACACACACACACACACACAAAACATTTTATTCAAAAAGATGTTGGCAATAGAGACTTTGATTACTCATCAAAAATTGAAATGCTTACAATATAAGGCTATATGCAATTCTTCACAAATGCTATAGTACAAGACTCTACCCAACATCTTTAAATCCTTCCTTTTCATGTTGGTTAACTTATTGTCTTTATGCATGTTAAAACTCCTTGGCATGTCTTAATGTGTACCTTTTGTCGTGTTGTCTAGGACACATACAGACATTCATGACCTTACTAGCTTCTATGCAAGCATTTAGACAGCACTGAGACATACCAATTGTTGTTTATAGTGATAGTGTATGGGATTTTGAGGTTCATTTGGAATAGTAGATTTAAAATGGTAACCAAGGGGATTTGCAAAGAATGGAGTGTATGTGAAGCATTCTATTAGAAATCAAACTCTTTGACACTAGCCAAAAGTATGAGGGTGGAGTTATCAACTAATGCATTCCCTAACCGTGTCTTTGTAACACTTAAATGTAAAAGATCCATATCACATTAATAATATATTCTTTACATAAAAATATTAACACACCCATCTTTCATAGATTGATTTGCATCTTTTAGTCCCTTTCTATGCATTCAATCTTAGCATGACTAAGAGAATCATGTGCAACTATCCAAAAATAATACAAAGTGGCAAACAAGGACTCCTTTATTGACATATCTTGGTTACATGTTTGTACTATTTTGCATGTGCCATTTATCAAATATCAACACGAGCTTTTAAAAAATGGGGTACTTATGTGCCAAAACTACTTATTGGTGCATGCACTCTCTCTCTCTCTCTCTCTCTCTCTCTCTCTCTCTCTCTCTCTCTCTCTCTCTCTCTCTCTCTCTCATGCATACATGCATGCATCCATGCACACGCATGTGTGCGTGTGCACACACACATGCATGAATGAATAGTTGCACATATACATAGGGATGTCACCAAAAAAAATTGTATGATATTACTTGAGTGCATAAGAGATGATATTTTATTAGGTTTACTAATAGTATTTACATTTTGTAAGAGTTGTATTGTTTATTAGCTTCTAATTTGTTTGACTTATCAATAGTAAATGTTTATCTTTTAAGTATTTGTACTCATAAGCTTTGATATTTATATCAACAAAAACATGTAAAATACACTTTTTTGAACTCTTGGCACAAGGTATAGAGGTGGTTTCTTAGGAGTGAGGTCCCTAGGTGCATTTATCCACAAACAAGCATCCACAAGCACATGCCTTCACACACACATTATAAAGATGCACTTGTATAAGCACTTACACGAAAATGTTTATATCCGCACGTGCACATGTGTGTGTGTGTGTGCGCGCGCGCACATGAGAGAGAGAGAGAGAGAGAGAGAGAGAGAGAGAGAGAGAGAGAGAGAGAGAGAGAGAGAGAGATCATTTAGCAAAATCTAGTAAACATATACTTTTTTTCTACATTTTACTTAGTAAGTTTATTACTAGAGGAGATACAAAAAGAATAGCTATGCATGATCATTTAGCTTAATCTAGTAAACATATACTTTCTTTTACATTTTGCTTACTAAGGTTGTTATTAAAGATACTTGTAGTAAAAAGAAACAAAAAGAATAGCTGCGCATGAGATTTTTCTACTTGAACAATCCAGTTATACAAAAAGAAAACATAAGAGGTTTATTCCATAATCAACACATAGAGTGTATCTAAAGCTAGTCAAGACACTTGCTTCTATAGCATATAATATGAATATGTTACCCACTTGCTTGATCACATTTTTCAAATTGTGTTTCCAGAGAATGTGTTCATTTTTTATTGTGTTTCCAAAGTATGTGTATGATTTTTATTTGCAAAGTAGGTGGGATGTACCTTAAGAGATTTTTATAACATTCTTTTAGTTCCTTGAAATTTTACACTACAATAAGTTTGAGAGAGTATGCACTTTTGTAACATTTTTTGGGCACAAGGTTTATAAGAAAGGTAATTTCTAAAACTTATAAAAATGCTCTTTTAATTTTCAAGCTTGGTGTATATGATCTACTACAAGCACTAGTACTTTTCGGAAGAGTACCGATTTCAACTATAGCAGGATCTTATGTATACTCTCCTTGAAAGCACTGGAAGTGATAATTTGTAAGACATGATTTGTTTAAAGGTTCTTGATCATGTTCTCAAATTTATTATAGTGTGAAAAATTCAAGGTATAAAAACTTTAAGGAGAATCCATATGTCTAGAGGATGAAGTGGATCAAATTGTAGCATGTGATGTTTTGCTTTGTGAAAATAATAAGAAAAATATTACTGCATGTTACTCATGGCATTTTGTAGGTTGTTTAAAACCCTTTGACCAGATCAAGAGAGAGAGTGAAAGGGCCTTGTAAGTTTCTAAAAAATAAATGCAAGTGTGATTATTAAAGTTGTGTAATTGAAATTTCTTGCCAAGTTTCTCCTTTCATCATAAAGACTATAGCTATTAAGAAAATTGTGATGAGAAGCTATACACTGACTTTGAAATTTTATAAAAGTTCTCCTTCAAAATTGATCTTCTTCATTGGTATAAGAACATGGTAATGAATGCATGCCAATGAAGTTATTAGGTCACCATCATTTAAAAAATAAGCTTTGAAATTTTATAAAAGTTCTCCTTCAGAATTGATCTTCTTCATTAGGATGAGACCATGGTAATGAATGCATGCTAATGATTTCATTAGGTCACCATAATTTAAAAAATAAGCTCGTTCAACATACTAATGCAACACACGATTTATGTCTTAGGCTTATTTATTTGTAGTGCTCACATTCATAGGTCTACAAAAAGACATTTCTTGTTTTCATGTACAAGAATCTTTTTTTTTAGGTAACTCTCAATTTGTTGCACTAAAGGATATAGTGAAAGTTTGCAAACTTCAAAGATATGGTGAAAGTGTGCAAACTTATAGGATATGGTGAAAGTGTGCAAACTTAAAAGATATGGTGAAAGTGTGCAAACTTAAAGGATATGGTGAAAGTGTGCAAACTTAAAAGCATCTAAATCATATGATGCCTCTCTCTCTCCCTCCCTCCCTCCCTCCCTCCCTCCCTCTCTCTCTCTCTCTCTCTCTCTCTCTCTCTCAATCAATCAATCAATCAATCAAAATTAAGTTATCTGTTTTCCTTCATCTCAATTCAAACTTATCAAAAAGTGGGAAAAACAACTTCGTGACTTTATTTGTGTTTTCATGACTTTATTTGTGTTTTTCAAACACATGAATTTCAACCATAATTTGAAAATATATGTATACGCATGAATTTCAACAAAAATTGGTAATTATATGTATATGCATAAAAGACTTTGGATGGTGACATGGTTTCTTGTTATCATTGGACTATTTTTTACTCAAAATTGTGGATATCACGTTTGAGCCACTTTCTTTACTTTTATGGCTCAATAATAAGACTAGTATTAAACGTGTGTTAATTTACAATAGGATAGTGTAACATATCTTATTTTTATTCACTTGGTGTTTTGCATCCTTATCTTCACACTCCCAAACCTCTCTCTCTCTCTCTCTCTCTCTCTCTCTCTCTCTCTCTCTCTCTCTCTCTCTCTCTCTCTCTCTCTCTCTCCTTTCTTCCCTTTTGGTACAAATTTCAATCATAATGTTATGGTGTTATTGGGTGCTATTTCAACGCAACACTCTTGAAAACACTAGTTTTAGTATTTGGGATCCCCACTTATCACATGTGAATTCTACTGTAAGAAATTTAATTATTTTCTTCTATATTTGTAACTTGTTCTTTATTTTTAGCTTGAATCCTTTAATATGTGCATAAATTCTTGATGGTTGGCCTTGAAAGGATATTGATTTGGATACTAAAAGTGCTTTACTATTACATAAATATTTTTGTTTGGGCTTGAATTGTTAAAGAAATGCTTTTTTATTTTAATATTTTTAAAAATAATAATGAAATTCATAATTCAAAACTAGATAAGTATGTACCTCTTTCCATTAAAAATTCTTAGTCCTTTTAGTAAGTATAAAATTTATCAACATATAATATTACAAACCCTAGTGCTCTTGAAAAAAAAAAAACAACTACATTGCATACTTTCTTTTGTCCCTTCTTAAGGTGTACATCTTACATGGTATATTACATGCTCTTTTCTAGTGTCCTTGCTTGAATAAATCAACTTAAGACTAGATAAACATTCAATATTGACTTAATATCTTCATTTTCAACTTTTGAGAATATTCATGGCGCTGATGCACCATTGTAACATTTTATACTTACTTATTGGCACTTAACTTATACTAACCATCTTACTACATGCTTTAGAAGGTACTCATGCATGATTTGAAATCTCATTCACATGAATCCTCTAGTTGAATATCAAGAGCCACAACATACGTGGATAGAGATCTATCATCTTTTGTTGAATTTTGAGCTTTAAAAAAAAATGTTGTTGTATTCTCCTTTTCTTTTGCATAGGCTTTTTCATCTTTTTTGTATCTTTTTATGAGGGACATATTAAATCCTGCATTCAATTTTTATGAGCGATCATGCATTCAATTTCAAAATGTATATGCTATCGCTTGTTGAAGAGCATATCATTCTAATGTATGGTAATGTTTAAAAATCAATTACAACTTGTAATATGTGCATTTTTTTTTGAATTGTGATTAAACATTAACTACTCAAAGTTATTGTTTCACCATAGCTAACATAAAAGTGGGACTGTTGTTAACTTTAGCATGTTAATTTTAACACAAGACTTTCTAAGTTTTTGTCAATTACATTATGCATCCAATTGGGGTTTAACATGAGGTGGCTCCTCAAAGCTAAATTTTTTAAGCCTAATATAGGCTCACCATTTGATATCTTCTTGTAGCAATGAAGTCAAGAGTTAATACAATACATAGCTAAAGATTATCTTAGTAATTTTCATGTCTTATTGAACCTAATGTGTATTTTTGTTCAATGTTTAACTATCAATTTAATCATTTCATGCCACTTGCATCCTTGTGAAAGTCAAATATGGAAATAATGGTTTACCATACATGCATTGAATTACCATGCATGCAACTTGCATCCTTGTGAAAGTCTATACGTAAATAATGCTTTACCATACGTGCATTGAATCATTATAAAATTTAAATAACAATTGCATGCCACTTGCTATATTCAAAGAACAACTACACCACATAAGACGTATTTTCAATGCCTTGCCAAATGTAGTGACTATTTTTGTTTGATGAATCATTAAATGCTAATTATTAATAAATTTACTGTATGTCACTTGAATCTTTGAGAGAGAGTGTGTCATAATGGTTTATGTATGAATCTCCTTAAAAATTAAATATAAATACAATGATTGCATGCCATTCCACTTTAATATTGTAATCTTGGCATGAACACTAACAGTAATGTTATGGTTTTCAAACACAATTTTCTCTTTCTCTTTAGTGAAACATTTAAAAAGTATATTAAATATCCCTAATATAGCTTTTAAAAGAGCTTCTAGTAGAAATAGAGGAGTACTCAATTTACATGTTGTATATATATTGGTTAGAAGAAAACTTAGACAATGTTGATCCTAAGACACATGATTAAATTAAAATAAACAATTTCTATTGTCATCCTTAAGGAACTGAAATTTTCATCTTCAATACATGTCAACTTTCTATTTATTATCTTTATGAAATTTATTTTTTAAAACTTTAAGAATTTTGTTTAGAAGGTGTCTTACAAAACATTACTAAATGCAAACAACAAAACGACTCACTTAAAAAATTCATTTTCAAAACTCTTTTTATAAGTTACAAAAAGCTTATGTTCTTGGCATTTGGATTCCAACTTGAGGCTTGCATGCACAATCAAATGGATCAATGAATTCTTATAGGTTGTTTCCCTTAACAAATTGCTACGTGTTTTCATTTACCTAAAATTTACAAATGAAAATTTATGATACATTTTAAACCCCTCCCTTAGGTGGGGGAGACTAGGGGACTATATGAAAACCCCCTATATGATGTACGTACAAAAAGAAGTATTTCAAAACCCCATTATATGTGAGTTTATACCCCTTTTATAAACTTGAAATTAATAAAAGTACCTTTTTTAGGACCAGCTTTATTTATTTACTTAAAACTTCTCCAATAAAAAATTTGTTTATGCAATTATATTTTCTTTTAAATCCATGAAAATGTAAACCCCTTCTGAACTCCATGCTATCTTAAATATTTATAAGTGAACCCCTTGAGAGACACTTACTAACTCCAGAGAAAACATGAAGTCGTTAAATCACAAGGTTCAATCTTTGTTATCTATATTGATTAAAGCTTTTAACCATCCGTTTTGATGTGAATCCAATTTCCTACAAGGGTCATCTCTCTCCTTTTCTAAGGAATCCCCCCCACCCCCTATAAGTGTGTCATGATCTCTAATATATGTAACATCTCTAATACATGTGAACTTTCTATTTATTATCTTCATGAAATTGCTTTTTTGAAACTTTAAGAATGTTGTTTAGTAGGTTTCTAACAAAATATTACTGAACAATAAGATGACACAATTAACAAATTCATTTTCAAAACTCTTTCCCATAAGTTAAAAAAAGCTTATGTTCTAGGCATTTGGATTTCTACTTGAGGCTTACATGCATAATTAAGTGGATTGATGAATTGTTATAAGTTGTTTCCCTTAGCGAATTGCTGAGTGTTTTCATTATCTAAAATTTAAAAATGATACATTTTAAACCTCCCTTAGGTGGGGACTATATGAAAACCCCCTATATGATGTATGTACAAAAATAAGCATTTCAAAACCCCATTATATGTGAATTTACACCCCTTGAACCCCTTGAGAGACACTTACTAGTTCTAGAGAAAACATGAAGTCACTACCACTCAAATCACAAAGTTCAATCTTTGTTATCTATATTGATTAAATCTTGTCACCCTTCTTTTGCGTGTGAATCTAATTTTAATCCTACAAGGGACATCTCTCTCCCTTTCCAAGAAACCCCCAATAAGTAATGTGTCATGATGTCTCACATGTGTACCATCCAAGTGAACATAACAATTGCCATACTTATGAATAATTCATCCTTAATAATTACATCAATGTGCTCTCCACACCAACGATTGCCATACTTATGAATAAGACATCCTTGACACCAACATGTAATACATCATTCAGTAATCGTGTATGAGACCAACATGTAATACATGCCCTTTAGCTTCATCAAGCTTGAATTTCATATAATGCCTCACTTGATGATGAAAGTTTACAAGTGTCAAATAAATATTTCTTAGAACAACCATGGGTGGTGGAACATCTCACATGTAGGACTTGTCACGTGGCCTATATAATGGCTTCACTAATAACTATTTCAATGTTTGGTGCCTGCTTGGGGACTTCAAGTCTATGATCGTTTTTTTTAGAAAACTTGTAGCTCCCTGGTTTTTATTATTTCCCTTTAGGGAAAATTTGGAGAACATCACTAAAGATTATTTCTACTTTTAAGTCATTCTAAAGCCTATTTGCAAGATTACAAGAATGATAGTATGCATTCATGGTGTAGAGATTCATGCACTAGCAAAACAAGCAAGGATTTTGAAGTGAAAATTACACACTAAAATTCTTATATGGAGTTTACATCTTCTATAAGATTAATTCATTGAGAAACTAATGTGTTCTAAAAGCTAAGGCATAACACAATGTTTGAGTGAACAATTCATATACTATGGTCGCACATGTGAAACTCATTGTTTAAGAATAACAACATCATCAATTACATCTTTGTAAAATGTGCATAAACATTGTGGAATTATGACTAGTTAAACATTAAATACTCAAATTTTCTAGTGAAGATTAACTGTTTCACCATAGCTAACATGAAAGTGGTGAGACCAATGTTAACTTCAACACAAGACTTTCTAAATTTTTTTGGTTACACTATGCATCCAATTAGATTTAACATAGGATGGCTCCTCAAAGATGAATTTTTGTAGCATATTTTAAAGGTTCATCATTTGATATCTTCATGTAGCTAGAGTTAGTCAATATACAACTAAAGTTTAACGCAGTACTTATCATATCCTAGAGAACCTAGTGTCTATATTTGTTCAATGTTTAACTATCGATTTAATGATTACATGCCACTTGCACTGTGTGTGAAAGTCTAATATGGAAATAATTGTTTACCATATATGCATTGAATTTTCATGAAAGTTAAATAACAATTAAATGGATGCATGCACTTGATATCTTTAAAGAACAACCACACCATTGAAGATGTTATGTTTTCAATGCCTTGCCAAATTTAATGAACTTTGTTTGATGAAGCTTACATTAAATCGACTCCATGAGAGAAAATATTTGAAAGATGAAATCATGACCACTCATATCACAAGGCTCAATCTTTGTTGTTAGCTTTTAACCCTAGTTTTGGGTGTAAATCCAATTTAAATCCTAGAAGGGACATCTCTCTCCCTTTCTAAGGAGTCTCCCTCCCCGGCGCCCGTTTACAAGGAATGAGATATGATCTCTAACATTTGTATCATCCAAGTATTCACGCATACACTGTGGTTGTGTAGGTGGAACTCATTTCTAATGGATTTCTCTAATATTTATTGTTAGCAATGCAACGAAATGCCATAACAATAAATTGTGACACGCGCAAGAGATAAAAAAAAGTAGCGAATAAAAAATTTACAAGTAAAGTACATAATATTGAGGAGTTTAATGCATGCCAATATGCTTGAGTAGCTTGGTAACAAAGCAACATATCCTAGACTTATGTCTCAAGCATGTTGAAATAACATATTGTGGCCCCCTAGCAATAAGACAGGCACAAAAGAAGTGATATAGTATCCCACAAACTCTTGGATATGAGATGACATTAGTAAAAGTATGGGTGTTTTGGGGGTGGGGGAGAGGGGCATCGGTGGTGGGGAGGGGGGTGGGGGAGAGGGGCATCGGCGGTGGTGGGGAGGGGGGTGGGTGTCATAGACTTCTCTATATGGAGAGGGGCGTAGCGAGGACGGGGGGTCATAGGCTCTAAAAGAATTCTCTATTGATGATGGTGGTGATGATGATGCGCTCTCTCTCTCTCTCTCTCTCTCTCTCTCTCTCTCTCTCTCTCTCTCTCTCTCTCTCTCTCTCTAGCATTAGCCTAACTTCCTATGGAGCACGAGATCTGGGGCTCAGATCCTCACCAGTGACCATCCAGATCATCCATGGGCCATGACGTATGTACATGGGTGGCAATGTAGTGAAGTAAAGTTTATGTGTGGCGAATATAAAATGTGATGCTTTATGCCAATGTCATTAGTGTTTTTTTTTTGTAAGGTTAGAAAGCAAAGGGGGGGGGTCAAAATGCGAAGCTTTAGGCGTTAGGGTGACGGCGGGAGCTTATAGTCGTGTACGGCGAGATTACAAACAATTTCTCTTTTTTTAGGTTGTTCAGTTTCTTTCAGCGTGGACTTGCACAAAGTCATGAAGGCTCAAGGTGGGACTTCTTTACGTTATTGACAACTTGTACGCATAACAGTCGCCCCGCAGGCAGTTGTATAACCTTTATATAATTCGAAACCCCCCCCCCAAAATAATAATAATAATAATAATAAACAAAAAAATAAAAAAATTTCAAGCCTAATGTCAATTGTTTTATAAATTTATTTGGGAAAAAAGGGGCCTACCTCATGAGATGCCTTTTGCTTATATTATAATTTACAACTCAACCTACCTGGTTTCAGTTCCCAAAATGTATCCTAGCCGGTTTTTATCACTACAATATATTTTAAATGATAATTAAAAATTCTGAGCATTCTTACCCGATAAAAATTCCAATGTCTGAATAGAGACTTGCCTGTGCAGATGAAACTGGCGAAACTGACAATCAAAGCAGGTTTCAAGATGTGCAACGCTCAATACACAATGCATGCTACAGATGAAATGACTAAACTATGGAGAGCTAAGGATGAATTTCAGAGTGAGATCATAACCATTCAGCAAGACTGCCTTGGGAATGAATGACGAATTCGAGCTGATGAGACAGGACTCTAAACTTGCAGAGAATACGTTTAGAGCCTTCTAGCCCTAAAAGAGTATCTAAGAATAGTGGTTTGTTGATTGTGCTCAGATGATATCATGCAGAAGCTATGCTTCTTCTCAGGGGGTTCACCTAAAAATATGTAAGTATAGTACGTGAGTTCAAATGAAGGGGTTTTTTAATTCAAAAATTTAAGCTAAATTTATAGAATTACATTTACAAAAAGGGGTTTTTAATCGATTTTGGAAAAAAAAAACTGCAAGTCCATATAGAAAAAGGGGTCATTTTATTCATGAAAAATTCACAGGTAGGGGTTTTTTAAATACCTCTTGAACGCACGTGATACATAGGAGTTTTAGTAGTGCATCCCTCGAGTGCTTCTTCAATTCTATAATATGGTTGCCCTTTTAAATAAATATATATATATATATATATGGCGTTTTTCATAATTCTAGTGAGTAAGAACACACTTAGTTTGCCGATAGAAAGCAGTTTTTTTTTCAAGCAGTTGAAATGTTGAAATAGGACAACTCCTCAATCTTGAAATAGGACACCTCCTCAATGTTAATTCCCAGAATGTATACTACATGCCTGTTTTATAACTAAAATATATAATGAATGAATTATTAACTAAAATATATATAATGAATGAATTCTTAAAATAAGGGTGAAGAGAGCACCGGTGTAAGGTATAGACACGGTGTGAGGATCGTATGTGATGGACATGGATGGGCATGGGCAGAGGGAGCATGGATGGGTACATGCATGATGTTATGATGTATGGTGGAGACGGTTGAGCTAACTGTCAACTTACCTCGTGCTCTCTCCCATCATGGGTGGGCTCCCATGCATGCGTGCATCATTGCGTGCTTCTTCGTTGGTGGGGTCGGACCCCATGCATTAAAAAAATATTGTTTATTTTAAAACGGTTTAAAAACCGGGTTCCAAAAAACAGAAAACAAAAAAACGAAAATCTAATGCCAAGCTGGCACTTCCAGAAAATATATTATAAGAAAATAATGTTTTCATTAGCCATAAAACAATAAACAGGGAGGAGCAAATAATAATATAACATAATTCCTTGGTATCAAATATAACGATATAAGGGGCTGTTTCCATGCTGCCTGAGTATGCATTCAACCGCGTGAACGCTTCCTGACGGTTGCCTCTGCCCTGCTTTGCCACTCGCGCGAACAAGCCCGAGCTGGAAGTAGTCAACTGTGAGAAATAATGTTATGCTAATTTTATTTTCTATTTTCTTTAAAAATGTTATGTTTATTGGCTCAAAAATGTGCGACCCGTGCCTCGCACGTATATAATTCTCAAGCTTGATATTTTTCAAATTCTTAGAGTTATAGGAGCCTACCTCTCTCCAAATTATTTCTCGAACCTCCAAATTCTTGCCATGGGGCACCTTCGTAAAACTCTTCCTTTATATGATATGTAGAAGGCACCTTCGTAAAACTCTTCCTTTATATGATATGTAGAGATGTAATCAACTCATCAACGGTGCACGAGAAAAGCCCCCCCTCCCCCTTTTTAATCTATGTTTTTTTTTAATGGTATCTTTACTATTGTCCTCTCTCTGCATATATTTGGTGCGCCATGTTCTCCACTTTTGAGTTTGACCACCCACCCTTGACCTTGCCAAAGCTTTTTGCAAAAGCTACTTGCCATTGCCATGGTACTACTACACATGTCTTGTCAAGGCACCCTTTTGACAATGCATTCTTTCACAATGTGTTCGATGAATTGTGATCTCCCCTCCTTTCTAGTACCTCTCTACAACTCATTTTTTTGCACTTTGATTCTCTCTTTTGTAATCATCCCAATCCCTCTTTATCCATCCATAGATTCCAATTTCCACTACCTAGGTCCATAGGTGGTGTTCATTTCTTTCAACAAAAGATAACTCGAGAAGAAAACCCTTGTTCCCCTTATCACATAAAATAATCTCAGAAAACCACTCCCACTCAAATCAAATTTGAAAGATGGCCTTGAATTTCACTTATATCTCCTTCAACAATAGACAACGTGAGAAGAAAGCCCACCTTCTCCTTGTCAAGCAAGATAACTTGAGAAAACAATACTTTACTTGATCAAATTTAAGAGATGACCTTGAATTCCAAATGAATCCATTTATTCAAACCTATTAATTACTTCTAGACTTTCATGTATATAGCACTACCTCTGATCATACCATGGGATTGGCACACTTAAACATTGATGATCAAAATAAAGAAATGTTAGTGAGACTTTGACCACTTTGAATGGGATTTTAGCATGAGCCTTTCCCACCATACTGCAACTTTCATGCTTCTAACAAGATTTAGTAAACTTAATTATTTCATGTTTTTTGACAATTTCTTTTGTGTTTCTTCCTTTTTGAAAAAAAGGTCATTGAACATTGTGTTAGTTTTTTTCACATACCACCATACCAAACCCCGAGGGATTCACAAGCCATATCTTATGTGTATCACATAAGTCTAAGGGAGGGGGTTTTTTTGGAAGGGGAGGCTTAAGCTTATAAGTTAAGGGGTGAGAGGATGTATGGTGGTGGGGGGATGGGTGGGGGTGGGGAGATGAAAGTAGGGGTTTCATTTTTTCTTGTAGTTTACAATATGTGATCTAGTGGTGTAGTTTGAAAACTTGATTAGTTTACCACTCTTTTAAGCTAACCACACATGGAATTGGAGAGTACACGTAGGTCTTTGTGCTTCTAGCACTTACATCCATGCTACTTACATGTGGGATGCAACTTGTCACATGTATAACACCAATATCTGCTATTTGATTTTTAAACCTTAAATAGGGGGTACTTGAATTTCATAATTGGGACTCGTATGCTTAGAAAGGGGGTATATTTTATTTTTTAGAGAAACTTAAATAGGGGGTTTTTATGAGTTTCATGCATGCAGGTGATGTCCCCTTCCTATGGAAAGTGAATTCCCAGGGTATCGAACCTCAGGGGGTGTACTTTTAGGAAGACCTACATACAACACGCATTCAAAGGGTATTAAAAAAATACCCTTTCTGTGAATTTTGGCTTCTAGAATGACCCCTTTTTCTTAATAAACTTATGGGTTTTTTTCAAAATGCCATTAAAACCCCCCTTATATAAGTAGATTTCTAAATTATTTTCTCAAAATCTTGGTCTAAAAAACCCCTCCTATAATGAATTGCACATAAAGAGTGATGCCTCCAATAATAAAAAGTAAATTAGCCTACTTTATAGTCAGCACTTATGGTTCATTATTGGGTAAGTCTTGGAGGGGTGATTTTAATTAATGGTGTTGCTTCATCACCCTTATGCCTCAACCAATACCTCACTTCTTTAAAACTCCCATACCACGTGTGTAGGGGCGAGTAATAAAAATAGGTATTCTTTATGCGTTTATAGGTTAAATAATCAACACCCCTACTATAAGTAGAATACATAAGAACCTATTAATACCACTTGTAAATGAGATTTCTCTAATTAAATAAGTCATCTTACAAGAACTTCAATGACACCATACCATTTTCTCAATGACATCCAGACAACACCTATTTGCAACCTAGCTACCCATTGTTGATCAAGAACTATAAAATTGATATCTAGTATCAAGATTTATTTAGAACTTTACTAACTGAAAGATTTAACTTTACTAAAAGACACTTTGCATGGTGCCACAGCATGTGCAACTTTGATTGGGTCTTTCCATCCCATAATATAAAAAGACTACAACTATGCAAAAGATCTTTGAATATAGTACATTAAGCACCCCTACCAAGTCAAGTGGAATGCATCACCTAAAAGCATAAAGTTGTCCTTTTCTAATGTTGAGGGTGTGCTTTAAATATGCTAGCACTTGAAACCCTAGTGTGGATAGTATTGCTTATTTATCAACCATTGCATCTACTTAATCCTACATAATCAAGATGCAATTTCTTAAACCCTTTCATGAAACAATGTGGTTGTAGTACCTTCTCATCTACTTCACCAATTCACTCATCATTGGTTGCAATGTCACATTTGTAGAAAACTGCAATTGAATAGCTTTGTAAAATTATCCTAAGATTATGGGACTAATTTACTTGAAAGATATCTACCATGTTCACAATGAATACAAGTGCATATATCAAAAGATGACAATCAAGATACAACCATATTTAAGTAGCATTTAGTATTTGAGAGTTCATATCTATAATGAGTTCATGGTACGAAAAAATTCTCTCATAGGCCAAACTCAAGGGTATCTATATTGTGCCTACTACTTTTGCCTTGCTAGCTTTACTTTTATGACTATACATAAATATCACTCAAATCTAGGATTGAGAAGTAGATGGTGTATTATGCAAGGTATCATTAGTGTTATGGTATGACTAATTTGAAAATAGAAAATTGCTGACCTAATGAAAAAAACATTGGTAGAAGTAGCATCAATTACGTAGTTATGAATATGAATGGGAATAACTTGTAAACCACTCTTTAGAATCCCTAGTTGAACATTGCCATGACTTTGTCTACCATATTTTATTATTTGATTTGTTTAACAATAAGTAGTAAGACAAGGACAATTAACCAATAAAATTACATCATTGAAGTACAATTTTTTTCCATAACATGATCTCCATTTTGAAATTAAATATAGCAAACCATTTAATAATTAACATTTAACAATCAAATGCAATATCTTATATAGTATTGTAATCAAAATTAACAATGAACATTTAACAATCAAATGCAATATTGTATATAGCATTGTAATAATTGTACTCTAGATGGTATCTTTGGACCAAGTTTTATTCAAGAAAATGTTTGGTAGAAATGCACATTGCAAACTCACTCAATTTAAAAATGATTTTTAATAGTTTTCATGAGAAACATACAACTTAAACCTACAATAGAACACACAAGTTTGGGTTACACATATTTCCTTTGAAAATTAGCTTTGGTGAGGTGATCCATAATGATCCATTGAGTAATATGCCACTTGTCATTTATCTATATCTATGTGTGTGTGTGTGTGTGTGTGTGTGTGTGTGTGTGTGTACACACACACACACACACACATACACACACACACACACATACACACATACGTACATACATACATACATAATACATACATACATAATACATACATACATATAATATACATATATATATATATATATATATATATATATATATATACATACATATATATATATATATACACACACACACACACATATATATATACGTACATGCACACACACAAACATATGCACACACATGTACTGTGTGTGTACAAAAATTCACCCCAATAAGGAAAGAAATGCACTATTTTTAACAATGACAAAGCTAAAAAAGATGCGGCTTAATGTATTCTTTTTTACTCATTCATGTTTAATTTGAAAAGTCACCAACAAGGAAAGAAATGTGCCATTGATAAGAGACTTAATAAAACTTTAACAATGACAAAGCTAAAAAAGCTTAGTGTAATCTTTTTAACTTTAAGTTTTTAAATAAATATACTAATTAATGTAGTGTTGAGCATGTCTTATTATATCATTCTCGTTTATAATCCAAGGAAATGAATTCATAGGTTACTTTATGGTATATAGATTTATTTGAAAGATATATACTATTGATTTAAAAAAAGATATATATCTACCATTTATTTATTTGAAAGATATATATACCATTGCTTTAAAAAAAGGAAACTCAGATATAAGGTACATAAAGAATTGTTTTTCACATTTCATTTGTGAATTTCTTGTCGCGGTGCACTAAACACAACCAAATTAGTTGTTCTTTTTTTTTTAAATTACTAATACTTTTCAATTCATTGTAAAAGTTTCTCATAATGTTCATTTGTCTAGAATATAAAAGTAGTAATATTTTAATTATTGTTAATGAAAAATGGTGACAAGTTGGTGATTTTAAAAATTCAATGTATATAAGTGGTGTTTATATAACCAAGTAGTATATTCACCCTATGTAAGATAAAATTATTTTCATCAATGTGGCATCATTTCATGGTCAAATTCATAATACAAGATACTTATAATGGAATTACAAAAGTTTCTTAAAATTCTACCATGTATGTCACTTTGCTTCTATTCTACACATGTGATATCTCAAGAATTCAGTACATCATATCTTATGTAATCAGAATTTGATATCTCACTTTAATTACTTCCTCCCATAAATGGATCATATATATTAGATTGTAGAGAGAGGCTTTCTATTAGTAAATTGTAGAGAGGCTTTGTATCAATCAAAATTTTTTGACATTCATGAAGAAAATCATTGTTAGATTCTTATTATCTAATGTAAAGTCTCCCAATGATACAAATGTCACTTTACATATCTTTAAACAAGCTTATTTATCTTATGAGTCTCTTGAAATGTAAAGCTTGAGGAGGAGTTTTTTAATAGACGTCATTATTTTTGTTTGTCTTAACATTTATTACTCCATAAATTTTAGGCTAAAGTAGTATAGTGTATAAATGGTTACACTTTTAAAAATAGTGTTAATGTTTTATTATAATTTTATTACAAAAAACATCTTAAATGAAAATATATAAGCACCACTATGACCCTTTAGCAAAAAACTAGCAATCAATGATATTTTATACAATATGAAACAGTTATAGGTCAGTTTTAAAAGACCAAAATGATAGTGGTGGTTGAATGTATGTAAACAATTTACTTTTACTTTAAATAAAGACAATATAATTCATTAAAGGAAGAAGGATGAACACGAAGGTCTATGCATTCAAGAAAGTGGAAATGTAAAGATCTACATGTTTGACATAGTGGAGATTAAATCATTGGTTTTTTCACTTTAAAGTACCATTTTTGGATATCATAATTTTTTACTTTCAAATGTTTCCTCTTATGAAATTTTTCTACTTGTGGTCATCTAATTTCTTAGTAATATAACACATATATGACAAAACAAGTTAGGCCTAACATAAGTACAAAATAGGTTACAAATGCAAAAGTCATACTATTTTAAGCATCATATCATTACAAATTTAAGACACACCAATTTAATGTTTAGGACTAAAATTGTTTAACCTTATGATGATAAAAGTTGACAAAACATAGATGCAGAATATATATGTGTAATTTCCATGAATGAAGTCTCACGGAGCTATTTAGTTTTAAATCCACTAGTTGGGTTACCAAAGAGAAGTCCATATAAATATTTTCTTGTAAATCACAAACACTGCAATACTAAATGTCCCTTGTAACAAATCTTAATTATAAAATGATGTGAATCATTTGTAAACCATTACATAACAAAGAAAAAATTCCCTTGTTTAGTAAGGGTATCGTTCAATACTTTCTTTGCATGATGGTGACACTTAAAGTGGCACCAATTTTAGCGTCTTATAGGGTTTAGTGTCATCTTGGGAACACCAATGAAGAGACTTTTCTCTCTATATAGCTTTTGATATACAATCCACTCTCTAGTATTCTAAATTTTTTCTCTTGGTTTGCATTACCTCCACTATATTTGGCTATCACCTTAAGGAATGATAAACTATATCTATTTTGAGTAACAAGCTCAAGTTTTCGAGGACGTATCTTTATGGTGTCATGCGCTACATAAAAATACTAGGTCTGGTGGTAGAAGGTGTGAGGTTTGGAGTGTGAGTTGTTTTGCCTTGCCAAAAGTGACACTATGCTTAAGGCCCCAATAGCGTGATGACCCCCAAGGTCCTAACAAAAATGTTATCTCACCTTGTTGGGGCCTACTAATGCCCAATGACATTACCAATTAGTTTTCTCATACCAAGTCTATTTTTAATCATATTATATTTTTTTGAACTACAAGGTTTTAAAGATATAAATTGGAAAAATCTATCTTCTCCTTCATCCGTATATCATCCATTAATATTTTTTATTTTTTATGGAAAAAAATTAATGCTCTACATAAACAAAAACCAATGTATTTGGTAAACTAGTCAGTCTTGTATAAGGCTTTCATAAAAATCTCTAGTCAAAATTTTATAAATCAAATTTTAAATTAAATGTTGCACCTTGCATGAATCAAAATTAACTTGTTGGTAGTCACTAAAAATATTAGCTAATAAAATAAATTGCATGCAAGTTTGATGGAACAAAAATAAGTTAATATGGAAAATAGAGCCATCACATAGGTGCATGTATTCAAAAGGAACCTTAACTTTTCAATCAATACTGGAGTGGTGGTAAATTAGCCATTGGTAATTAAATCAAATAATCCCATGAGAGAAAAACCAACAAGTTAAAAAAATGATATGCATTGTATTTTATTTATGGAATTTTTAATAAAAGCTTAACTAAATGCAATCAATGTACTAATTTAAACAACGTATGGAATTTCAAAAACTATTTTCATGCAAAGAAAAATAAGCATGCTAGGAAATAAGACATTGGAACTATTTAGCTTTATTGATACAAGGATTGCTAGGGGACTTATGATAGTGCCGATCACTCAACCTTTTAGTTACAGAAGCTACACATACTTGCCATTGTCATGTCATAGTGGTCTTTAACCCATCATGTATGATTTGGATAGAGGGCTGTATGGGAACCTCTGATCACACAACAACATATGGGAACCTGTGTGATCACACAACAACATATTGCCCCCCACACTCTCACAATAGGAATGTGATAGAGAAACAACCTATCACCCAAGCATCATGTAAGAAATCCCTCTCTCACATATGAATATAACCATCCTTAGCACACACAAGTGAGATTCACAAGACAAGAAAGCAACACAGTAAACTCTAGTTTGGTTATAGCAGGATTGTGTCTTTCTCATTAAGAAAAAGTATCTAAAATACATAACCAGACTTTTACATATAGCAACCCAAGGCTATGTGTCTAGAGTGCCTATGGTCCAAAACTACTATATATAAAAAGCTTTTTCTCTTTTGGGTTTATGAATTAGACCTGATATTTTTGTTATCTCTTAGAAATGAAGAACTACGGAGGATAACAAAAGCGATGTGCTACCACACTTACAAAAATGTGGTCTTATTCTAGAGACTTACACATAACCATAGTGGTTAACAATTCTCCCTTCCTAATTTGGATTTTGTCCTCAGAATCAATTAGTAGCTCTTGTTGAAATTGTTATAATATAGAGGCACAACAAGCTATAGGGCTCGTGTTCAAAGTAGTGTAATTAGCGGCCAAATAATATGCATCCCCATTCCCACATTGAAAAATTGTATGCATTTAATCTAGAATCTACCTTCTTCAGCCTAGTATAAAAAATTTAAAAATGGTTTGCTTTATGAAGTGATGCTAGATCAAACCTAGCTTGATCTTAGAAATAGAAAGGTTTCAAGATTTTTCAGATCCACCACTTGAAGGTATCCTTATATACACAACCACTACAAATTAACATTATTAAGGATAGAAAGAGTCTCCTTGGAGTAGGATGCACTTTGTGAAAATTACGATTATAAATTTTCATTTTGATGAAGCTAATTCTACTAAAGAAATAATAAAACTTTTGCATTAACAACCAAAAGATAGCTGGATAAAAGGAGTCCCCTTAAAGTAGGATGCATACTGTGGATGCATAAGAGGAGTCTCCTTAGACTAGGATGCACTCCATCTATGAATTTATTTATTGTGTTAAAAATTGTTCAATGCATTGCAAAGATACACAATTGAACAGTCTGCTCCCAAAGTTGGCCAAATTACAAAGATCCTCTATATTTTATTATACTAGAGACCATATTCAAAGACCATTTACATTCAATTATAAAATGAAGTAACAAAATATGCTAGTATCATGGGGGTGTAATTTTGATTTTAAGGGGTTCTAGCTCCACCACATGGTAGAGCTAGAATTTTGAGCTAGCTCTACCATGTGGAGCTACAACACAGAGGAGCATTTAAAGATTTTTAGATCCACCACTTGGCCATTCTACAGTCCATAAGAAACCAAGATATAACATTTGATTGATCTAGACCCCCAATTACAAACATTGATACAAGAGATTGCATTTTGAGAGTCCCCTTAGAGTAGGATGCACTCTCCAATTTTAAAGCTTCATTGTAATGAACAAGACAAAATGAACAAGATTTTATAAATTGAGGTGGTGAAGGTATTATACTTATATATACAATCGCTACAGATTAACATTATTAAAGATAGAAAGAGTCTCCTTGAGAGTAGGATGCACTTTGTCAAAATTACGGTTAAAAGATTTCATTTTGATGAAGCTTATTCTACTAAAGAGTCCCCTTAAAGTATGATGCACTTTGTCAATAGATAAAAGGAGTCTCCTTAGAGTAGGATGCACTCCATCTACGACTCCATTATAATAAAACATTGTAAATGAAACTGAATTTATTTTTTTGTGTTAAAATATGTTCAATGCCTTGCAAAAGGCACACAATTGAACACCACGCTCGCGAAGATGGCCAGATTACAAAGACCCTTTATATTTTATTATAATAGAGACCATTTACAAAGACCATTTACATTCAATTACAAAAGGGAGTAACAAAATGTACTAGTGTCATGGGGGTGTATTGGTTGAATGAGGTATTGAGCTTCTTTTTAAGCATGTTCATTTTGTGTACTCACAAGATTACACACTTAGATTATTCTCTCAATTATTATCTTGATTATCATCTTGATTGTTGAACACATTCTAGTAGCTATCATCGAGTTTCAATGTATTCTTGTTGTTGTACAAAACATGGAGACCCCAAAAGAAATGAACTTTTTTGAAGAAAACTCGTGTAGTTATTTATCTGAAATGGACAATGTAGCGAGATATTTGACTTGTTGCTCATATTGAGGTGTCTATGGATTTTGAACAATGCTCTTGTGAGAGAACACCTGCAAACTTGGGCTTTTGTTGTGGAAATACTGTGTCAATTATTCCAGAGAGCTTAGTTCTCCTACATGCACTCCAAATAAAAACATAAAAGAATTGAATACACCAATCTAAGAACTCATGTGCATCCTTGTGACATAGGACATAACGATATTGGTTAATTGGATATTTTACCAACTCGTTGCTATAAGGAGGATCCTTCTCATCATATTGGGTTTCGACAACATGGCACAACAAACTATTAAGGTTTAGAATAATAGCCCTCCTATCATCCTCTTTGCGTAGGGGTACGCATATTGGGTCTGACGAATACCATGTCAGTATGATAACCCCCTCGGAGGGATGCACAAAGCGCAACCTTGCATCAATTTCCCGTAGACGGTCAAGACGGCACTGAACCAACTGTCTTCGTACACTCTGGATTTTTTTGGACATGTGACGTACTAATGCTCTGTGACAAAGAAGTCGCCTCTGCCAATTAGAATCAATCACATGACCTGGAAAAAAATGAGCATGCTTAATGATAAAGGTGTGCATGTGGGGGAAGGCATGTTACAACTACTTTTATGCAAAGATAGATTTTAAACAATTACAAAACAAATGTGACTATGCACACTAACAGTAAACTATATACTGTTCTAAAATGTTGACTTTAGTTGCATTACAAAATGACTCAAGATGCAAAGACTCTTTCCATTTGATTCTAAAAAGACGCGACAAAATGTGCTAGCAGGTATCAAAATGTGGTGAAATTAGAATGCATTGATCTAGATCAACCACGTGGTAGAGCTAGAATGCACTGTTCTAGCTCAACCATGTGTGGTAGGGCTAGAATATTTTTAAATCTAGTTCTACCATGTGATAGAGCTATATCAAAGTATTCTAGCTCGATCCCATGGCAAAATTAGAAATAATATTTGAAGTCCAGCTCTAGCACGTGGTAGAGCTGTATCAAAATATTTTAGATAGTCCCCATGGTAGAACTAGAATGGTTGGAAGTCTAACTCAACCATGTGTGGTGACGTGGAAGAGCTAGAATGCATTGATCTAGCTCTACCATATGGTAGAGCTAGAACGCTTTCAAGTCTAGCTCTACCATGTCGTGGAGGTAGAATGCTTTGAAGTCTAGCTCTACCATGAGGTGGAGCTAGAAGGCATTGATCTAGCTCTACCATAGTCCATATATGTAGGAATTAAAATCATAAGACAAAGATCAAGCTTCCATACATTTTCAAATTAGGAGGCCCCTTATAGTAGAGTGCACTCCAACATTTATAAAATTATTTGAAGAGTAATACATTTGCCACTACTTTAAAAACAAGACAAAATTTCTTGTCAATTCATGATTGCAAAAAGATAAAATTCCTCCAAAAAAAATACAATCCTTGGTGACAAATGGCTTCTTTAAGTGAATACTCCTTGGAAAAATTTCCTTGAAATAAATCTGCAAGAAACCATTATAAATTAAGTTTCTTCATTGTGAATACACAATTGTTGTATAAAATCATGTATTTAGTTATAATTATCATTTATGTTGGATAGTACCTTAGTTATTTCTATCCCGTTGGAGAAGATTGTACTCATTTAACACCTTGTTTATGAAAGCCCTTGCATTGGCTGCCTTCAACTGCGTTGTGGTAGAACCCAATTTTCTAGCTAGAGAAATCACTTGTGGTCCCCTCATGCTAGCAATACTGACTCGTTCTTTTGCCATAATTTCTATTATCTCTTCTCTTTTGTTTTCATATTGTCTCGCTAATACCTCTTGATTGTTGACATACTTTTGTATAATCTCTGATAGTGGTAGACTATCAGTGTAGATTGTCTTCTGTGACCAATTTAAATTGCGCTTTCTCCAAAAATCTACCACACCTCTGTATTCATTTTCATTGGATACTGGAGGTTGTCCGTAGCTATTAGAGCCAATGATCTCACGCACATCTTCACTCTCATCAAGCTGCAATAAGTAAGGGAGCAGCTCATCAATGAGAATATTGTCGACCATCCTTTCTTCATCAAACTTTGCAGGATATATACAATTATTATCAGGAGAAGCACATCCCTTGTATGGAGAGTCATCAATAAGAACCGTTCTACGAGCATCACAATCAAAACATGAAGCAATTTTTGACAATGGCTTGAACATTGCCTGAACTGTTGGATTATCAGGTCTAGCTATTTTACCACTTTTATCCTTCTCGCAAGCCTCTTGAGCCCAAACTACAAAAAAAGGCAATATCTCTCCTGCTCTGTCTTGTAATATTCTCAATATTTGAAGAACATTACTCTCTGTCGCTGTTGACCAGATCCCAACATTAATATTTTTTAATAAAATCTTCAAGAATTGGATACATCCTGGCCTTAGTACAATATATCGTTTTGAATCCATTTGAATAGTTTCATGTATTGAAGATGGTTGTTGTTGACAACATTTCAGTAGTAGACCATTCAGGTCCAACACAATTGTCAACACTGATTTCTTGGAGATAGCAGTGTCGGTACTTCTTGGTACTTCTTCTTCAGGCTGGAAACTCTCACCCATTGCTTCATTTGTTGGAGATTTAGGTACCCCAATCTCATTGTCAGCATTTGTCTTTAAACCTTCTGGATGGACATCACTGAATGTGTGGAAGTTTGATTGTGGCATTCCGCTGTAGCTACTTCACTTGGTGCTACTATCTCAATTTCGGGATCTAAAAAAAAAGTAACATTGACTCAACAATCTTTCAAACTAAAAGAATTTATAATTGTAACACTCACTCTTAACACATGTTTATTGGTGTAATCTAAAAGGAAATCATGTTTGGATACCAATTATAAATTCTAGTTGCTCACTCTAGAATTGGAGGGTTTAAAATGGATTTCCAAATACACCCATTATTCTAGCTCTACCGTTTGGTAGAGCCAGTTTGCAAGGGAGCTCTTGTTGGAAGTAGCCCTTGAGATCCACTCTTGAGCTCCAAGAGTAGGTGGAGGTGAGAAACACAAAACCACTCAACTATATGGTAAAGCTAAAATTTTAGATGTTTTTGATTTTCCATATGGTAGAGCTGAAATTTATAAGTCTTGCTTTACCACGTGGTTGAGTTGGGGATCAAGATAGCTTCTTTATGGGTGGAGCCAGTAGACTTCCATAGGTTCTAGGTCTAGACTTCAATGGGTTCTAGCTCATCGCACGTGACAAGAACCAAGGAGCTAGAATTGCATTTGAACTAGCTCTGGTGGAGCTAGAAATGCATTGGCCTAGCTCAACCATATGGTAGAGCTAGACTTAAATGGATGCTCTGCAAAAACTGTCTTTGGGGGGGGTGCATTGGCCTAGCTCCACCACTTTGAAGAGGTAGCTAGACTTTAATGGATTCTTGGTCCACCACTTTGAAGAGGTAGCTAGCTCCACCAAATTGTAGACCTATTGAAATCTAGATCTACCACAGGATAGGATTGAAGTAAATGAGAGGATCTCTAGCTCTATCATCTTAGATTTATAAGCAAGATTTTCAGATTCACCAACTGGCCATCGTGCGACCACTAAGTAGGCTTTCCAAATTCACCAATTGGTTATGTAAAAAGTGAATTTGTCAATGAACATGTTAGGATCCATAACTTGGTGATTCTAGATTCCAAAGCCCAATTTGGAGAGAGCTACAAAAATACTACTAAAAAATGAACCAAGGATATAACAAGTCAAAACATCACCAAATCAAAGTATTGAAGATACAAGGAAAGCCCATTAAGAAGTCACATACTGTCTTCAAAATCCAAAAAATCTCGAGCTGAACGAACTTCACCATGGCTCGATCTTTCCGTGGTATTCCTTGGATTGTTAGAAATAGGCGGTACTGGTTGCTCATTTCTTGACTTTGCAAAGTCAAGAAGCCTTGTTCCCATCTTTCTTTGATCTTCAATACTCTCCACTAGGCAAATCACTTCCTTATTTAGTGCTAGCCCTAGCTCGATGATGTAGCCATTACTGAAAAGATCAACAAGCTTGCAACCTTCTCTGCAATACTTTTGAATACATTGCTTGATCAAAAGATTCTTCTTGATTCTTAGAAACTCAATGTCTGGGATAGTTTTAACATCTTCATTATCTATATTGAGAAGTCCAGTATCCAATATTGTCGCTTGTGTACCTGGATCAGGAACATCTGCTAGTCCTTGAAAGGCATCTCCCTTGCTGAAAAACACTAAGGATGTGAAGAACTCTATTGCACCAATGCATCGGTTGTCACGTCGAAAATGCAATGCCCCATTATACTGTTCCTTTGCTATGCCACTCAAATTTTTTAAAGCATTTTGCAAGTGAATAAAATCTGTAATATTTAGAAAGGTAAGCAACACATATTGGGATGGCAAAGATCTACCAGCTGTACTGCTGTAATGATCATAATGCCGTTCAAAAGATTGCAAAATGATTCCACATCCCAATGCATATTTCTTCCCAAATCTTCAGTATTATCCAGAACACATAACCCAATGGAAATTGGATTGTTGAGGTGGCTCTTCAAGTAGTAACTCCCGTCGAATGGAAGACTCACAGCATAAATACACCAAGGAAGATCCAAGGACAAGGTTGAACTTTCTTTGCTAAGGCTGATATTCCACTCCACATATTGCCTTGCTTCTACTGGAAAATCAATCTTCTTTGATCCAACCTGTAGCTTTGACTTTATATACACATCACATAACTTCAAAAGAACTGAGTATACAACCTCATTGATGCTATAGGTGATAGTCAATTCTGACCAATCTTGACATTGTTTGTCCTTGTTCAGAGTGTTGAACTCTATAAGCAATGCATCTTGAATAATTTTATCTTGCTTGAGCTGCTTGATACGCTCTGGCATGTCAAATCACATCTACATCCTTAGTACCCTTTGAAAGAACAATTTTTCCAGACCTGATTTCTGATTGTATTTGTTTGACTTCTTGTTCATCTAGCCCAGCAAGACATCTGAAAACTGTGGCAGTTGGTTTCTTGTTTTGCTTCTCCATGATTTCAAGCCAGCCTTTGAAAACTTCATCAGAGTAAATGACCATGTGAGACTGCTTTGAAATGAAGGATGCTCCCACCGTAATTCTAGCCATTCGTAAAAATTTCTGCAAAGAAATAAAAGAAAAAAAGATCAAAATCAAGTATTTTTTTCAAAACTTATAATTATAAGAGAGCAAGGGATATGGACATACATCCCAGTCTACACGAGATGATGAGCCCTCTGTTACTCCAGATGGTGGCCTTGATGGAGAATTATTGAAGATCCACTGACTCCTGAAGTGCTACAAGACATCATAGTATGGTTGTTTGACATATAATGATTGGGCCTCTTCATTAGCTACAGCAGATATGGCCGTCGCAACTTGTGGCTCTGGATCTACAACAATTCGAGCCTTCCTTTTTTCATACACTTGTATCAGGTCTTGAGCACGACCATCTTTTTCCATTTCTTGATACCGTAAGAATTTTGCGGCATAGATGGAATGTTGGCCATCAATAATCCAATATGAATACTCGGTGAGTTTCTCCTCTGTTACCTCACTTAGTTTCATTGGAATTCCTTTCTTCTTGCCAGCATTCTTTACAGGCATCAAGTATGCACACGCTCCTGGCCTGTTTGCACTTGCACCAAAAAATAATACGCATTCATCCACACGGTGAGGTTCTATTTGACGGGAGTTATAGTGATCAGGAGCTAGCCAGCATTGATCTACAGGGATCTCATACTCTTTGTACTTGAATGGAAAATACTTAGAGTATTTTTCCATACCCCCTGTATCACTCTTTTGTGCCTTTTGCACCTCATTTTCCAAAACTTTGGGATCCACAAATCTTATTTTTGTTGAATTTTCCAAGCCTGTTTTCTCTATTGTAGATTTAAGAACTGCTTCATCTACATCCATAATACCTGTACTGCATTTTGCCTTTTTTTGAACTGGATTTTTAGAGAGCGTTTTCTCTTTTTTTTTGTTTGCCTTTCACACAATAAGCAATGGAAGCTTGCAACTCTTCAAGAGTTATTTCTTGACTTGCACAATCTAACTTCCACCCTCGAGAGAACATAGTATCTTGTTTATCTCTTACTATTCGTTCAATAATGAATGCCTTGGGATCTAGTTGATACTCATGGATCCCAAGTACCCCAATATTTATGCATTCAATATCGGGATGAGAATCAACTACAGAAATATAAGATAGAGTCATTGGTCCTAGATCCTCAAAAGTATCCACGCCCACATCACTAGCAACAAATAGATGAATTTTGTTAAATTGTGAACCCTGAAGACCCCAAATATCTAAGTACCACTGTCGTCGTTGATCAGCAGAGGCAAAGTTAACACTGTCCGGAACTTCCACCACTTTTCTTTTCTGAGACATCTTTCACCTACAACAAAAACCACAATTGTTAATTATAGTTATTGTATTCTTACACTTTAAAAAAAACTTACAATATCATATTCAAAAATCACAATATATATCCATTAAAACACTGTGGAGGAGATAAAGAGTATTTCCATCTTGGAGATCTCAATACATTTGTTAGTCTTGCTCTACCACATGGTAGAGCTAGAAAAATCCATTCTAGCTGGACTTCAAAGTATTCTAGTGCTGGTTTTTCAATGGATATTATCTCTACCGGGTGTGGCAGAGCAAGATTAATAAATGTATTGACCAGAATGCTTTGAAATGTAGCTCTACCATCATGTGGTGGAGCTAGAATGCATTCTTCTAGCTCTACCTAGACTTCAATGAATGTAACCGGCTGAGCTTGAATGTAATTGTGGTAGAGCTGCATTCTACCTAAACCTTACTGTAGAGATAGAATGCTTTGAGGTCTAACTCTACCATGTGGTAGAGCTAGAATCGTAGAGGTAGAAAGCTTTGAGGGCTAGATCTACCGTAGAGCAAGAATGCATCGATTTAGCTCTGTTCCATACACATCAACAAAACCAATTACTCCAAGAAGAGACCTACTTCTCATGACAAGAATCAAGGAGCTAGAATTGCATTTGATCTAGCTCTACCACGTGTGGTAGAGCTGTATTCTACCTAGACCACATCGTAGAGCTAGAATGCTTTAGGTCCAGCTCCACCATGTGGTGGAGCTAGAATGCATTCTTCTAGCTCTACCATGTGGTAGAGCTAGACTTCAATGAATGTACCGGCGGCTGAGGTTGAATGTAACTGTGGTAAACCACATTATAGAGATAGAATGCTTTGAGGTCTAGCTCTACCATGTGGTGGAGCTAGAATCGTAGAGGTAGAAAGCTTTGAGGTCTAGCTCTACCTTGTGGTAGAGCAAGAATGCATCGATCTAGCTGTGTTCCATACACATCAACAAAACCAATTACTCCAAGAAGAGACCTACTTCACATGACAAGAACCAAGGAGCTATAATTGCATTTGAGGTCCACCTCTACCACATGGTAGAGCTGTATCCAACCTAGACCACATCGTAGAGCTAGATTGCTTTTCGGTCTAGCTCCACCATGTGGTGGAGCTAGAATTGCATTTGAGGTCTAGCTCTACCATGTGGTAGAGCTGTATTCTATCTAGACTACATCGTAGAGCTAGACTTCTTTGAAGTCCAGCTCTACCATGTGGTGGAGCTAGAATGCATTCTTCTAGCTCTACCATGTGGTAGATCTAGACTTCAATGAATGTAACCGGATGAGGTTGAATGTAACTGTGGTAGAGCTAGACCTCAAAGCTTTCTACCTCTACGATTCTAGCTCCACCACATGGTAGAGCTAGACCTCAACTGAAATTCTAGCTCCACCACATGGTAGAGCTAGACCTCAAGGAATTCTATCTTAATTACTCCATCTTGGAGCTCTCAATTATACATTTATTAGTCTTGCTCTACCACATGGTAGAGCTAGATAAATGCATTCTAGCTGGACTTTAAAGTATTCTAGTGCTGGTTTTTCAATGGATATTATCTCTACCAGGTAGCAGAGCAAAATTAATAAATGTATTGACCAGAATGCTTTGAAATCTAGCTCTACCATGTGGTGGAGCTAGAATGCATTCTTATAGCTCTACCATGTGGTAGAGCTAGACTTCAATGAATGTAACCGGCTGAGGTTGAATGTAACTGTGGTAGAGCTGTATTCTACCTAAACCACATTGTAGAGATAGAATGCTTTGAGGTCTAGCTCTACCATGTGCTGGAGCTAGAATTGCATTTCAGGTCTAGCTCTACCATGTGGTGGAGCTAGAGTCGTAGAGGTAGAAAGCTTTGAGGTCTAGCTCTACCATGTGGTAGAGCAAGAATGCATCCATCTAACTATGTTCCATACACATCAACAAAACCAATTACTCCAAAAAGAGACCTACTTCACATTACAATAACCAAGGAGCTAGAATTGCATTTGATATAGCTCTACCATGTGGTAGAGCTGTATTCTACGTAGACCACATCGTAGGACTAGAATGCATTCGTCTAGCTCTACCATGTGGTGGAGCTAGAATGCATTCTTCTAGCTCTACCATGTGGTAGAGCTAGACTTCAATGAATGTAACCGGCTGAGCTTGAATGTAACTGTGGTAGAGCTGCATTCTACCTAAACCTTACTGTAGAGATAGAATGCTTTGAGGTCTAGCTCTACCATGTGGTGGAGCTAGAATTGCATTTGAGGTCTAGCTCTACCATGTGGTAGAGATAGAATCGTAGAGGTAGAAAGCTTTGAGGGCTAGATCTACCATGTAGTAGAGCAAGAATGCATCGATCTAGCTGTGTTCCATACACATCAACAAAACCAATTACTCCAAGAAGAGACCTACTTCTCATGACAAGAATCAAGGAGCTAGAATTGCATTTGATCTAGCTCTACCACGTGGTAGAGCTGTATTCTGCCTAGACCACATCGTAGGAGCTAGAATTGCATTTGATCTAGAATTGCATTTGATCTAGCTCTACCACGTGGTAGAGCTGTATTCTGCCTAGACCACATCGTAGAGCTAGAATGCTTTAGGTCCAGCTCCACCATGTGGTGGAGCTAGAATGCATTCTTCTAGCTCTACCATGTGGTAGAGCTAGACTTCAATGAATGTACCGGCGGGGCGGCTGAGGTTGAATGTAACTGTGGTAAACCACATTATAGAGATAGAATGCTTTGAGGTCTAGCTCTACCATGTGGTGGAGCTATTATTGCATTTGAGGTCTAGCTCTACCATGTGGTGGAGCTAGAATCGTAGATGTAGAAAGCTTTGAGGTCTAGCTCTACCATGTGGTGGAGCTAGAATCGTAGAGGTAGAAAGCTTTGAGGTCTAGCTCTACCTTGTGGTAGAGCAAGAATGCATTGATCTAGCTATGTTCTATACACATCAACAAAACCAATTACTCCAAGAAGAGACCTACTTCACATGACAAGAACCAAGGAGCTATAATTGCATTTGAGGTCCAGCTCTACCACGTGGTAGAGCTGTATCCAGCCTAGACCACATCGTAGAGCTAGCATGCTTTTCGGTCTAGCTCTACATTGTGGTGGAGCTAGAATTGCATTTGAGGTCTAGCTCTACCACGTGGTAGAGCTGTATTCTATCTAGACTACATCGTAGAGCTAGAATGCTTTGAAGTCCAGCTCTACCATGTGGTGGAGATAGAATGCATTCTTCTAGCTCTACCATGTGGTAGATCTAGACTTCAATGAATGTAACCGGATGAGGTTGAATGTAACTGTGGTAGAGCTAGACCTCAAAGCTTTCTACCTCTACGATTCTAGTTCCACCACATGGTAGAGCTAGACCTCAACTGAAATTCTAGCTCCACCACATGGTAGAGCTAGACCTCAAGGAACTCTATCTTAATTACTCCATCTTGGAGCTCTCAATTATACATTTATTAGTCTTGCTCTACCACATGGTAGAGCTAGATAAATGCATTCTAGCTGGACTTTAAAGTATTCTAGTGCTGGTTTTTCAATGGATATTATCTCTACCAGGTGGCAGAGCAAGATTAATAAATGTATTGACCAGAATGCTTTGAAATATAGCTCTACCATGTGGTGGAACTAGAATGCATTCTTATAGCTCTACCATGTGGTAGAGCTAGACTTCAATGAATGTAACCGGCTGAGGTTAAATGTAACTGTGGTATAGCTGTATTCTACCTAAACCACATTGTAGAGATAGAATGCTTTGAGGTCTCTAGCTCTACCATGTGCTGGAGCTAGAATTGCATTTCAGGTCTAGCTCTACCATGTGGTGGAGCTAGAGTCGTAGAGGTAGAAAGCTTTGAGGTCTAGCTCTACCATGTGGTAGAGCAAGAATGCATCCATCTAACTGTGTTCCATACACATCAACAAAACCAATTACTCCAAAAAGAGACCTACTTCACATTACAATAACCAAGGAGCTAGAATTGCATTTGATCTGGCTCTACCATGTGGTAGAGCTGTATTCTACGTAGACCACATCGTAGGACTAGAATGCATTTGTCTAGCTCTACCATGTGGTGGAGCTAGAATGCATTCTTCTAGCTCTACCATGTGGTAGAGCTAGACTTCAATGAATGTAACGGGCTGAGCTTGAATGTAACTATGGTAGAGCTGCATTCTACCTAAACCTTACTATAGAGATAGAATGCTTTGAGGTCTAGCTCTACCATGTGGTGGAGCTAGAATTGCATTTGAGGTCTAGCTCTACCATGTGGTAGAGCTAGAATCGTAGAGGTAGAAAGCTTTGAGGGCTAGATCTACCATGTAGTAGCAGAGCAAGAATGCATCGATCTAGCTGTGTTCCATACACATCAACAAAACCAATTACTCCAAGAAGAGACCTACTTCTCATGACAAGAATCAAGGAGCTAGAATTGCATTTGATCTAGCTCTACCACACGTGGTAGAGCTGTATTCTGCCTAGACCACATCGTAGAGCTAGAATGCTTTAGGTCCAGCTCCACCATGTGGTGGAGCTAGAATGCATTCTTCTAGCTCTACCACCATGTGGTAGAGCTAGACTTCAATGAATGTACCGGCGGCGGCGGCTGAGGTTGAATGTAACTGTGGTAAACCACATTATAGAGATAGAATGCTTTGAGGTCTAGCTCTACCATGTGGTGGAGCTATTATTGCATTTGAGGTCTAGCTCTACCATGTGGTGGAGCTAGAATCGTAGATGTAGAAAGCTTTGAGGTCTAGCTCTACCATGTCTAGCTCTACCATGTGGTGGAGCTATTATTGCATTTGAGGTCTAGCTCTACCATGTGGTGGAGCTAGAATCGTAGATGTAGAAAGCTTTGAGGTCTAGCTCTACCATGTCTAGCTCTACCATGTGGTGGAGCTAGAATCGTAGAGGTAGAAAGCTTTGAGGTTTAGCTCTACCTTGTGGTAGAGCAAGAATGCATCGATCTACTAGCTGTGTTCCGGCTGAGGTTGAATGTAACCGGCTGAGGTTGAATGTAAGTGGCTGAGGTTGAATGTAACTGTGGTAGAGCTGTATTCTACCTAAACCACATTGTAGAGATAGAATGCTTTGAGGTCTAGTTCTACCATGTGGTGGAGCTAGAATTGCATTTGAGGTCTAGCTCTACCATGTGGTGGAGCTAGAGTCGTAGAGGTAGAAAGCTTTGAGGTCTAGCTCTACCATGTGGTGGAGCTAGAGTCATAGAGGTAGAAAGCTTTGTGGTAGAGCAAGAATGCATCGATGTAGCTGTGTTCCATACACATCAACAAAACTAATTACTCCAAGAAGAGACCTACTTCACATGACAAGATCCAAGGAGCTAGAATTGCATTTGATCTAGCTCTACCATGAGGTAGGACTGTATTCTACCTAGGCCACATCGTAGAGCTAGAAGGCTTTGACGTCTAGCTCTACCATGTGGTGGATCTAGAATTGCATTTGAGGTCTAGCTCTACCATGTGGTAGAGCTAGAATGCATTGATCTAGCTGTGTACCATGCAAATTAACAAAACCAATTACTCCAAGAAGAGACCATGACGAGAACCAAGGAGCTAGAACTACATTTGATCTAGCTCTACCACGCGGTAGAGCTGTATTCAACCTAGACCAAATTTTAGAGCAAGAATGCTTTAAGGTCTAGCTCTACCATCATGTGGTGGAGCTAGAATTAATTTGAGGTCTAGCTCTATCATGTGGTGAAGCTAGAATTTATCATTTGATCTAGCTCTACCACACGTGGTAGAGCTAGACTGCTTTGAGGTCTAGCTCTACCATGTGGTGGAGCTAGAATTGCATTTGAGGTCTAGCTCTACCATCATGTGGTAGAGCTATGCATTGATCTAGCTGTGTACCATGCAAATCAACAAAACCAATTACTCCAAGAAGAGACCATGAGGAGAACCAAGGAGATAAACAAGTGTGTTGAATGGCGCTAGGACCCAACTTTGACGCGCTGGGAGAAGTGATTACGTTACCCAAATCCGTACACGGAGTGATTTGGACATAGAGCAACTTCCCTAGCACAAGTCCGTGTGGTCCGTTCTCTGATAGGGTAATGGATCCTCAACTTCTAACAGTCTAAATCCGGGTTCTCGAAAAAGATGCACGAGCGTGCCAAATGGCGAAAATTTCCAACAGGGGCCCAAACAGCGCCAAAGAGGCATGAAATTCGAATCATGCATGGACAAATGTGTGGCAACCAACCCGGATCTTTCTTGTTGTGTTCAGATGCGATTCGGACTCATTTCGGATCCGAAACTCTGCTATGGCGATTTTGCACTATCTTCGCCGGGACCCAACTTTGACGCGTTGGGAGAAGTGATTGCGATGCCCAAATCCGTGCACGGAGTGATGTGGAGATAGAGCAACTTCCCTACCACAAGTCCGTGTGGTCCGTTCTCTAATGGAGTCCCAGCTCCATTTTGCATCTTTCTAAATGCAAAGAAATTAAATTTAATAATTAATATCAGTGGTATCCATGCATATTCATAGGTGAATATGTACATGGAGTAAATTAAATTTTTTCTATAGAATGCACAAACAGGGTGAATTACTCTTTGGGAATAACATAAAAACAAACTTTCTTTTCCACAAAAATATGAAAAATTTTACCGTAACCTCCTTTGTATGGTTGACCATTTCTCATTTTTATCGTTCTAATTGTAACTTAAATTAACCCCTATTAGATATATAGTACTCTAATCTACACAATTCTTAATTTCCAAGAGAATAAATAAAAAGAAAAGTTTAATTAATTTTTTTGTTAATCATTCTAGGATAAAGAAAGGGTGGAATGTAAAGAAGACAAGGAGGTGGCCTATTCATCAAGGCATAGCATTAGAATTTACTTTAATCAACTATAAAACAAGAAAATCAAGAAAACCATAGATTTAAAATTAAAAAAAAAAGAAAAATTTAGCTTACATGGAGTTGTAAGCTTTCCTTTGTCTTGAGGGATTGAGGGTTCTACTCTTGTTTTAAGCAAGAGTGGCCACCAATTACTTTAGACATAGAGCAACTTCCCTAGCACAAGTCCGTGTGGTCCGTTCTCTGATGGGGTCCCTGATGCTTAAATACTAACCGTCCGAATCCGGGTTCTCGAAAAAGATGCACGAGCGTGCCTAATGGCAAAAATTTTCAACCGTGGCCCAAACGACACTAAAGAGGCATGAAAATGGAATCATGCATGGACAAATGTGTGGCAAGCAACCCGGATCTTTCTTGTTGTGTTCATATGCGATTGGGACTCATTTCGGATCCGAAACTATGTTATAGCGATTTTGCACTATCTTTGTCTCAGGACCAAACTTTGACGCGCTGGGAGAAGATTGCGATCTCCAAATGCATGCACCGAGTGATATGGACATAGAGCAACTTCCCTAGCACAAGTCCGTGTGGTCCGTTCTTTGATGCGGTCCCGGATCCTCAACTTCTAACTATCCGAATCCGGGTTCTCGAAAAAGATGCACTAGCGTGCCAAAGGGCGGAAATTTCCAACCGTGGCCCAAACGGTGCCGAAGAGGCATGAAATTGGAATCATGCATGGAAAAATGTGTGGCAACCAACCCGGATCTTTCTTGTTGTGTTCAGATGCGATTCGGACTCATTTCGGATCCGAAACTCTGTTATGGCGATTTTGCACTATCTTCGTCGGGACCCAACTTTGACGCACTGGGAGAAGTGATTGCGATGCACAAATCCATGCACGGAGTGATGTGGACATAGAGCAACTTTCCTAGCACAAGTTCGTGTGGTCCGTTCCCTGATGGGATTCCAGATCCATTTTGCATCTTTCTATGCAAAGAAATTAATTTTAATAATTAATATCAGTGGTATCCATGCATATACATGGAGCAAATTAAAACTTTTCTATAGAATGCACAAACAGGGGGAATTACTCTTTTGGAATAACATAAAAACACTCTTTTCCACAAAAATATAAAAAATTTTACCATAACCTCCTTTGTATGGCTGACCATTTCTCATTTTATTATTCTAATTCTAACTTAAATTAACCCCAATTAGATGTATAGTACTCTAATCTACACAATTCTTAATTTCCAAGAGAATAAGCAAAAAGAAAAGTTTAATTAATTTTTTTGTTAATCATTCTAGGATAAAGAAAGGCTGGAATGTAAAGAAGAGAAGGAGGTGGCCTATTCATCAAGGCATAGCAATAGAATTTACTTTAATCAACTATAAAACAAGAAAATCAAGAAAACCATAGATTTAAAATTTAAAAAAAAGAAAAAATTAGCTTACATGGAGTTGTAAGCTTTCCTTTGTCTTGAGGGATTGAGGGTTCTACTCTTGTTTTAAGCAAGAGTGGCCACCAATTACTTTAGACATAGAGCAACTTCCCTAGCACAAGTCCGTGTGGTCCGTTCTCTGATGGGCTCCCTGATGCTTAACTTCTAACCGTCCGAATCCGGGTTCTCGAAAAAGATGCACGAGCGTGCCTAATGGCAAAAATTTTCAACCGTGGCCCAAACGACACTAAAGAGGCATGAAAATGGAATCATGCATGGACAAATGTGTGGCAAGCAACCCGGATCTTTCTTGTTGTGTTCATATGCGATTGGGACTCATTTCGGATCCGAAACTATGTTATAGCGATTTTGCACTATCTTTGTCTCAGGACCAAACTTTGACGCACTGGGAAAAGATTGCGATCTCCAAATGCATGCACCGAGTGATGTGGACATAGAGCAACTTCCCTAGCACAAGTCTGTGTGGTCCGTTCTTTGATGCGGTCCCGGATCCTCAACTTCTAACTATCTGAATCCGGGTTCTCGAAAAAGATGCACTAGCGTGCCAAAGGGCGGAAATTTCCAACCGTGGCCCAAACGGCGCCGAAGAGGCATGAAATTGGAATCATGCATGGAAAAATGTGTGGCAACCAACCCGGATCTTTCTTGTTGTGTTCAGATGCGATTCGGACTCATTTCGGATCCGAAACTCTGTTATGGCGATTTTGCACTATCTTCGTCGGGACCCAACTTTGACGCACTGGGAGAAGTGATTGCGATGCACAAATCCATGCACGGAGTGATGTGGACATAGAGCAACTTTCCTAGCACAAGTTCGTGTGGTCCGTTCCCTGATGGGGTTCCAGATCCATTTTGCATCTTTCTATGCAAAGAAATTAATTTTAATAATTAATATCAGTGGTATCCATGCATATACATGGAGCAAATTAAAACTTTTCTATAGAATGCACAAACAGGGGGAATTACTCTTTTGGAATAACATAAAAACACTCTTTTCCACAAAAATATAAAAAATTTTACCATAACCTCCTTTGTATGGCTGACCATTTCTCATTTTATTATTCTAATTCTAACTTAAATTAACCCCAATTAGATGTATAGTACTCTAATCTACACAATTCTTAATTTCCAAGAGAATAAGCAAAAAGAAAAGTTTAATTAATTTTTTTGTTAATCATTCTAGGATAAAGAAAGGCTGGAATGTAAAGAAGAGAAGGAGGTGGCCTATTCATCAAGGCATAGCAATAGAATTTACTTTAATCAACTATAAAACAAGAAAATCAAGAAAACCATAGATTTAAAATTTTAAAAAAAAGAAAAATTTAGCTTACATGGAGTTGTAAGCTTTCCTTTGTCTTGAGGGATTGAGGGTTCTACTCTTGTTTTAAGCAAGAGTGGCCACCAATTACTTTGGACATAGAGCAACTTCCCTAGCACAAGTCCGTGTGGTCCGTTCTCTGATGGGGTCCCTAATCCTCAACTTCTAACTGTCCGAATCCGGGTTCTCGAAAAAGATGCACGAGCGTGCGAAATGGCAGAAATTTCCAACCGTGGCCCAAACGGCGCCAGAGAGGCATGAAAATGGAATCATGCATGGAAAAATGTGTGGCAAGAAACCTGGATCTAGCTGTGTACCATGCAGATCAACAAAACCAATTACTCTAAGAAGAGACCCACTTCACATGACGAGAACCAAGGAGCTACAATTGCATCAGATCTAGCTCTACCATGTGGTGGAGCTAGAATGCATCTTGTTGTGTTCAGATGCGATTCGGACTCTTTTTGGATCCGAAACTCTGTTATAGCGATTTTGCACTATCTTCGCCGAGACCCAACTTTGACGCGCTGGGAGAAGTGATTGCGATCTCCAAATGCATGCACGGAGTAATGTGGACATAGAGCAACTTTCCTAGCACAAGTCCGTGTGGTCCGTTCTCTGATGGGGTCCCGAATCCTCAACTTGTAACTGTCCGAATCCGGGTTCTTGAAAAAGATGCACAAGCGTGCCAAATGGCGGAAATTTCCAACCGTGGCCCAAACGGCACCGAAGAGGCATGAAATTCTAATCATGCATGGAAAAATGTGTGGCAACCAACCTGGATCTTTCTTGTTGGGTTCAGATGCGATTCGGACTCATTTCGGATCCGAAACTCGGTTATGGCGATTTTGCACTACCTTCATCGGGACCCAACTTTGACGCGCTGGGAGAGGTGATTGCGATGCACAAATCCATGCACGGAGTGATGTGGACATAGAGCAACTTCCCTAGCACAAGTCCGTGTGGTCCGTTCTCTAATGGGGTCCCGGGTCCTCAACTTCTAACTGTTCGAATCCGGGTTATCGCAAAAGATGAACGAGCATGCCAAATGGCGGAAATTTCCAACCCTGGCCCAAAACGGCGCCGAAGAGGCATGAAATTTGAATCATGCATGAAAAAATGTGTGGCAACCAACCCGGATCATTCTTGTTGTGTTCAGATGCCATTCGGACTCTTTTCGGATCCGAAACTCTGTTATGGAGATTTTGCACTATCTTCATCGGGACCCAACTTTGACGCGCTTGGGAGAAGTGATTGCGATCTCCAAATGCATGCACGGAGTAATGTGGACATAGAGCAACTTTCCTAGCACAAGTCCGTGTGGTCCGTTCTCTGATGGGGTCCCGAATCCTCAACTTCTTAACTGTCCGAATCTGGGTTCTCGAAAAAGATGAACGAGTGTGCCAAAGGGCGAAAATTTCCAACCGTGGCCCAAACGGCGCCGAAGAGGCATGAAATTCGAATCATGCATGGAAAAATGTGTGGCAACCAACCCGGATCTTTCTTGTTGTGTTCAGATGCGATTCGGACTCATTTCGGATCCGAAACTCTGTTATGGCGATTTTGCACTATCTTCGCCCCCGGACCTAACTTTGACGCGCTGGAAGAAGTGATTGCAATGCACAAATCCATGCACGGAGTGATGTGGACATAGAGAAACTTTCCTAGCACAAGTCCGTGTGGTCCGTTCTCTGATGGGGTCCCTGATCCTCAACTTCTAACTGTCCGAATCCGGGTTCTCGAAAAAGATGCATGAGCGTGTCAAATGGCGGAAATTTCCAACCGTGGCCCAAACGGCGCCGAAGAGGCATGAAAATGGAATCATGCATGGAAAAATGTGTGGCAAGAAACCCGGATCTAGCTGTGTACCATGCAGATCAAAAAAACCAATTACTCTAAGAAGAGACCTACTTCACATGACGAGAACCAAGGAGCTACAATTGCATGAGGTCTAGCTCTACCATGTGGTGGAGCTAGAATGCATCGATCTAGCTGTGTACCATGGAGATCAACAAAATCAATTACTCCAAGATGAGATCTACTTCACATGACAAGAACCAAGAAGCTAGAATTGCATTTGATCTAGCTCTACCACGTGGTAGAGCTGTATGCAACCTAGACCACATTGTAGAGCTAGATTGCTTTGAGGTCTAGCTCTACCATGTGGTGGAGCTAGAATTGCTTTTGAGGTCTAGCTCTTCCATGTGGTAGAGCTAGAATGCATTGATCTAGCTGTGTACCATGTAAATCAACAAAACCAATTACTCCAAGAAGAGACCATGACGAGAACCAAGGAGATAAACAAGTGTGTTGAATGGCGCTGGGATCCAACTTTGACGCGCTGGGAGAACTGATTGCGATGCCCAAATCCAAGCACGGAGTGATGTGGACATAGAGCAACTTCCCTAGCACAAGTCCGTGTGGTCCGTTCTCTGATGGGGTCCCGGATCCTCAACTTCTAACTGTTCGAATCCGGGTGTTCTCGGAAAAGATGAACGAGCGTGCCAAATGGCAGAAATTTCCAACAGGGACCCAAACGGCGCCGAAGAGGAATGAAAATCGAATCACGCATGGATAAATGTGTGGCAACCAACCCGGATCATTCTTGTTGTGTTCAGATGCGATTCGGACTCATTTCGGATCCGAAACTCTGTTATGGCGATTTTGCACTATCTTCGTCGGGACCCAACTTTGACGCGCTGGGAGAAGTGATTGCGATCTCCAAATGCATGCACGGAGTAATGTGGACATAGAGCAACTTTCCTAGCACAAGTCCGTGTGGTCCGTTCTCTGATGGGGTCCCAAATCCTCAACTTCTAACTGTCCGAATCTGGGTTCTCGAAAAAGATACACGAGCGTGCCTAATGGCAAAAATTTCCAACCGTGGCCCAAACGGCGCTAAAGAGGTATGAAAATGGAATCATGAATGGACAAATGTGTGGCAAGCAACCCGGATCTTTCTTGTTGTGTTCAGATGTGATTGGGACTCATTTCGGATCCGAAACTTTGTTATGGCGATTTTGCACTATCTTCGTCGGGACCCAACTTTGACGCGCTGGGAGAACTGATTGCGATGCCCAAATCCAAGCACGGAGTGATGTGGACATAGAGCAACTTCCCTAGCACAAGTCCGTGTGGTCCGTTCTCTAATGGGGTCCCGGATCCTCAACTTCTAACTGTTCAAATCCGGGTTCTCGGAAAAGATGAACGAGCGTGCCAAATGGCGGAAATTTCCAACCCTGGCCCAAACGACGTCAAAGAGGCATGAAATTCGAATCATGCATGGAAAAATGTGTGGCAACCAACCCGGATCTTTCTTGTTGTGTTCAGATGCGATTCGGACTCATTTCGGATCCGAAACTCTGTTATGGCGATTTTACACTATCTTCGCCGGGACCCAACTTTGACGCGCTGGGAGAAGTGATTGCGATGCACAAATCCATGCACGAAGTGATGTGGACATAGAGCAACTTCCCTAGCACAAGTCCGTGTGGTCCGTTCTCTGATGGGGCCCCGGATCCTCAACTTCTAATTGTTCAAATCCGAGTTCTCGAAAAAGATGAACGAGCGTGCCAAATGGCGAAAATTTCCAACCCTGGCCCAAACGACGCCGAAGAGGCATGAAATTCAAATCATGCATGGAAAAATGTGTGGCAACCAACCCGGATCTTTCTTGTTGTGTTCAGATGCGATTCGGACTCATTTCAGATCCGAAACTCTGTTATGGCGATTTTGCACTATCTTCGCCGGGACCCAACTTTGACGCGCTGGGAGAACTGATTGCAATGCCCAAATCCATACACGGAGTGATGTGGACATAGAGTTACTTCCCTAGTACAAGTCCGTGTTGTCGGTTCTCTGATGGGGTCCCAGATCCTCAACTTCCAACTGTCCCAATCTGGGTTCTCGAAAAAGATGCACGAGCGTGCCAAATGGCAAAAATTTCCAACCGTAGACCAAACGGCACCGAAGAGGCATGAAAATCGAATCATGCATGGACAAATGTGTGGCAAGCAACCCGGATCTTTGTTGTTGTGTTCAGATGCGATTCGGACTCATTTCGGATCCGAGACTCTGTTATGGCGATTTTGCACTATCTTCGCCAGGGACCTTGACGCGATGGGAGAAGTGATTGCGATGCCCAAACCCATGCACGGAGTGATGTGGACATATAGCAACTTCCCTAGCATAAGTCCGTGTGGTCCGTTCTCTAATGGGGTCCGGGATCCTCAACTTCTAACTGTTCGAATCCGGGTTCTCGAAAAAGATGAACGAGCGTGCCAAATGGCGAAAATTTCCAACCGTGGCACAAACGGCACTGAAGAGGCATGAAATTCGAATCATGCATGGAAAAATGTGTGGCAAGCAACTCGGAACTAGCTGTGTACCATGTAGATCAACAAAACCAATTACTCTAAGAAGAGACCTACTTCACATGATGAGAACCAAGGAGCTACAATTGCATCCGATCTAGCTCTACCATGTGGTGGAGCTAGAATGCATCGATCTAGCTGTGTACCATGCAGATCAACAAAATCAATTACTCCAAGATGAGTTCTACTTCACATGACAAGAACCAAAAAGCTAGAATTGCATTTGATCTAGCTCTACCACGTGGTAGAGCTGTATCCAACCTAGACCACATCGTAGATTGCTTTGAGGTCTAGCTCTACCATGTGGTGGAGCTAGAATTGCATTTGAGGTCTAGCTCTACCATGTGGTAGAGCTAGAATAGCTGTGTACCATGCAAATCAACAAAACCAATTACTCCAAGAAGAGACCATGACGAGAACCAAGGAGATAAACAAGTGTGTTGAATGGCGCTGGGACCCAACTTTGACGCGTTGGGAGAAGTGATTGCTATGCCCAAATCCATGCACGGAGTGATGTGGACATAGAGCAACTTCCCTAGCACAAGTCCGTGTGGTCCGTTGTCTGATGGGGTCCCGGATCCTCAACTTCTAACTGTCCGAATCCGGGTTCTCGAAAAAGATGCAAATGAGAGCTCTCATGCAAAAAGAGCTCTTAATAAATGCGAGCTCTCATGGATAGGGAACTCACATGCATATAGAGATATCATGCAGCGCAAGAGAGCACGTACACTCAATGCAAATAAATGAAAATAAGAGATCTTATGCATAGAGATCTCTTGCAGCCATGAGATATCTAATGCTCTTATAAAAAACTCCCATAGCACCCTGATGGGTTGTAACATAAAAAAGAGAGCATTGGGTTTAGAGCTTAGTAGGTGGTGAGGACCTAACACCAAAGCATGGTCAGGACGTGAGGTCAAGAGAATAACACAATAGAGAATTATTTACATACTTTTATTTACTATGATGCATGTGTTATCGATTATGCATAGAGGGCTCTCATGCATATAGATCTAGGATATATCTACGCAAGGTGTGAGAGCTCTCATGCATAGAGAGTTTTCTTGCATTGTGAGAGATCTTACATAAAGCTCTCAAGCGTGGATCTCTTCCATGAGAGATCCATGCATATAGATCTCATAAATATAGAGCTAACATTGTGTGTGATTCATTGTGAGAGCTCCCATGCATATAGATCGCAAATCTCATGCAAAGAGAGCTCTAATGCATATAGATCAGCTATTATTAAGTGCGAGTCATTGTGAGAGCTCTTATGCATAGAGGGCTGTCGTGCATATATATCTCATGCATAGAGGGTTATCATGCATAGAGGGCTATCATGCATGAGAGCTCTTATGCATATATATCTCATGCATGAGAGCTCTTATGCATATCGATGAGCTCTCATGCATATAGAGTTATCATACATGAGATCTTATGGATCGAGCTCTCTTGTATTCTAAGAGGTCTCATGCATGAGATCCCTCTTGCATTGTAAGATCTCTCATGCATTAATAGCTCTCATATGCATAGATCTCTCATATCATGCATGAGAGCTATAGAGATTTTGGTCTTGCACTAGAGCTCTCATGCAAAGAGCTAGGTCTTACATTAAGAGCTCTCATACATAGAGCTCTCATACGTAGAGCTCCCATGTATAGAGCTTGGTCTTACATTAGAGCGTTCATTCATAGAGATAGTTATTACATTAAGATCTCTCATACATAGAGCTCGCATGCATAGAGCTATATCTTGCATTATTATAAGAGTTCCCATGGATAGATCTCATGTATAGAGTGAAAGAGCTCTCATGCATAGAGCTAGGTCTTGCATTCAAAGCTCTCATGCATTGATCTCACATGCATAGAGTTAGATTTTGCATTATTATGAGAGCTCTCTTACATACATCTCATGCATAGAGCTATAATATCTTGCATTATTATAAGAGCTCCCATACACAGTTAGATCGATGCATTCTAGCTCCACCACATGGTAGAGCTAGATCGATGCATTCTAGCTCCACCACATGGTAGAGCTAGACCTTAAATGCAATTCTAGCTCCACCACATGGTAGAGCTAGACCTCAAAGTATTTGATCTAGCTCTGCCACGTGGTAGAGCTGTATTCTACCTAGACCACATTGTAGAACTTTAAGGTCTAGCTCTACCATGTGGTGGAGTTAGAATGCATCAATCTAGCTGTACCATAAACCACATTGTAGAGCTAGAATGCCTAGAGGTCTAGCTCTACCATGTGGTGGAAGTAGAATACATTGAACTAGCTATACTATCTGGTAACTATATCATGACAGTGGTGGAGCTAGAATGCATCAATGTAACTATATCATGTAACAGAGCTAGAGTTCATTGATCTAGCTCTACCATGTGGTAGAGCTATATCAAAATAATCTATCTAGACACCATGGTATCGCTAGAATGCTTTGAAGTCTAACTCCACCACATAGTAGAGATAGTCTTTAATGGGTTCTATCTCTACCATATGATAGAGCTAGTTCTAGCTCTAGTTCTAGCTCGACCACATGGTAGAGCTATACTTCATGGTAGAGTCTGATGTACGTTTCAATCTAAAAAAAATTGCTTGCCAGATTTGATTACTAGTTTAATAAGTCCAACATGATTATGTGCAGGATGGATTTCCAATCTGGAGGGAGGGTCTACATGATGTTGAACAATGATTCTGTTGGTATTGGCTGCGTGTGTAGAATTGATCCAAATTCCACTTGTAGTGGAACAAAGATTGGTCAAGGAAATGTGTCATTACTTGTGGAGGAATGCTTGAAGGATGTGGAACTACCATTCCCTACTATGGATACCATTTATCTAAAAAATGCATTATGGAGTAATGTTCGTTGGCCAAAAATGCTTTTAAGGCCTTTCACAAGGGAGCTGGAATTTGGAGAGTGGAGTGAAAGATGTAGTGATGTAGATCAAGAAGAGTCTGTGGAACCTCCAATTATAGATGCAATACCGATAACATCTCCAGAACTTGACATGCAAATCCGACAATCTTGGAAGAATGAGATGGTTCTTCTAAAGGATGAGAGCATGGTGCAAACTATCAATCAAGGGACTATCTTATATGTGTTTCCATTTGAATGTGTCAACTTTCAACAACTTGGTGATGATTGTGTGGGTGTGGCTATTGAAAGTGCAAATGTATTTCAAACTATGCCGCAAGTGGATAGTATCACCCTAGTTAAATGGCCTATTAAACAGTTGACAATGCTGGATGGGAGCCCATTGCAATGCTATGTTCCGCTTAATGGCATGCATGTTGAACATGCTGATGTATGTAATGAGGATAATGATGGAGATGTAACTAATGAGGTTATTGTTGCCCAAACCTCTGCAAAAAGACGCTACACTCTCATAAACAGGATTCCAAAGCAGAGACCACAACCAGCTTCTGCATTATATATGTCACGTGAATCAGTTCAAAGGATTTCATCCATTGATTGTTGTGCAAAAAAATGTTGTCAGCTAATCGATCGTGATGTACTAATGAGGATATGACAAGACTTTTGGGGACAATCTCAGGAGTCTCGTACAAATTATGTATATGATGTGCTTTCTACAGCTTGGCATCGTGATTCAGCTCAAAAAATTAAATATGAATTTAGGTTAAATGGGGTGATTGTTTGTTGCAGAGCATGGTATGAGATGCATGGTATACCAAAGACATCCTTTTACCGTTTTACAGGGAAAAGTTTGAGTCCAGTGTGTGTCAATATCTGCATGGAAACACAGGGGTATTGAGGAGAGGCCTACAACATGCTAGTGAGGCAAGAGCACTACTTGATGAACTTGTGAACATGAACTCGGAGCCTGCGCCACACAAAAGTAGAACAATGCTAGATGGCTCAAGGGAAACCAGGTTGTCGATTCCATCAATATTCAAGCAAGTTGACATTTTAAATGAAATCAACACAACACTTGAGCAGTTGGGACATGAGAAGAGGCTATCAAAGTCATCGTTTAGTAGAATTTGGAATAAAGAGTACCCACAAGTGTCCCTAACAAAGGCAAGTGAGTTCTCCAAGTGCACCTTGTGTAGTGGTCTCAAGGCAAAACTAGAAGCCAAACCTAGTCTAGAAGAAAGAGCAAGGCTCCTCAGTGAAAGAGATATTCACATGCGACAACAACAAAGTTGCAGGAGCTTATACTATGCATGGCGCATATTTTCGGAAACCCAACCACAAAAGTATGTATGCATCATCCATGACAAGATGGATCAAAAGAAAACAGCCATTCCCAGACTACGGGTCCTTCCCAAGGGTGTGGATTCGGGATATAATTTACCAATTGCATTGATTGGTATGATCACTCATGGCCATGCAGAAGGTCATTATGGACACTTTATTTTGAATGGTTTATGGCCATCTGATCCTCCCAATCTAACAATTGGCTCAATTGCAAGTTGTTTACATAACTTAGAGAGGATGGATAAGCATCCTCTTGGTGATCTAGTAACAAATGGGCTTCCAAGGAGCAATGTTTCACTTCTACATGCTTTAAATTCAAGGACAGCTTTAGACAACCACAATATGAGTGATGGTAAAGATCCCATTGTTGAACCATGTATAAATCAGGGAGACACAATGAATTGGGTTTCCTCGTTTTGCAAGTTGCCAGAAAACTTGTTGCTACAACTAGATAATTGTGCTGGACTCGAAAATAAAAATCGGTACTTATTTGCCTATTTGTCATTGCTTGTTGCACGGGGTGCTTTCAAAACTGTACAGTTGGGATTTCTAATGGTCGGACATACACATGAGGATATAGATGCCATGTTTAGCAGGTTTTTAGAGAAATTAAGAGTGGGACAAACCTTTACTTTACCACATTTGATGGATACTTTAAGAACCAGCTCAACTTCTTCTTCTTACTTACAGAGGTCCCTAACTTCAAGGCATATTGTGATGGCTACATTTGTGATGGGCAAGAAGCACTTATAGGTCACTCCAAACCACTTCTATGGAAGGAGACACACCGGTAATGCAATTTAAGGCACATGTAGCTATTCGTAATTGGAGTGGAAGTATCCGTCTTTGGAAGACAGACAGTGAAGGTAAACCAAGGTTACCAAAAGAAGATCCCACCTCTACTACCAATGGCCGAGCATATAAAGATGCATGCAGAAGTAATATCAAGATTAAAGGGTTACATAAAATTTTGGCAGAATCTAAGTAATGGTTCATTTGTGCCAAGATATTATAGGCCCATCATAGATTATTGGAGTAATGTAATCGAAGAGCTTGGAAAACCAATACAATCAGAGGCAAGAAAGTACATAAATTTTTGGCCAAAATCTGAAGGGTCCCATCAATTAGATGATATGAATGTTGAACAATTGCAGGCACAAAGATTCTTAGGTATTGAAGAACATAATGATCATTATTGTGGGCTTGCACGGGATAAACCAAGGGAGGCATTTAACCCTATGCTACATGTTCAGCAAGGACACTTTGTTATGCTGCACCCAGATGATACAAACATCTATCCAGTTTGGCTTGCTATGGCTGAATTGGATATTGATGATGAGCCTACATCACCAAATTACAAGAAACTCTTGATTCAATATTAGGGACCTTGTGCAAGGAAGAAAGGTTTGACAGATACTCAAGCTTATGCTGATTGTTGGAAAGGATATTGGCAAATTAATGAGGCAGAACAACAAGTATGGGAAAATGCTGATGCAATTCTTTGGTCGTAGAGACCAAGGAATCCACCACGATACAAAAGAATCAAGATACCAGAAAAGGAAGCCCGTAAAGCAAAAGCATGCTTAGGCTTGGCCTGTGAGGATGAAGCTCATATTGATGGTTCCTTCAATGAGGAGTAGCATTTGTAGATGCAATATTGACAATGTGGATTTTTAGGTTATAACTCTAATATCCAAATGAGATGTACTTTTGTACTATCTTCTTTTAAATTACTTTTTATTTTCACTTATTGAATGAAATTTTTCTTTGTGCCTCCTACATTTTTTTGATATAATAATGTTTCTATCTTATTTGTTCAATTGTTTCATAAATTTTGTGCAGTGTACAACTCAATTGGTGCAGGTCCTTGTTGCAAAGAAACAAATACCACTTTCTTATTAATGGTGTTTATCAACACCACCTTTCTACATGATTATCAAACTCCACCTTTCTACATGATTATCAAACTCCTTTCAAAATATGTTTATGCACAAATACTAATTATACCACTTTTTTGGTTCGAACAGTGATTATCTCAACACTACCTTCCTCCATTCTATATTAAGAAATTCCACAATAACTATTCCCACATTAAGTGGGAAATTCCCATAATACATGAAACCTCTCAATTTCAAAATTCCCATAATGCGGGATTTTTCCCATAATACCTAATACGGTCTTCTCTCTCTCTTGCACTCTCTGTTCAGCACATTCTAGTGCCACTCTGCTTCTGCTCTGTGCACTCTTTCATGGTATTATCGCTCCCAGTTTAGCAACCTCTTTGCTACCCCAGATTTAGCCCAGTTTTCAGTACCCTCTCCTTTGGGTTTTTCTTCCAGATCCCCACCTCTTTGCTGCCCCAGATTTAGCCCAATTTTCAGCACCCTCTCCTTTGTGTTTTTCTTCCAGATCCATAGCCTTTGCTACTGCGTTTTTTGACAGCACCCTGCTGGTCGCTTTTCCTTCAAATTGGCTTCATCAGCTCAGCCCCCATCAGGTACTTGTTGACTAGTGTTTTCTTTCCCACTTGGAGATTGGGGCCTGTTTTCTACAGGATAGCAGCCTTTCTTTGCTGTGTTTTCCTCTCCAATGGCCCTTTCCCTTTGCAGAGGGGGCTTGTGGTGTTGCAAGCTTTGGTGGCACTCTTGGTACTTGTGGAGGACACTTCTTCTTTAGAGTTTGTGCATTTTTTGAGATTGAGCCCAAGCTTTTGTGATGGTGGCTGCACCGACTTCTCTTCATATGTTTGCTGAGTCTGCCAAGTTGGATGGTTCCAACTACACCCTATGGAAGGTGAAGGTGAAATCGGCCTTGCGTGGTGTGGATCTTTGGGATTGGCTTGTTACACCAGCCAATGCCACCCCTCCCACCCTTGCTTCAGGTGGTGCGACTCAAGCATAGATTCACATTTGGCAGTCGAATGATCGATGCATTTTCTCCTTCCTGATGTTGAACTGTCAGGATGCTATTCTCTCTCATGTGCATACAACAGATGCTGCACATGAAGTTTGGAAGGCTTTTGTAGATCTCTATGAGATTAAGTCTCCGGGTCAGATTTTGGCGTTGGAAAAGCAACTTATGAACTTATCAGTTTCTACGTTTCCATCTTTATCTGCTTTCATCTCGAAGATGAAAGATCTCCACGACAAGCTTGCTGTTTGTGGTGGCAAGGATATCTCCACAGAGGATATGGCTATTCGGTTGCTCTCCAAACTTCCAGAGAGGTTTGATGCATACTTTCAGTCTCTGGTTTCTTCTCCTCGTCCTATTCTAGTTACTTGGGAGGAAGTTCTCCAATCTAGTATGCAGATTGAGTCTCTCTTTGAGCGGACTGGCACTTCTGGTGGCCCTGATGGAGCTTTGGCAGCAGGAGATAAAGGAAAGACTCAACAAAAGAAAGGAAAAGGGGGTTCTAACAAGAACTCTAAGGATTCTGACAAGGATAAAGACAACAAATCTTCAAAGAATAAGGACATTGAATGTCATTATTGTGGCAAGAAGGGTCACAAGTCACCCCAATGTCACAAGAAGAAGCGTGATGAAATAGTAAAGAACTCTCAGCGTATACTTGCTCTTGTGACTTCTCAGTCACGGTCTTAGATTGTCGACAGCGGTGCTACTACTCATATGACACCCGATCCAGATTGGTTTGAGGACTTCACTGCCAGATCAGGCGAGATCACTCTGGGTGATTCTTCTTCTGTGCCAGTGCATGGACATGGCACTATCCCCATCTTCCGTTTTGATGATGAGGACAAGAGGTGCTTCTCTGATGTTCTGTATATTCTAGATTTGGCTTTTAACCTTTTGTCAATTAGTGCCCTTACAACGCTCAGGGTGCGGAGGTGATCTTTTCTCGTTTATGAGATTACCATTCGTGATGATAAAGCGACTGGTAGCATCTTGGCTCAGGGAGTCCAAGATAGTGGTCTCTACAAGTTGATCGCTCTGCTTTCTTCTGGTGCTTCTTCTGCTCTTTGTGGCATGCTCGGTTTGGCCATTTGAGCTATCAACTTCTACAACGAGCTTCAAAGGATGGGTTGGTTGAGGGATTACCGACCATCAAGGCTTCGTCTTCTGCTTGTTCCTCTTGTTTACAGGGGAAGCAACACTGAGCCGCCTTTCCAAAGGAGGCGACACACAGATCTTTGACATCACTTGCTCTCATTCATGAAGACTTATGTGGTCCTATGAGTACCGCGTCTTTGAGTAAGGCATTGTACATGCTCGTGATGATGACTCAGTGGATGATTTTACCAGATATACTTGGGTTTTCTTTTTGAAGACCAAGGATGAGACTTTTCATCACTTCTGTGATTGGAAAGCTGAGGTGGAAAAAGAGACCGGTCACTCGGTCAAGGCTCTCAGGACCAACGGAGGGGACGAGTTCACATCCCAGGAGTTTCAGCAATATTGCAAGACATCACATGGCATTTGGAGACAGCTTACTACATCATATACTCCCTCACAGAATGGAGTTGGCGAGAGGAAGAATAGGACCATTATGGAGATGGCCCGTGCTATGCTTAAGCTTTCAATATTTAGTCAAATATTGTGTTTCTTGGCTTAATCCTCTACTAGACTCATTGCTATTAAAGCATTTGAGCTCATTTGAAGTCTAAGGCACCAAATCTGGACTCCCCGCATACTCTGTTTTTTGCACACAAAATAGTGGATTAATTTGCTAATCAGTGATTAATCAGTGCTAATTACTATATTTTGGTGCAATTGAGGGTTCAAATTAACCATTAGGTATCTGATTATAGATCCCTATAACTTCAAATTGCAATTCGGAGTTGGTTTGGTACTCCAACCATTCCGTACAAATTGGTTACCCTTGATTTAATGTGGTAAAATTGTGCTGATAAAATTGTGATAATCATCATTTTGCATTTAACCCTACAAATTTCTGTGGTAAAATTGTGCTGATAAAATTATGATAATCATCATTTTGCATTTAACCCTTGGTTAATGCCTGTAAATCTCACTCTCAAATTCAAGATTATTCACAGCCAGAGTTGCATTTGGGAATGTGCATAAGAATGAATGCTATACACATTATATATTGGGCACATTACATCAGTGTAAATTTGGGATTAAACATTGCCCTTGTCTAGAATAAGGCAAGAGGTAAGACGTCCCACATAGATTTGGGTTTGCATTGCATAATGACACAAGATAAACATCAAAAACCCAAAGGAGCTGTCAGCAAAACATTTAAACATGTTGCTCACATGGAGCAAAAAGACCTGACGGACAAGCTCATGGCCCCAGCCATGAAAGAAGAAGAACATCTCATTCCAAGAGGAAGATCCACACTAAGAAGAAAAGCTGAAGGAAGACATGGATACGAGAAGAGAAGCTACCCCAAGAAGACTGAAAGAAGAGATGGATGCGTGAAGAGAAGCTGCCCACGACAAGAAGACTGAAAGAAGAGATGGATGCGTGAAGAGAAGCTGCCACGACAAGAAGACTGAAAGAAGAGACAGACGTGTGAAGAGAAGCTGCCACGGCAAGAAGATTGAAGACAAGAGAAGATGTGAGGCTCCAAAGAGTGAGGAGCCATGTGAAAATCTCAGAGAGAGAGAGAGAGAGAGATCCCACAACCCAATGTAACCTACCCCAACAAAGTAAAACCACCTCTAAGCCATCGATGATGTAGGCCATGTGGTAGATAGATGTATGTGTGAGCACTTTAGTCAAAGTCGCGGGCAACTATAGTAAGCCTTGGACACATAGAGAGAGAGAGTGTCAAGGACTACGAGTTTAGGAACTTGAGGCACTGGTCGCGGGCTATCAAGTATGAGAGAAACTTGGTACAGCGTCCAGGTGTGCTAAGTTAACTTGAGGGGAGGTGTGCTAAACACTGGTCGTCGCGGACTATCAAGTAAGAGGGAAACTTGGTATAGGGTCCAGGTGTGCTAGGAGTATTCACTTGAGGGGAGGTGTTGAAATATACAAGTGAATACGGTGTGTGCGAGAACAAGCCCTTGGTTAGAGGCTGTAAAAGAGGATGTGTAAATGTGAAAGAACCTATGACAAGGTGAGAAGAATCTACTGGGAGAGAATAAAGGGTAGCATGAGAAGATTTAGGAAGTGTGGAGATATTCTAGGAGATATTCTGGGAAAAGTGAAGAGGTGGAGAGAATCAAGCAAAAGAGGTGGAGTGATCAGTGGGATTTGATGCTTGGATGTAAACTCTATAAATTGAGGCATTGGCCTAATGAGAATTTGCTGGTTTTTTATTATCCATGCCTACATTAAGTTATTTGCTAATTACTCACATCTTAATTATTTGCTAATTACTCACTAATTACATCTTAATTATTTGTTGATTACTCACTAATTACATCTTAATTATTTACTGATTACTCACTAATTATATCTTAATTACTCACTAATTACATCACTAATTATATCTTAATTATTTACTAATTACTCACTAATTATATCTTACTTATTTACTAATTACTCACTAATTACATCTTAATTATTTGCTAATCACTTTGTTAATGATGTTGATTCTAGTATTTGATCCACCATAGCTCATCACATTGCTCTAATTTCAACAATGATGTGGTGTTCGACGAGACTCCTACATCTTCAGAGGGGGGTGGTGAGCTTCTTCATCCTGCACCTCCTTCTCCTCCTCCTCCTACTCCCGCTGTTTCTATAACACCTCCAGCTGAGGATACTCAGCTGAGGATACTTAATTAGATGATGATGAGCCTGCTCCTCCTCCGGTGAGTTTGAGCAGATCTGTACTTACCTGGTTGGTATTATCAGACAGTTCGTGACTCTAGGTTATGTGAGCTTCCTTCCGCTCCTCCGCCTGGTTCTCTTTGGCATTCGTCCAGAGTTACAGGGAAACAAATTCATGAGGGAAACATGTTTGTTAATTATGCTCTTATGTCTACAATTATTAATTGTCCTTCTGATCCCACTTCTGTAGACGAGGCTCTTTCACATGAGCCTTGGCGTCATGCTATGCAGGTAGAGCTGGATGCTATCGAAAGGAATGGCACTTGGATTTTGGTGCCTCGGCCTCTGCAGCGTAAGGTGATTGGTGTGCGTTGGATTTTCAAATCAAAGTTCCGAGCTAATGGCAGCTTGGACAAGCACAAGGCCAGGTTGGTTGTTGCCAAGGGTTATGCTCAGTGCCCTAGTGTCGACTTCAATGAGACCTTCGCTCCGACGGCCCGGATGACTTTTGCACCGTTCTTACACTTGCAGGACACCATAGATGGCCTGCTTTCCAAATGGACATCAAGTCGGCTTTCCTGAATGGAGAGCTTACACAGGAAGTTTATATTGATCAGCCGCCAGGATTTGTTGTTCTGGGCAAATAGGATCATGTGTACCGACTGAAGAAGGCTTTATATGGTCTAAAGCAGGCTCCGCAGGCTTGGTACTAACAGATTGATGAGTTCTTTCAGAAGCTCGGCTTGCGCCATTCTCATGCAAATTTGAACCTTTATATCCTCCTTGAGAGGGGGTTGATTGTTATCATTGTGGTCTATGTTGATGACCTCATCTTTACAGGTTCTTATTATGTGCGGATCCGTTCTGTTATGGATGCTTTGGAGACAGAGTTTGAGATGACGGATCTTGGCCTCTTGCATTATTTTCTTGGCTTTGAGATTTGGCAGACCTCGAAGGGCATTTTCTTCTCTCAGCAGAAGTACACTCGGGAGATTCTCAAATGACTGGGTGCAATCTAGTATCTTCTCCTATAAATATTGGTGAGAAGCTTTCTTCACTTGATGCTCCAGGGACTGATCAGGGATAGTATATCGCTTGTTTGGGATGGTTGACCTACTCCCGATTATTGGACATATGCTTCACAGTCAATTTATTGAGTTCCTTCTCATCTAAACCCCGTCAGCAGCATTGGCAGTGTGCTCTCAGAGTTCTTCGGTACTTGTGTGGCACTCTAGATTTTGGCATCTTTTATGGCCAAGGACACACTCTAGATTTTGGCATCTTTTATGGCCAAGGACGCACTCTTGTTGGATGGTCTCTGACTGGGCTAGAGATCCAGATACACAGCGTTCGACCACTGGTTGTGTTTTTTCACTTGGGTCAAGAGCCATTTCTTGGAGCGGTAAAAAGTAGCCTACTGTGGCGCTTTCCTCTACCGAGGCAGAGTACCGTGCAGTTTGTTATGCTGCATGTGAGGCAATATGGTTGCGGAGATTATTGGAGGAGCTCGGCTGTCCTCCTACCGGATCTACTCTTTTTTGGTGTGACAATCAGAGTTGCATCGCCATTGCCAAGAACCCTGTGTTTCATGCTCGTACGAAACACATTGAGATTCAGTATCACTATGTTCGTGAATGGGTTCTTGTTGGAGATTTGCATTTGGAGTATTGTCCTTCTGTGGAGAATGCTGTAGATTTGTTCACCAAGCCGGTTTCTCAGGCTTCCTTGGCTCCTCATCTTTGGATTCTTGGAGTTTGTTCAGCATCTGGTGTGCTGAGAGGGGGTGTTAGCACATTCATTCCTAGATTTTGCTCTTTTATGGTGCCCATTTGGTCCCTTTTGCATGGCCCTTGCTTGTGGGCTAGCCACCCCTTTTTTACTATTTTTTGGGATTTTTCCTAGCCTTTTTGGCATTTACTAGTCGGCCATGTTCATCAGCTCCAGTCGGCCTGTTTATCAACTCTAGTCGGCATGTTTATCAGCTCTAGTCAGCTCTAGTCGGCCATGTTCATCAGCTCTAGTCGGCCATGTTTATCAGCTCTAGTCGGCCATGTTCATCAGCTCCAGTCAGCCTGTTTATTAGCTCCAGATGGCTAGCATTCCCTTACTATAGATCGTGGGTGCTGGCCTCTCTTTTCTCATTCAGTCTTGTACATATTTTGCTCCCTCACTTATGAGACTTGTAGTGTCTCTTGCTTAGGACTATTTTGCTTCAGTATATTCAGCATAGTTTTCTCCATATCTCTCTCTCTCTTACACTCTTTGTTCCCCTCTGTGCACTCTTTCAGGAGCTTCCCAAAGTGAGCTTGAAGAGCCTCAAGGGACGTGAGCTTGAAGCATTGGTAGGTACTCTATGGTTATAGTCTATTGCTTGTGGAGTTCCTTTGGGAGGTGCAGTAGGCCATAACATTTTTGGTGCCGTTGCCGTGGGACAAACATTGCTTCTTCCATCTTGTTAGAGCTCTAGCTCCCATTATGCAAGATTCACCATTTTCTTTGCATTTTGTAGGTGCATTATGAAAAACGATGTAGATAAGGTTTGTGTGGAAGAGAAGAAATCGGAGTAGTTGTGGAAGATTGTATGTGTGGAACTGTCGGTGAATACTTGGTATTTCCTAGAGGAAAGTTGCACTTAGTTTTTCTTTCAATTTTTTTGTTTCGATTACCAAATTCACTATCGTGAGATAGTAGTTGGTAATACTCTGTTTTCTATTTTCAATAAAAATTTACAAAAACAAGGAGCCATTGGTTTTGTTGGTGATGTGCATTACATCCCTTATGCTAGGCATAACCTTTTTGGATTGTTTGGGCAGGGAAGTCATACTCTAAATCAATTAAAACATCATTTCTATTGATCTCGACCGAAACCGCATGAAAGTGCAAGAATATGTTTCACGACGTGAAACATAAACCTGCTACATCACGACATGAAACACTATTCACCATCAGCGTTGACAATTTCAAGATTGCCTTACTAAAGTTAGGGCGCTTTATCCTAACAGAATTGACACAAAGAGACGAAAAAAACCTAATCTCATGAAAGTGTAGTGAAACATTTCACGGCGTGAACTGCATTGCATTTCGGGACGTGAAATAGAACCTGCTATTTCACGACGTGAAACTCATTCTGTTGTTTCACATGAGCCTGCTATTTCACAACGTGAAACACATTTTGTTGTTTCACGAAGTAAAAAGGGTTGTTCATGGAGTAAAGGATTATCAGACTGAGGTATTAGAGGGTTATACGTGCACGAGAGGAGTCTCCCCGACTCAGATTGATGCATTTTTGTACCAAAAATTCAAGGCGTGAAACAGAATTCTTTCACGGCGTGAAACACACTGCATTTCATGACATGAAATGGAGCCTACGATTTCACGACATGAAACTCATTTTGCTTAATTCGACAAAAACCCGAGCATAACAGTAGAGTAGTGAATTAACTTACTAAATTGTATTCTCATGCACTTGAGGTTAGGGAAACTTATTGGAGATGACTTGACCCCATATGATAATGCATCTAATCACCTAGGTTCTTCCTACCAGAGAAGTGTTGGTTGAGGTCAGTGTTGAAGCTTGGAAAAATCTGACCACTACCAGAAATGAGTAATGAAGAATCCATGGAAGAAGGATTAAGGTTCTCTAGACTTGGAGAGAATGGGAAACCAGCTTCTCCTACTGTGAAGTCCAATGGAATCTTTGATATGGCTAGGTGATTTTTTGGTCTCCAACACGGCACCAAAGATGAAGCGCAATTTGCAGGTATAGGCCCGTCCACAAGTGTGGGACACGATCTAAGATCGGACCTACCAACCCAAACAGACCTAACTTATGGCCCCAAGAATGCTAACATAGTGAGGATTAGTGGAATGACTCCTAGGGTTAGGAGGGACAAGGAAAATGCTGCCCAAGTAGGTCAAATCTTCTTCACCACATAGTGAGGATTCGTGGAATGACTCCTAGGGTTAGGAGGGAGAAGGAAAATGCTGCCCAAGTAGGTCAAATCTTCTTCACCACATCGGAGGAAGTGGACATTGACATGAAACTGGTTGAAGTTGAGCGCCAATTATGACTACTGGTGGGCTTAAAAAGGCAAGAGCTTGATATGTGAAGAACGATGGCGGAACAAAGGGAAATTGATCATTTGAATTTGTTTTGACAATGTGGCAAGGAACTAGAAACATGTGGCAAGGAACTAGAAACATCTAGAATTACCACTGATAACATGTGGATGGGAATGACAGAAGGAGGTATACCAGCCTTAGAACCCATAAATGAGGAACCCAAGGTTGAGGAAGTCCTCAAAACACAAGAAGAAGTGGACAATCTACCTACAGCATTTACAAGAGGAGAGGATTTTCTCTACACAAGAGAGGATATACATGAAATGATCAATGATCCCACATTCCTGTAGAACATGAAACTTCTAATTCAACAAAGGTGGGCTGAAGCTGCTAATGATGAGCCATGTGATAAGGATGTGCTCAGATGACCCAGCCACCATAGACCCGAATCGAGTAGAAGAACCTATCAAAGAAGAGGATGAGGTCTAGGTAGGGGGGTAGCTCCTCAAAGACCAAGAATAGATCCCCATGCAAACTTAACTACGGCCACGAGGGTAAATCTGTTGAATATGGCTGCAGCTCGGGAGGTGCACTTCTAAAAAATCATATGTATCACGTGCGTTCAAGGGGCATTTAAAAAACCCCTTAAGTAAAATTTCCCCCCAAATAAAACCACCCCTCTTTACTTATGAACTAACGGATTTTTTTTTGAAGTTGAATTAAAATACCCCTCCTGTTCTTGTAATCTTGTTAAAATTTTTCCAAAATTTGAATTAAAATACCCCTCCTTTTGATCACACGTGGTACACTAAATTTTTTTGAGGTGAACCACCGAGGACTGTAGAAATGGGCAGAGGCATGGTCAGGGAACTAGGCACTACCCTTGACTCGGGGGTTCACTATATGTAAACACCCTATATCACGTGTGTTCAAGGCCTATTTTAAAAATCCTTTATTTTGTGAATTTTTCATATAAAAAACACACCCTTTTTCTATTCAACCTCTGAATACCCCCTTTAAATGATACCCTTCTATATATAAAAAATGTGTAAAATAAGGATTTTAAAAAGCTCTTTTGTTGAGCTCGCCGTGCTTTACTTACATATTTATGAGTGACACCCCCCCCCCCCCCCCGAGAATCCAGACCATCTTAGATGAAGACACACATCATTTTAAAAGCTTGTGCAAAAGTTCTTGGGAGATGGGGACCCAATCAGCACATAGAGATTTTTGAGTCAACCTCCAAAGCCGGTAAGCGATTTAACCATGATACATGCTTTTTCTCTGACCCTAGAAGGGAAAGCCCACCAATGGTATCGAACCCTAAAGCTTGAGTCAATTTCACTTGGCTTAAGAATGTGTTCATACCAAGCAAAAACTAGAACTTTCTCTTTCAGAGTTTCCTTTGCTTGAAGGTAAATAATGCTACTCAACGAAGACTTTTCTACTCCTCCGTAATTTCCCAAAAAGGAAAGATTTTTGGCCTGGTTACAGTAGAGGTCTCCCTCAACAAAAGTTTTCCAGCGAAGTTTGTGGAGAGTTTTCCCAGCAGGATCGCCAGGTGTTTCTCGTCAATTTCCCTCTCGGCAAAATGGTAAGACAACGTTCTGAGATAAAAGATCAGTTAGGCAATGCTGTGGGAGGGAGGCATGCAGCCACCTGCCAGAGCTTCTAGATTTGAACACCATCTCTAGAGTGGTCATGGGGACACTTAGAACGTCGCTCCGCTTTAGAACTCCACACACTCTCATTCTGCTCTCACTTCGCTACATAACTCACACTCTCACTCTGCTCTCACTTCGCTGCATAACTCACACTCTCTTTCATACGCACAACATGTGTATTAAAATAGGGACACAACACTCTTATTCGACTCATTACAGAGAGTAACACTGAGACATAATGAATGGCAACATTGCTTTTTGTTTACTGAATTACTTTCGAAATCATCATAGGATCATTATAAAGAAACTGCTTGAAACAAAGGCTACTACTTCCTAATAAGGACTATGACCATGTTAGACTTCACATTACTAAATGTCAACTACTATGTCAACTACTAGCTATGAGCTATTTGCAGCATGCAACCTCCTACAACCTTCAATCCTATATATGCAACTTTTGCAGTAGTGATGCCACCCTTTTAAGCTTTGTTTTCTTGATCTTGGAAATGGCTATCCTGGTGGTTACAGCTTGCCACCTTCACATGTGCAGTACCAAGGTGGTGCTCACAATGTGGGAAGTGGTCTAACTGAGTGCTCTATCATCACTCATCAGCCTAGGTGCAACAAGCATGTATTAGAACGGGTAGTAGGAGAAGAAGCCTAGCTTCTTGGATGGTTTTTTAGGCTAGAATCAAAGTGTCCATTGCACCAGAGATAGCCTTTAACACCATGTAGGGGACTTATGCTTATAAGATTATGCCTTTTGGCCTCACTAATACCCCTGCAACTTTCCAAAGATTGATGTGCACAGCCTTCAAAGACTACTTGCAAAAGTGGCTTGAGGTTTCATTGACGATCTGTGTGCACATTCACAACAGACTAGACATCTAGCTTGCTTAAAGAAGGTTTTTTGAGAGATGTCGATTATATCACATATCCTTAAATCCTTTAAAATGCCAATTTTGGGTCAAGCACGGTGTTATTTTAGAGCACATTGTGTCTAAAAATGGTGTATCCACCAAACGAGAGCAAGGTGAAGTTGATTCTGGAATTACCACCACCACCAACAAACTACAAGGTGAAGTTGATTCTGGAATTACCACCACCAACAAACTACAAGGGTGCACAAAGATTTATGGGACATGTTGGGTACTATTGAAGACTCATTATCTTCTATGCTAAGATTTCCCGACCATTGTATAGACTACTCATAGTCTTTGAGTGGACTGACGAATGCCAAAAAGCATATGATCAGTTAAAACAAGCACTAACTCGAGCACCAATCTTGAGACCACCTAACTGGGATCTTGTATTTCATGTACACATCGATGTATCAAATTTTACTATTGGATGCATACTAGCACAACCTCGGGAATTCAAATTGGATTACCTAGTTTGTTTTTTTAATCGACAATTAAACGATGTAGAAATGAATCATACCACAATGGAACACGAAGGATTGGCTATGGTATATGCTATTAAAAAATACATACATTACTTGTTAGCCAATAAATTTATATTTTTTATAAATCATCAATCCCTATTGTATCTCGTAAACAAGCCATACACCACAGGAAGAATCACTAGATGGTTACTCTTGCTTTTGGAATTTGACTTTACAGTCACTGTGAAAAAAGGATCACACCATGTCTTACATGGACAATGATCTTCCAGATGCATGTCTGTCTTCAAGATTGACATGCTGCTGACTAGAGTGAGGAAATATCCGAGTACGTGACTTATGGTTTTCCACAAGATCGGTCTTTGAATAAGGATAAAATGTGTTGGCTTATTAAGCAGGCCACACCATATCAATTAATTGCGGGAGAACTATATAAGCAAGGCAAAGACGATATCCTCAGAAGATATGTGCGAGAAGATGAGTTCATCAGGTATTAGAAGAAGCACACTCAAGAATAGCTGGAGGACATTCTTATGGATATGTTATAGCTCACAAGGTGCTTTAAGCAAGACTATGGTGGCCTATGTTATTCGGAGATGCCATAGAATTTGTAAAGAGATGCGAAGAATGTCAACGAATTACTATTCCACAACAAAAAGACAGGATGCCACTTACACCTGTAATTGTGAGGCGACCTTTTGAGAAATGGGGTATTGATTTTATTGGACCCATTAGTCTCAAAGCACACCCATCATAAGCTTGTTATGTGATCATGGCCACAAATTACTTCACCAAGAAGGCAGAGGCGAGAGTCTCTAAAAAAGCTAATGCTCGAACTACGACCAAGTTCTTATATAAACAAACCATTTCTAGATTTGGCTGCCCATAGTTAGTGAACCGAGGTTCACATTTCATTAATAAGGTGATTGAACATATACTCATGGGATTCATTGTGGTGCATAAAAAATCATCACCTTATTGCCCACAAGAAAATGGCCAAGCTGAGAGAACTAACAAGATTTTATGTGCTATCCTGACCAAGACCATAGAGGCTAGTAGAGCGGATTGGGAACACAAGCTGACTGCAGCATTATGGGCCTATCGTACATCATATAAGGTAGCAATGGGATACACTCCCTTTTGTCTAACTTATGGCATCAATGTAGTAATTCCCATGGAGTTCTTAGTTCCAAGCCTATGCATTACGGTACAAGAAAGGTTTACAGAGAATGCATTAGCCAAGAGGTTGATTAACTTAGAGAAACTTGATGAAACAAGGCTAATTGCATTGCATGGGTTAATGGTCAAGAAACTACAACGAAAACGTTGGTTTGACCATAACCTAAAACACAAAGATCTAAAAAAAGGGGAACTTGTCCTCATGTATAGTGTTGGAAGCACCAAGAAAAAGAAACTCAAATACAGAGGGTTAGGACCTTTTAAAGTGTCCGAAATCACCCCTCAAGGGTCAATCCAAATCAAAACCATATATGGGATAGAAATGGAGGGGTATATCAACAGAAGTAAATTGAAAAAAATATTACAGACCCCTGACCCAAGAAATGCTTAAACAACAGCATCTTTTCAAACAAAAGAAGGAGCTAGAAAAGGAAAAAATCAGAAAAGCCCAAGAGGAAGCCAAGGAAAGGGAGGGAAAAAAAAAGACTCCAAGGGAGAATGCTACATGATGTAAACATGGCTTCACTCACCTTGTTTAAAGAGGATGCATCACCTAGACATTGAGCCTACATGACTCAGTGCACATATCTCTACAAAGGATAATCAAACCAAGAGCATTGCATTAATTTATACGGGGTCAAGTCGTAACTTGATTTCCTATGAAATATGGGTAGCTCTAAACAAACCCGTCCCTAGAGGTAACTAATGCACAAGTTTGTAGTGTGCATCTCTCAGTTAGAAACAATGGGATTTTTGAATGTTAACATCTCCAGCAGAAATAATCCCTTGGTTGGGAAGGTATTTGTGATGCCTGCAAATGAACGATGGTCCAAAAAGGTAAGTGGGAATCAAAAAAGTCAACCTTTTAATGACACACCTTACACCCTTCATAAATAACCCCCAAAATGGACAATTTTGACAACTCATGAGCATCTACTCATTGAATGCTCATTAGCCTTAATGAGTTATATAAAAAAGTGATTAAAAAATAATCCTTTCACTAATCTTTTTTTCTTTTACACTAATCAAAGACTCTAATTAACCATTAATCCCTAATTAATTCACACAATTGAGCACATCATTGGATAGAGCAAGGGACATTGGATAGAGCAAGGGAATGCTAATCTTTGTGCATCAACAATTGTGTAAATTGATTTGAATTAAGAAATTAATTAGACTCTTAATTATAGTCTCCTCTTTTAAGATAAATTTAAGCAAAGAGTCAAATTTCTCCAATTGATCAAAAAATTGATGTGATTAGGTGTTTTGATGCATCTAGATGCTCTTAAAACACTCAAAAACCCAAATTTCAATTACTCATATGATTAATTTATACCCCAATTACTCATATGATTAATTTAGATCCCAATTAACACATTTTTTAAACTTTTAGCCTCTTGAACAAGATTAATCACCCTTAATGACAAAAACTAGTCCATTAAGAGAAATTAGTCAAAATCAAGGATTTTTTTATGGTTTTAAGAATTTTTTTAAAATATTAAGCTACTCCTAATACTTGCTAACACTCTAATCCAAACAATTTCAACAAAAAACACACAATTAAACTAAAATTAATGATCTTAGTTCTATGTTTAACTAAAAAGAGCTAACATTCACTAAGAAATGCATTCTATTGCATTGTTTGATGCAATGGATGGAAACTAATGCAAACTACGTGCAAGCCCTCAGAACATGAAAAAACACTAAAACAACAACAAAAACAAAAAATTAATCTAAAAATAAGCAAAAATTATTCTTTTCAAAAATAAAAAAGAGAGCTATTCTACACCAAATCTCACACAAGTCACTATCAAATCCACATCTTTTTCATGAAAAACCATTAATCAAGATAATGGGCAATGGGTTATGCGTAGATTAGAGGTAAAATGATGGAAAAAGCCAAGGAATGGCTCCCCGGTAGCGGCGCTAGAAATGTTATGGCTTATTCTAACCCTCCTTGAAATACATCCAAAAAGAGATTATCTGGTGGACCGCAACTGTCGTAAGGATCTTTCCAATGGCTGAGCTTGTAACCCTTGAGGTCTCTAAGCTCTACAACTCCTTGAGAAGCAATTCCACCACGTCTCCTATGCAAGCATTGTCACACCACCGCCGCGTTGCACTACGCAGGTCCTTGTCCCTACTCTCACCTCACTTCACTCACACTCACTAGCATGCATTAGGGAGAGAGATTAGCAAGAGGATTAGCAAGAGCAAGACTCAATTACATAATGGGAGAGTTGTTGTATTATGAGAGAAATTCACTTATATACATGGCCATAAGTGTTCACACTCACTTAAACTGTGGCTAGCCGGGCACTTTAGGCTCATAAGAGGCCTAATGCTATTATAATGACTACTCTCATAATATATCCATGAAGTACATCACTTAGGACTTCATCCTAACTTGCTACCACACACTCTTGAAGAGCGGGAATCGCTATAAATACTCCATCACACCATTATGGGTGCCTATCCAAGTTGTAGCTTTGGATACTATTGCTTCATATCTTGAATGTATGACCCTTTGGTGTATCTACGGTGACTCCTTGATCTAAGATAATGGAGGTAGCTTTTGTTAATCCTAGAATTGTATTAACACGCAATTGCTTATTTCCAGGCATATTGTTTATGTTGATGGATCATATTACTTGGATAAGTATGGTTCGACATGTGGAGCACCCAAGGGATAGAGAAGTCACATTATAGGGCAAAGGAAATCTATTTCAAGAACACTCGTCATGGTGGAGGGGTGACACAAACAAATTACCTCATTGAAATGTTTGATTGGTTTTTCCGATACACATTGAGTAGAATCTTATTGAAGGAGAAAGCAAAGGCATCTCGAATTGCAAAAGCAGTCCAACTCTGTGTGAAGGAGACCAATAAGGCTAAATGGAACCAAAGTAGTGGGCCAACATGCCATGTTGCATGACGTGCTACAATGGTTAGAAAGGGTAAATTTTGGATGAAACAACAATTAATTGTAATGGACATTATTTGTTTTTTGATTTCACACTAAATTGTCATTTTTAAAAATTTGGCCTAATGTTCAAGTGCCTATAATACGACTCCATGGCCTCATTTTTGGGTGAAACTGTTACCATATTATAGTAGTGATGTGTGTGAACACACTTAGGACCGCCGGGGCACTTTTTCCCTCACTAGGAGGTTTTTTCCCCCGTGCATTGTATATACGTCCATTATCTTCTAGGGCTTGTTATCTTTCATTTTTGGCACTCATAATACACTACTGTGTTGTGCTCAAGCTTCCTCATCTTCTTGAAGTTGTGTGTGCATTCCTGCAACCCTAATTCCAACAATTGGTATCAGAGCAGGCTTCCTCCTCCCGGGCAGCATCACCGGCACCTGCCGCTTCATCTCCTCCGATTGCGACGAGGTTTCACGAGCGTCTGCAGGTTAGTATATGCCGTGGGATAGCCCGTAGGGCTAGTTCGTTTCAGAATTTTGATCTGAAGTCATTTTGCCCTCCGTTTTTGCATTCCAAGTACTGCGCAGGCAAAATCGTCCTACTGTGCAGATTTTCTGTCAAGATTAAAATCTGCAGGACAGGTGCCCATTCGTCTGTTTTGGGCTGTGCTACATAGCACAGGTCGATTTTATACAGGTTTACCTCTTACAGACAGCATTTACATCTAGTAGTACAGTCATTGGCCATGGCTGACAACAATGATGTATTCCGCATGTTGGCTGCTGAGGATAAGTTGGATGGCACCAACTATCCATTGTGGGCATATATGATGCGACATGTATTGGTAGCAAAGGGGTTATGGAACATTGTGCAGGGTATTGATGCACGTCCTATTGTGGCTGGGAATGCTGCAAACACATCAGAAACAGGTACTGTTGATGATGGTGCAGGCACAAGTGCTGTAGCAGCTGTTCGAGAACCACCACTTTCAGCAGAGCAGATTCGTTGGGATGGTAGAGATGCACAGGCTCATGCCTTGATTGCGCTGTCTGTCAAACGTACCATTATCCCACATATTCGCTCCTGCAGGACTTCTAAGGATGCTTGGGATGTACTTGCCACATTGTATCAGGCAAGAAATGAGGCTCGTGTTGCTTACCTCCGAAAACAGTTGGAGAGTGAGCATATGAACGAAGGTGATTCTATGGATAGCTTTTTGACAAAGATCAAGGATTTCAAAGAGCAGCTCATTTCTGCAGATGAAATCCTGTCAGACAGTTCACTTGTGCAGACTGTTTTGAATGGTCTACCAGATTCTTATCAGGGTTTTGCTTCCACTCTTCGCTTGATGATGAAAGGCAATCCCAATGCCTTATCATTTGAGGAGTTAGTTTCTGTTTTGCTGCAAGAAGACCAGTCAAGGCAAAACAGGAATATTATGCGTGTCGCAGATCAAGCTTTCGTTGCTAGTCAGAGAAGCGGGAAAGGTAAAGCTGGCTTTTCTTCTAGTAAGCAGAAATCTGCAAATGCTGCACAACCAAAGAAGGAAGACAAAGATGAGAAGAAGGGTGAAAAACAGAAGACATTTTGCAAGTACTGTAAGGGAAATGATCATGTCATCAAAGCGTGTCCTAAGCTGGCTGCGAAAGAGGCTAAGAAGAAAGAGGCTGGTATGGCTGTTGCAGACGCCTCTCCTTCTAACAATGAATCTGCTAATGTTGTGCAAGATACAGAATGGGCATTCAATGCGCGGTGCAGTTATGACCCATCTTTGCATGACACATGTATGTCTGCCGTAGATTCAGATGTATGGTACTTTGACAGTGGTGCCACTAAGCATATCACCTCGCAGCGCAGTTTATTCACTTTCCTTGAGTCTGCTCCCACAGGGAATACTGTCACTTGTGCCAATAACTCCTCTTATCCCGTTAAAGGAGTTGGACAGATTGTGCTGAATGTTGCAAATTGCAACACCTTTACACTTTTTGATGCATTGTATGTGCCAGGGATCAAAAAGAATCTGCTGTCAGTCTCCGCATTTGCCAAAACAGGTTTGGTTGTAAAATTTGTGGATGACAGATGTACTGTTCATGATCTCTCTTGTGGTGACATCATTGTAGCATCTGGTTCACTATGTCGAGGGCTGTATAAGCTCAATATGGATGGCAAATGTGTAGAGGATTCAGCATGTGCTATTATGGATACGCAAGCTATTTCAAATGCAAAACTGTGGCATGCACGTTTTGGTCATCTGAATTTTGCAAGTTTGCTGCGCCTGCAGAAATCTGAAATGGTGTCTTCTTTGCCTAAGCTTGAGGCACCTGTCAAGCATGTTTGTGAGGGCTGCATATTGGGTAAAATGCAGCGTGCTTCCTTTCCCAAAGATGGATCAGTGAGAGCTGAACGCAGATTGCAGCTTGTTCACAGTGATGTTTGTGGTCCCATGCAAACTCCATCATTTGGAAACTACCTTTACTTCGTGACTTTCATTGATGATTTTACCAGGCATGCATGGGTATATCCTTTGAAGGCAAAGTCCGAAGTGTTTTTGTGCTTCAAACAGTTTTTGGTTATGGCTGAAAATGTGTCAGAAAGTAAGATGGGCACCCTCCGTTCAGATCGAGGGGGGGAGTATATGTCTTCAGAATTTAATGCATTTCTGGCTGAGCGTGGGATAAAACACCAATGTACAGTGCCGTATACACCACAGCAAAATGGTGTGGCTGAGAGAAAAAACAGGTCTCTCATGGAAATGGCAAGATGTATGGTTAAGAGTCAAAGTCTACCACATGGTTTTTGGCTTGAGGCTGTCATGTGTGCCACTTATGTACTAAACAGGTGTCCCACCAAAGCATTACAGGTTGTCACTCCATATGAGGCTTGGCATAGCCGCAAGCCATCTGTTGGCCATTTACGTGTTTTTGGTTGCCTGGCATATGCATTAGTGCCTGTGCAACATCGCAGAAAATTGGATGACAAAGCTGTCAAATGTATTTTTGTTGGATATAGTGCTGAGAGCAAAGGCTATCGTTTGTATCATCCACAGACAAAGCGCATTTTGGTTAGCCGTGATGTTGTATTTGTGGAAGATGCAGTTCAGCCCTTGGTTTCATGTACTAAGGAGACAGATATCAGCTCACGTGATGTCTATGATACATTGTTGCCTCTTTTCAGTGGTGCACAGTCAAGTGCAATACCTCATGAGGCAGTTTTTCAGCCTATGCAGGTTTTAAATGATGGCACAGATCAGCCTATATCTGATGCAGATGTGCATGATGCACTTGAGGATGAGAGACAAGAGATTGAGGGCTCTAGGAATATGCCTAGATGGCTGGTGCAGACTTTGCGTGACAGCAAGTTGGATGCCCCTTTGTCTAGTCGCACTCGTTCTGGCTCTCATGGTGCCTCTTATGCGTCAGATTGTTATGCATTGGCTGTTTCTAGTATGTGCGATGAAAGTGAGCCTGTTTCATTTGATGAGGCACAAAGTTCAGAAAATTGGATGGCTGCTATGCAAGCAGAATACGATGCTATTATGAAGAATAGTACATGGTCTTTATGTGACTTGCCCCCTGGCAAGAAGGCCATTGGCACTAAGTGGGTATACAAATTGAAGCGTAAGCCTGATGGCACAGTGGATCGCCATAAGGCTAGGCTTGTTGCAAAAGGTTATGCTCAAGAGAAGGGCATTGATTTTGATGAGACTTTTGCTCCCACATGTCGTATGACCACTGTTCGTAGCATCTGTGCATTAGCAGCTCATAATGGTTGGAATGTACATCAGCTGGACATAAAGACTGCGTTCTTAAATGGAGATTTGCATGAGGAGGTGTATGTATCGCAGCCTCGTGGTTTTGTTCAAAGAGGGCAGGAAAACAAAGTGTGCAGGTTAAAAAAGGCTTTATATGGTTTAAAGCAAGCTCCACGAGCTTGGTATGAAAAAATACATGCATATTTGACTGCACATGGGTTTCAGAATAGTCCAACAGAAAGCACTTTGTATGTTAAACGTGTGGATGGTGTACATCTAATCATTGCTCTCTATGTCGATGACATGCTGCTCACAGGACCAAATGAGAGTCATATTGCTGATTTTAAGGCTGATTTGAATGCCTCTTTTGAGATGTCAGATTTGGGGCATTTGCATCATTATTTGGGGATACAATTTAAGCAGTGTGATGGAGGTATTGCTTTGTGTCAGACAAAGTATATTGAAACATTGTTGCGGAGATTTGGCCTTGAAGACTGCAAGCCTATTGCTACTCCAATGGAGACAGGTTTGAAGTTGAGTCTTCATGATGCTGGAGATCACTTTGATGTCACACTCTATCAGACAGCTGTTGGTTGCCTCATTTATGTATGCATTACGAGGCCAGACATTCAGTTTGCAGTCTCACAGGTGAGCAGATTTATGCATAGCCCAGGCATTAAGCATTGGCAGGCAGTGAAGCGTATCTTTCGCTATTTGAGTGGTACTCGGCATCTTGGGTTGTTTTATCCCAAGGGGGGATCATTGTCGCCAGATTTACATGTTTTTTCAGATTCTGACTGGGCTGGTTGTTATGACACACGCGTGTCCACGAGTGGTTTTTGCTTCATGCTTGGAAGCTCATGCATATCATGGTTGAGCAAGAAGCAGCCTACTGTGGCCACTTCTAGTTGTGAAGCTGAGTACAGGGCAGCTTTCACAGCTACGGTTGAGTGTGTGTGGCTCAGACGCCTTATGGCTGATTTGGGTGTTGGGCAGCCATCTGCCACCACCATCTTCACTGACAGTCAGAGCGCATTGGCAGTTGCGCGGAACCCAGTGTTCCATGCTCGTACGAAGCACATTGAGGTGCACTACCATTATGTCAGGGAGAGACTCTCTGCAGGAGAGATCAGTTTGGCTTATGTGCCAACACAGGATAACCTTGCAGACCTTTTCACAAAGGCTCTGCCTCGTGAGAAGTTCGAAGCTTTTCGCAAAGCTTTGGGCTTACTCCCTTTTGTGGATTCGTCCACATAGCTAGACACTTCCCTATACATGAGTGCTAGCTCTTGTTCACCGCATCACTCCAGGGGGGATTTGTTACCATATTATAGTAGTGATGTGTGTGAACACACTTAGGACCGCCGGGGCACTTTTTCCCTCACTAGGAGGTTTTTTCCCCCGTGCATTGTATATACGCCCATTATCTTCTAGGGCTTGTTATCTTTCATTTTTGGCACTCATAATACACTACTGTGTTGTGCTCAAGCTTCCTCATCTTCTTGAAGTTGTGTGTGCATTCCTGCAACCCTAATTCCAACAGAAACAACATTAAATTGTAATGGACATTATTATTTTTTTGGCTTCACACTAAATTATTATTTTAAAAAATTTGACCTAATGTTCAAGTGCCTATAATAAGACTCTATGGCCTCATTTTTGTCATTTCACTTTCACTCTCCTCACTTTCTCAAACTAAGAATACTGCACGTAGAGTACCCCCTTGTCCTGCAAATCCTGCTCTACTGGGACTAGAAAGCATCCTTATGATCCCGATAGAATGGAATTGTCAACTTACAGCGAGAAAGAGAGGGAGCAGGGTCCTCCACCATGGGAAGGAAAAAATATTCCACCTCCATGAGGGCAACATGCTGGGAAGACCCTCCCTACCAAATGGGTCCCCTTCTAACATGAGAGGAAGTCCAACAAGCAAGCAGAGGACAAGGAGGCTCTACAAGTGAGAGGAGCGCGCCTCGTATTTTATATTCAAATTTTAAAAATCGATGGATCTCCTTATTCCCAAGGCACCTTTCACACGTCTTGTAAGAGAAATCCTATATAGTTATTCTCAAGACTATCATGTGCAAAGCCTTGCCTTGGGAGCTTTACAAGAAGCTGCAGAAGTTTTTTTGGTGACCTTTTTTGAGCATGTAGACCTCTATGCTATTCATGCTAAGAGGGTTACTATAATGACGAAAGATCTTAAATTAGCTATACTTTTGCATAGTCAAGACTTGTAATCAGTAGTGGTGCTATGTAAGAATTTATGTTTATCAATAGAAAGTTTAAGTTTTTTTGTCTTGTTTCATTTTAAGCTTGTATAATCATTGAGTTTTGTTTTGGGACACATTTTGAAATATATAAGTTAAAATAGATTTTATTAATTTACCATGTACAAAGTTGAACTAGATTGCATCAATTTTCTCATAGCAAGTTATAAAACACATAAGTGTATTTTTTTTGTAAATTCTTTTAGAGAGTTTACACATTTACAAAAGTTTTTTGTTCATTTGAATTGTAAAATTAAATTCTGAATTTATAACAAATTTTTTCAAAAAAATAACATTTTTCAAAGAATCCGAAACATTTTTTTAAAGTCTATGTAGGCCTTCCAAGCCCTCCCCTAGGCCTTAAGAGGGGCTGGCTTGGGGCCCCAAAGGCCCCAGGTCAGCACAGGCAGTTAATTCATGAAACTGCTTATTTCATGAAACAGCTTATTGCGTGAAACAACTTATTTTGGAAAATTGCTTATTTCATGAAACAGCTTATGCATAAACCAGTTAATTCGTGAGACTGCTTATTTCATGAAATATCTTGTTTCGTGAAAGTGAAAAATGTAATTTTGGCGTGAAATAGCACAGTCATCATTTTTTGAATTATTTTTTAATTAATTTTTTCTTTTGGATCATCTAGGTCATTACTTGCAAGCAACCGCTTCTTATGCACTTATTTCTCACATCCAGAGGGGTGACAAGAGCATTGTTATTTTGTCCTTGATGCACTCATAAGTCTCCGTTTTGCAGATGTGGGTATTGATTCTGGAATTTATTGCTCAGATGTTGTCGAGGCAATAGGGAAGACTACTGATGAAAGAAAGTAACAGGGGTGGGTTAGTCCCTCACCAAGGGAGTGGCTCATGAAGGAGTCACCACTTAGCATCTCACAGGAGAAGCTCACCATTGATTCTTGGAACAGATAACATTATCATGAATGAGCCATAATCCCATTTACATTGGTATTTATACTCCACCCAAGAGTTCACACCTACTTACTAGTTGTCCATGGCCTTGGGCCCATAATGCTTTCTTACAAACCATCCCTTCCCCAATGGTTTCGTCCTTGAAAACCTCAAATGAATACCCCAAATTCGGAGAAGAATGTTCCATGTGGCTGAATTTACACCAACCCATATTGCTCTATCAATGCTTCATATCCCTCCAATGTTGAAATAGGTTGCCATGAAGCTTCTTCCTTAGGTAAACCTTTCCATTGAACAAGATACTCCACCAAGGTACGAGTGCGAAGTACCTTTTTCCTTGTACCCAAGATAGCTTCTGGAATGTATTCAATCATTCCCTCTTCATTCATTGGAGGTAACTCATCAACCATTTGATCGATCATACCCACATATCCTTTCAAGTGAGAGACATGAAACACATCATGAATCTTTGTTGTAGATGGAAGTAAGAGTTGATATGCAACCTCCCCAACTCTTCGTATCACTTGATAAGGACCATAATAGCGATGAGCTAGCTTGGTGTTGGTGCTTTCCTTCAAAGACGCATATCTTGACTTTGGTATTCTCAAAAGAACCCAATCTCCCACTTTGAATTCCAATGGTCTTCGATGAACATTGGCATATTGTCTCATTTTCTCTTGTGCAACCTTCAAATTACTTTTGCATCGTTGCAACAAAGCTTGCATCCTTTCAGCTTCCTCCTTGGCATTATGGTTAGAAGTCTCATATGTACCCACCAACATAGGCAAATTGACCTTGTAACCATATAAAGCCTCAAAGGGTGACATGCCAATGCTCACATGATATGTTGAGTTGTAAGCAAACTCAGCCAAAGGTAACCAATCATCCCATGTGCTTTGAGTATCATGACAATAGTGGCGTAGATATGTTTCCACCCATTTGTTTACTCTTTCTGTTTGACCATCGGTTTTGGGATGATAGGCGGCGCTTGGAGTAAGCTTGGTTCCCATATATTTAAACAATGTTCTCCAAAAAGTGCTCATGAATTTGACATCACGATCACTCACAATTTGTGATGGCATACCATGCAACTTGAAAACCCCATCAACAAATTGCTTGGCAACATTTTGGGCTGAATATGTGACCTTGGAAGGAATGAAATGGGCCACTTTGGTCAATCTATCCACCACAACATACAAGTTGTCCCACCCTTTCTTTGTGCGCGGAAGGTTAGTAATGGAATCCATTGATATATGACTCCATTTGCCTTCGGGAATGGGCAATGGCTGAAGCAAACCTCCCGGTTTATGTGTAGGATCCTTGTTCAATTGACATGACCGGCACCCACTTACATAAGCATGAATGCTCTTCCACATCCCCTTCCAAAAGAAACTTTTCCTTATTGCATCAAAGGTTTTGTAGACACCCAAATGACCAGCCATAGGAGTACAATGCATCTCTTCCATGATCTTCTTGATAAATGATGAAGTAGGAACCAAGTAGACTTTTCCTTTGTAGTAGAGGAGACCATTTTTCAGCTCATAATGGGGTAACTCTTCACATACACCTTGCTGTAATTTCTGCACTATTTGTGAGGTTTCTTCATCAAACAAGTACTCTTCTTGTATCTCCATGATCCAATCTTTATGCACCTCAGAAATAGCATACAATGAGCAGGCCCACCTACGAGACAAGGAATCGGCAACCACATTTTCTTTGCCCTTTGTGTATGTGATTTCAAAATCATAGTTTTGTAGTGTTGCTACCCACTTTCTTTGCTTAGGAGACAAATTGGGTTGTGTGAGGAAATACTTCAGCACCCTATGATCATTTCTCACATAAAAATGACTCCCATATAAGTAATGGTGCCATTTCTTGATAGCATGGAGTATAGCAATCATCTCTTGCTCATACACATGGAGTTCTCTTTCTTTGTCATTCAGCTTTCTACTTTCATAAGCAATGACTCCATGGTCTTGGTAAAGTACCGCACCAATCCCTCTTCCACTTGCATCCGCCCTTATTGTGAAAGGTTTGGTGAAGTCTGGACATACCAAAATAGGTGCTGATGTGAGCATCTTCTTCATATCTTCAAAGCTTTTGTTGGCAATGGCATCCCAAAAGAAGGTTTCCTTCTTCAATTTGTCCGTCTCATTGGGGCTACAATTTCTGCATAGTGGGCAATAAAGTGCCTATAGAATGAAGATAATGTTACCATATTATAGTAGTGATGTGTGTGAACACACTTAGGACCGCCGGGGCACTTTTTCCCTCACTAGGAGGTTTTTTCCCCCGTGCATTGTATATACGCCCATTATCTTCTAGGGCTTGTTATCTTTCATTTTTGGCACTCATAATACACTACTGTGTTGTGCTCAAGCTTCCTCATCTTCTTGAAGTTGTGTGTGCATTCTTGCAACCCTAATTCCAACAATTGGTATCAGAGCAGGCTTCCTCCTCCCGGGCAGCATCACCGGCACCTGCCGCTTCATCTCCTCCGATTGCGACGAGGTTTCACGAGCGTCTGCAGGTTAGTATATGCCGTGGGTCGTTTCAGAATTTTGATCTGAAGTCATTTCGCCCTCCGTTTTTGCATTCCAAGTACTGCGCAGGCAATATCGTCCTACTGTGCAGATTTTCTGTCAACATTGAAATCTGCAGGACAGGTGCCCATTCGTCTGTTTTGGGCTGTGCTACATAGCACAGGTCGATTTTATACAGGTTTACCTCTTACAGACAGCATTTACATCTAGTAGTACAGTCATTGGCCATGGCTGACAACAATGATGTATTCCGCATGTTGGCTGCTGAGGATAAGTTGGATGGCACCAACTATCCATTGTGGGCATATATGATGCGACATGTATTGGTAGCAAAGGGGTTATGGAACATTGTGCAGGGTATTGATGCATGTCCTATTATGGCTGGGAATGCTGCAAACACATCAGAAACAGGTACTGTTGATGATGGTGCAGGCACAAGTGCTGTAGCAGCTGTTCGAGAACCACCACTTTCAGCAGAGCAGATTCGTTGGGATGGTAGAGATGCGCAGGCTCATGCCTTGATTGCGCTGTCTGTCAAACGTACCATTATCCCACATATTCGCTCCTGCAGGACTTCTAAGAATGCTTGGGATGTACTTGCCACATTGTATCAGGCAAGAAATGAGGCTCGTGTTGCTTACCTCCGAAAACAGTTGGAGAGTGAGCATATGAACGAAGGTGATTCTATGGATAGCTTTTTGACAAAGATCAAGGATTTCAAAGAGCAGCTCATTTCTGCAGATGAAATCCTGTCAGACAGTTCACTTGTGCAGACTGTTTTGAATGGTCTACCAGATTCTTATCAGGGTTTTGCTTCCACTCTTCGCTTGATGATGAAAGGCAATCCCAATGCCTTATCATTTGAGGAGTTAGTTTCTGTTTTGCTGCAAGAAGACCAGTCAAGGCAAAACAGGAATATTATGCGTGTCGCAGATCAAGCTTTCGTTGCTAGTCAGAGAAGCGGGAAAGGTAAAGCTGGCTTTTCTTCTAGTAAGCAGAAATCTGCAAATGCTGCGCAACCAAAGAAGGAAGACAAAGATGAGAAGAAGGGTGACAAACAGAAGACATTTTGCAAGTACTGTAAGGGAAATGATCATGTCATCAAAGCGTGTCCTAAGCTGGCTGCGAAAGAGGCTAAGAAGAAAGAGGCTGGTATGGCTGTTGCAAATGCCTCTCCTTCTAACAATGAATCTGCTAATGTTGTGCTAGATACAGAATGGGCATTCAATGCGCAGTGCAGTTATGACCCATCTTTGCATGACACATGTATGTCTGCAGTAGATTCAGATGTATGGTACTTCGACAGTGGTGCCACTAAGCATATCACCTCGCAGCGCAGTTTATTCACTTTCCTTGAGTCTGCTCCCACAGGGAATACTGTCACTTGTGCCAATAACTCCTCTTAACCCGTTAAAGGAGTTGGACAGATTGTGCTGAATGTTGCAAATGGCAACACCTTTACACTTTTTGATGCATTGTATGTGCCAGGGATCAAAAAGAATCTGCTGTCAGTCTCCGCATTTGCCAAAACAGGTTTGGTTGTAAAATTTGTGGATGACAGATGTACTGTTCATGATCTCTCTTGTGGTGACATCATTGTAGCATCTGGTTCACTATGTCGAGGGCTGTATAAGCTCAATATGGATGGCAAATGTGTAGAGGATTCAGCATGTGCTATTATGGATACGCAGGCTATTTCAAATGCAAAACTGTGGCATGCACGTTTTGGTCATCTGAATTTTGCAAGTTTGCTGCGCCTGCAGAAATCTGAAATGGTGTCTTCTTTGCCTAAGCTTGAGGCACCTGTCAAGCATGTTTGTGAGGGCTGCATATTGGGTAAAATGCAGCGTGCTTCCTTTCCCAAAGATGGATCAGTGAGAGCTGAACGCAGATTGCAGCTTGTTCACAGTGATGTTTGTGGTCCCATGCAAACTCCATCATTTGGAAACTACCTTTACTTCGTGACTTTCATTGATGATTTTACCAGGCATGCATGGGTATATCCTTTGAAGGCAAAGTCCGAAGTGTTTTTGTGCTTCAAGCAGTTTTTGGTTATGGCTGAAAATGTGTCAGAAAGTAAGATGGGCACCCTCCGTTCAGATCGAGGGGGGGAGTATATGTCTTCAGAATTTAATGCATTTCTGGCTGAGCGTGGGATAAAACACCAATGTACAGTGCCGTATACACCACAGCAAAATATGGTGTGGCTGAGAGAAAAAATAGGTCTCTCATGGAAATGGCAAGATGTATGGTAAAGAGTCAAAGTCTACCACATGGTTTTTGGCTTGAGGCTGTCATGTGTGCCACTTATGTACTAAACAGGTGTCCCACCAAAGCATTACAGGTTGTCACTCCATATGAGGCTTGGCATAGCCGCAAGCCATCTGTTGGCCATTTACGTGTTTTTGGTTGCCTGGCATATGCATTAGTGCCTGTGCAACATCACAGAAAATTGGATGACAAAGCTGTCAAATGTATTTTTGTTGGATATAGTGCTGAGAGCAAAGGCTATCGTTTGTATCATCCACAGACAAAGCGCATTTTGGTTAGCCGTGATGTTGTATTTGTGGAAGATGCAGTTCAGCCCTTGGTTTCATGTACTAAGGAGACAGATATCAGCTCACGTGATGTCTATGATACATTGTTGCCTCTTTTCAGTGGTGCACAGTCAAGTGCAATACCTCATGAGGCAGTTTTTCAGCCTATGCAGGTTTTAAATGATGGCACAGATCAGCCTATATCTGATGCAGATGTGCATGATGCACTTGAGGATGAGAGACAAGAGATTGAGGGCTCTAGGAACATGCCTAGATGGCTGGTGCAGACTTTGCGTGACAGCAAGTTGGATGCCCCTTTGTCTAGTCGCACTCGTTCTGGCTCTCATGGTGCCTCTTATGCATCAGATTGTTATGCATTGGCTGTTTCTAGTATGTGCGATGAAAGTGAGCCTGTTTCATTTGATGAGGCACAAAGTTCAGAAAATTGGATGGCTGCTATGCAAGCAGAATACGATGCTATTATGAAGAATGGTACATGGTCTTTATGTGACTTGTCCCCTGGCAAGAAGGCCATTGGCACTAAGTGGGTATACAAATTGAAGCGTAAGCCTGATGGCACAGTGGATCGCCATAAGGCTAGGCTTGTTGCAAAAGGTTATGCTCAAGAGAAGGGCATTGATTTTGATGAGACTTTTGCTCCCACATGTCGTATGACCACTGTTCGTAGCATCTGTGCATTAGCAGCTCATAATGGTTGGAATGTACATCAGCTGGACATAAAGACTGCGTTCTTAAATGGAGATTTGCATGAGGAGGTGTATGTATCGCAGCCTCGTGGTTTTGTTCAAAGAGGGCAGGAAAACAAAGTGTGCAGGTTAAAAAAGGCTTTATATGGTTTAAAGCAAGCTCCACGAGCTTGGTATGAAAAAATACATGCATATTTGACTGCACATGGGTTTCAGAATAGTCCAACAGAAAGCACTTTGTATGTTAAACGTGTGGATGGTGTACATCTAATCATTGCTCTCTATGTCGATGACATGCTGCTCACAGGACCAAATGAGAGTCATATTGCTGATTTTAAGGCTGATTTGAATGCCTCTTTTGAGATGTCAGATTTGGGGCATTTGCATCATTATTTGGGGATACAATTTAAGCAGTGTGATGGAGGTATTGCTTTGTGTCAGACAAAGTATATTGAAACATTGTTGCGGAGATTTGGCCTTGAAGACTGCAAGCCTATTGCTACTCCAATGGAGACAGGTTTGAAGTTGAGTCTTCATGATGCTGGAGATCACTTTGATGTCACACTCTATCAGACAGCTGTTGGTTGCCTCATTTATGTATGCATTACGAGGCCAGACATTCAGTTTGCAGTCTCACAGGTGAGCAGATTTATGCATAGCCCAGGCATTAAGCATTGGCAGGCAGTGAAGCGTATCTTTCGCTATTTGAGTGGTACACGGCATCTTGGGTTGTTTTATCCCAAGGGGGGATCATTGCCGCCAGATTTACATGTTTTTTCAGATTCTGACTGGGCTGGTTGTTATGACACACGCGTGTCCACGAGTGGTTTTTGCTTCATGCTTGGAAGCTCATGCATATCATGGTTGAGCAAGAAGCAGCCTACTGTGGCCACTTCTAGTTGTGAAGCTGAGTACAGGGCAGCTTTCACAGCTACGGTTGAGTCTGTGTGGCTCAGACGCCTTATGGCTGATTTGGGTGTTGGGCAGCCATCTGCCACCACCATCTTCACTGACAGTCAGAGCGCATTGGCAGTTGCGCGGAACCCAGTGTTCCATGCTCGTACGAAGCACATTGAGGTGCACTACCATTATGTCAGGGAGAGACTCTCTGCAAGAGAGATCAGTTTGGCTTATGTGCCAACACAGGATAACCTTGCAGACCTTTTCACAAAGGCTCTGCCTCGTGAGAAGTTCGAAGCTTTTCGCAAAGCTTTGGGCTTACTCCCTTTTGTGGATTCGTCCACATAGCTAGACACTTCCCTATACATGAGTGCTAGCTCTTGTTCACCGCATCACTCCAGGGGGGATTTGTTACCATATTATAGTAGTGATGTGTGTGAACACACTTAGGACCGCCGGGGCACTTTTTCCCTCACTAGGAGGTTTTTTCCCCCGTGCATTGTATATACGCCCATTATCTTCTAGGGCTTGTTATCTTTCATTTTTGGCACTCATAATACACTACTGTGTTGTGCTCAAGCTTCCTCATCTTCTTGAAGTTGTGTGTGCATTCCTGCAACCCTAATTCCAACAGATAACCCCAAAAATCCCCTCAATTGAGTAGTGTTTGAAGGAACCGGCCAATTCCTAATACATTCCACTTTCTTTGGATCCACACAAATGCCATCCTTGCTCACAATGTGACCCAAATATTCCACCTCATGTGCCCTGAAGGTACATTTTGTCTCCTTAACATACAACTTGTTTTGCCTCAAGACCTCCAAAAACTCTTTCACGTGCTTCAATTCACGTGCTTCAAATGCACTTCCTCATCTTTGCTATAGATAAGTATGTCGTCGAAAAAGACCAATACAAACTTGTAGAGGAAAGGTTGAAGCACTTTGTTCATCAATGCTTGAAAAGTTGCCGGTGCATTGCATAATCCAAACGGCATAACCATGAATTGGTAAAGACCCCTTTCCGTACGAAATGCTGTTTTGAACTCATCACCACTTTTCATCCTTATTTGATGGTATCCGGAACGCAAATCAATCTTTGAAAAGCATGTGGCACCCTTCAACTCATCCACTCCTCATCCACCCAAAAGATCATCCACCCTTGGTATTGGAAATCGATTTTTGATGGTGATCTTATTCAAATCACGGTAATCAATGCACATGCGGAAAGTACCATCCTTTTTCTTCATAAGTAGCACCGGAGAAGCAAAAGGAGATTGACTTGGTTCAACCGATCCCATGTCAATGAGTTCTTTGACTTACTTTGCCACCTCTTCCTTTTCAACCTTTGACAAATGATAGGGAGGCTTGTTGATTGGTTTGGCATTTGGTTCCAAATCAATAGCATGATCAACACTCCTCTTTGGCGGCATTGATTTTGCCATGGTAAACATATCTTCATAATCCTTGAGTAGCTTAACCATGTCCACATTTTCGATGCAATCCTTTTTGCTATTATCTTCCTCTTTGCAAAGCTGTAGTACATAAACATAGCCCTCTTTCTTGAACTCTTTCTTCAATTGAGTAGCATTGATCATGAAGAGCTTGGACCCTTGCATTCCATTCAATGTAATAACCCCTCCATGATGCACAAAACTCATGAAACTTTTCTGTAAGTTCATGGTAAAAGAGTTCAAAGTGGACAGCCAATCACATCCAAGTACTATGTCAATTGGTCCCAACTCAATCACCAAAAGATCAACTTTGCAAGAGTAGTTCTTGGACAACTCCAATTCTGTACTTTGACACTTCATATTGCAACCCATTGAATCACCATTGGCCACTTGCACCATGTGCTTGTTTGGTAAAGAAGTTGGTTGCATTTTGAGAGTGTTTAAAGACCTTTTATTGACAAAACTATGCGTGCTTCCAGTATCAATGAGTGCATATGCTGTTCTTCCATTCATCTTGATCTTCAATCTCAATGTGTTGGCACCCTTACTTCCCACATAAGCATCATGAGAGATTGTACACAAGGTAGTATGTGCACTATTGTTTTCATTCCACGCGCATAGAGGCATCCCATCATCCATTTTGTCATGAGCAAACTTTAGTTTCCCACCCGGATCAAAAGGAAACTCGGGATTTTCTTCATCAAAACCATCATCATGAGAACCTCCACCCTCATGAGGATCTCCCCATCCTAAGGCATCATTGCATTCAAGGAATTCCTCCTCCTCATGATTAGCATTGTCCTCAATGATAATGTATCTTATGGAAATATCCTTGGATTTGCATACTTTGAAGTGATCCTTGTTCCATTTTTCTCCACATTTGAAACATAGACCTTTGAGCCTCATTTCATGCAAACGGTCCTCCTTGATAACCTTACTTTTTGAACCCCCATTTGCTAGCTTGGACTCATTGTATGTAGCTTTGTTGGACATAAATGGTGGTTTAAATGGAAATCTATTAGACCCTCTACCATACACGGTAGGAAATCTTGGAAGATTAGGTCTTGTGTTTGCATGAGAACCCATTTCAGTCCTTGTGATCACTTCCCCTTTGATATTCCCTTTGCTAGCCCACTTTGTCAAGTACTTCTCTTCATGGATTTCTGCAAGCATCATCATTGCCTTCTTCAAAGTGGCGGGTTCATGAGACTTGACATCACCACCAATAGGAGCTTTCAAGCCCCTTATATACTTGACAACAAGATAATGCTCATCAAAGTCGTCCAAGTATAATAGAAGCTTTAGAAACTTGTGAGAATATTCCTTCACGGTAGTGATTTGCTCTAGCTTGTCCCATTCCACAATGTGATTGTCCCTTTGCATGCGAGAAGTAAACTCTTCTGCCATGTCATTCTTGAATTCTTCCCAAGTAGTGATGACATAACCATGAGATTGCTTCCTCCTCCACCAAGTGTGAGCAAAACCTTCAAGATGAAGTGAGGCGAAGTAGACTTTGGCAATCTCGCTCCTTGGGCTGATTTCGAAGTAGAGATCCATCTTGTTTGCCCACTCTTCAAAGTCTTCGATAGAATTTGATTCTCCTTTGAGCTTATTAAATATGATTTTGTCCTTCACAGCATTGTCAAAATCACCATGCATTCTTGAACCCCTCTGCCGTGCTCTTGGATCATCAAATCCTTTGAGCTTATTAAATATGATTTTGTCCTTCACAGCATTGTCAAAATCACCATGCATTCTTGAACCCCTCTGCCGTGCTCTTGGATCATCAAATCCTCTTCCTTCACCCAAGTGTCTATGCATTTGCTCATCTTCCAATTGCCAATCACCTGCATCTTTAAATCCCTTCTTTTCATACCCTCTTCTTGCATCTTGCATAAAGGATGAAGTTCTTGGAATACTGGCATTTGATCTCTCATAAGAAGCATCACCCATAGGTCTCTTGCCCTTGTCCATGTAAGAAGATTGTGGCATCATTTGAGGTGGCATCATTTGTCTTACTTTGTTCTCTTCTGGCATAGAAGGCTTTCCATCATGTTTGGCATCATAATGTACACCATCCATTGCATTCATATTGGCTTCTTGGTTGAGCTTGTTGAGAGGAGCCAATTCACTAATCATGGCTTTCTCCAAGTCTTTTAACCCTCTTTGCATCACGTCATCTAGGTAGTGGTGTCGCTTGTCGAACCGTTCCATGAGGTGTTCACCAAATTGTTGTTGCCGATTTGTTTGGTTATTTTCAATCCTTTGAAACATACTCTCCATAGCCATTAACATCATATCCACTGTTAGCAGAGTAGTTCCCAAAGATTGAGGCATTTCCACTGGCTGAGATTCATTTGGAGATGGTGCTTTTATGGTTGAACTTTCTTCATTCCTCGTTGATGAACTCGTTGCCATCATTGCTTCCGGTTGTCTTTGATCATTTTCATTCCGGGCTCCCTTGTTTTGACCTCCTCTAGTCATTTCCATGCGCGTAATTGATCCCTCCTTGCAAAGACCACTTATTTGATTTTTTTTTTTCTCTATTCAAACGGTATCCGATTTGGGTGATCTTTATATCGACGCGAAGCTCTCATCGAGACGAATAAGAATCCCCAAAAACAGATCTGAAAAAGTCAACAGCCTTTGACCAATCAACTGTACCGACTGTCAACTCTTGATGTTAACCACTCAATTCTTATCCGATTTGGGTGATCTTTATATCGATGCGAAGCTCTTGACGAGACGAGTAAAGATCCCCAAAAACAAATTTGAAAAAGTCAACAGCCTTTGGCCAGTCAACTGTTCTAACTGAAAGTCAACTCTTGACTTTGACCGCTCAATACTACTCCAATTTGAGTGATCTTTAGCTTGTTTGAAAGAGGTTTTCGGGTAGATTGAAGGGCTTTCAGGACAGATTTGAAAAGCTTTTGAAAAGCCCTAGAAATTCAAGGATTTGTCCTGGTTGCTGCAAGTAGGCAAGTTTTGCAAAAATTTTGCCATAGTCTCCCCTCTTTTTGCTCAATCAAATCAAAGCATCTCAATCAAGTATTAAAATCCTTATGCATTTGACCACTGTAATCAAATCAATCCTCAATCATTTTTCCATCTGAGCATGTGACCTTATGGCATCAAAGCATCTCAATCAAGTATTAAAATCCTTATGCATTTGACCACTGTAATCAAATCAATCCTCAATCATTTTTCCATCTGAGCATGTGACCTTATGGCATCAATTTTGTCCTTTTGCATAAGAAGTCGATGTAGAGGATTTGCTTGTTTGCTCAAGTCGAATGAAGTGGTCGATGAAGCGCGTCGATGCTTGCCGATCTCCCGGCCAAGCACTTCTCACCCCTTCACCACATCCAAGGTGAAGGTTGAGGCCATTTCTTTACCACCAAGTACCTAATCCTCTTCCTTATCGCGTTACCCGGCACTAACAGTAAGGAAGATTCAAGACATTCTCCCCTTGGCCTCTCCTCCAAATGCCAAGGTACCCTTACTTCATTCTAGATTCTAGGAATAAAGTGGGGTACAATCATGAGTGGAATGTGGTTACAAGCTCAAATGAATGAGTAGAGATGACTTACAATTGATTTATAGCATGACTCATGCTCATTCATATCATAATACATGGTTCATAGTGCTTCCTTCATCACATCCACTCATGGCAATGTCAATACATTTCCACATACATCAACAACATCCAAATCATGTGAAGTATGTATTCAATCCCCCAAATGTGCCAAAAGCTATGCTCACTTATGCCAATATGCAAGACATAGCATTGAATGGCTATGTGTAGCATTCAAGCATTCATAATGCATAAAGAAGAGCATGAATGGCCATGATTAAAGTCCAATTTCTGAAAATTAGGGTTTTATGTGTAATAAAACCCTAATTCACTCCATATCTTGAAAGAATGCTTCAAAATTGTAAGGAAGTGATGGAGCAACTCACCAATGTCACCCGGGAAGCCTTAATTCTTGAATTTGTTGAAGGAGATGAAGATTAGGGTCACTTTGGTGAAAAACGTGGGCAGCTTTGGTAGTGATTTTCAGCCACATTGGGAGCCCCATTGCTCATGGAAAATAGGTGAAATACTTCATAAAACATTGCTACATACATGAGAGAACATACCCAAGCTTCAATGGGGAGCTTGGCTTAGTAAGTCAAGCTCTTTGTGAGCTTGAAAAATGGCGTTTTCTGAGGCGGGCTGCTGCAGTTAGCCGCCCCTCTTCTGGTGCTCTTTGGTGTGCTTGAAAAGTTGCTTTCACTCCCAATTGACTTGGAGACTCAATGCCCTTTGCTCATGTTGAGATTCCATGGCTAGGGTTTGCAAGAAAGCTCCCAAACAGAAAAACATTTTTGATTAACAACTGCTAATCAAGATTAGTGAATTTTCTCCAATTTGGTCCACTCATTCAAAAAAATTAGGTCCATGTGCTCAGATTTGAACCACAAACTCTACCTTAGCCATATCCCCTTCCCCCATGAATCAAATGAAGCAGAAATTTCACGAAATGTGAAGAAGAAAAGAAAAATTAAAAATCATGGATCAAAAGCCATGCTCTGATACCAATGAAAGAAAGTAACAGGGGTGGGTTAGTCCCTCACCAAGGGAGTGACTCATGAAGGAGTCACCACTTAGCATCTCACGGGAGAAGCTCACCATTGATTCTTGGAAACAGATAACATTATCATGAATGAGCCATATCCCATTTACATTGGTATTTATACTCCACCCAAGAGTTCACACCTACTTACTAGTTGTCCATGGCCTTGGGCCCATAATGCTTTCTTACAAAACTGATTGTTTGGTTGAACACACAAGCTCTTATGTTGGTGCTGATGAATGCATGAGAGTTGTTGAGTGATTTGCTGGTCATTGCTTGGGCCTCCATTCTTATCGAACTTTAGGTGAAGTTGTTGGGGTTGAATTCGGTGGTGAGGTTTTCTTCACATTGTTTGATTTTGGCAACCATATGATGGAATTACCATCATAGTATCCTTGTTGTTGAAGTACATGCACAAGCACCCATCTTTGATGAACACTGTAAATTGGTGTCCGATGTGCTTGGTGTTGAGGCTTTCTTCTTTGTGCAAGCTTGGGGGACTTTGTGATGTAGATGGGGACCCAAGCTTTGGTATTTCTTTGGTAGTACCCTTGTGCATACATCAATGTTTTTGGTACCCACACTTGTTGCATTGGTGGAGTTCTTTGAGGAACTCGCATAGGCTTTTGTGGACTATGTTGTGGAGTACTTTTCTTTTTCCTTGGCCTCAGAGTGCTGCGTTGAGGAAGAGGTTTTGACTGTCGAGGCACCCAAATTTGATTGGCACCTTCATAGTAGCCTTGTAGCCTTGAGCTACAAGTAGTTGCTTCTCCAGCCACATTTTGATACTAGTAAGATATCATGATTGTAGGAGTCTTGGTGGAGTTTTCTTTAGGGTTGATGTGGAAGGTTTGGGACCCTCCTTGAATTTGGTTGGAGCTGAGGCTGCAAGTTTGAGACTCATGGGCATTGTTGATGATGAGGTTAGAGTCTCTTATGGAGTGGCTATTGAGATGACGAGGCCTTTGAGCATGTGTCTCCTTTGGTGAGGTTTGTCGATGAAGATGCATAGGCTTTGGAGTCTTTCCTTTGAGATCCTTGTTAGAGATAGATGGTTTGTTTGGCTATGGGAACTTCGTCAGGAATAGACATTGATTGCAAGGTCTTGGCACATCGAATGTCATAGGTGAGGATGGGGTTGAAGGAGTAGATGCTTTATCGGAGTCGATCGTTGATGCACATGGTAGGTCATTGTGTAGAGGGGCTTTTGTGGAAGAGGCTTGTATCATTTTGCGTTCAGCATCATAGATATCCATTAAGGTTGGATCCTCTTCCTTGCAATGTGGTATTGTCAACTTTTTGTCATTGACTATCAGGATGACTCTATTGCTAGCAAAGCAATAGTGGTGCTTGGGTAGCAATAGTCCATTTATGCCCCAAGATCAAATCTGCTTCCAACACATACTCAACCACAAAAAACTTGCAAGTGAGAGGGTTAGTTTCAATATATATTGTATGTTTAAAGTACCCCAAACATGGCATGTTCAAGTCTTGTGTAATGTATATTCTTTCAGGATGTGCCATGAGTGTTGTTAACCTAACAAATCCCATAGCTTGAGGGCCATGAGATTGTGTTCTCGTGTTGGATAAATCTTTGCTTGAGCTGTGGTGATTTTATTTGCAATTTCCCATCCAACCAGAATCATAGGGATCTTTTTAGTAAGATATTTTGGTAGTTCCAGCTCTTGCAAGGTTTCTTCCTCCCATAATAGCAATTGTACATTGCTTGCTGCCTGCAATTTCCCATCCAATTTCCCATCCAACCAGAATCATAGGGATCTTTTTAGTAAGATATTTTGGTAGTTCCAGCTCTTGAAAGGTTTCTTCCTCCCATAATAGCAATTGTACATTGCCTGGCTGCTGCCTGCAGGAGTGTTCAAGAAGGTGACTATTTGCATGGATTCATCTAGTGAATACAACGATTCACCTATCCAAGTGCCACCACCAAGGACGACATCATACTAAAGGGAATCTAGGGTAACATGGAATGTAAATTCCATATCGCCATCGATTGTTTGAGTAGTGTATCTAAAGTAACCTCGAACTTTAATATTTTGTCCATTGGCTCCTTTTGCAAGACTATTGCTTGTAGGGATGAGTTTAGGTTGTCCCAACAATGACACCCAAGTGTCTATTGTCACGATGTTATGACTAGCTCGAGGGCTAATAAATGCATGTTTGCGCTTAACATCATTGCCTATAGGGAAATCCAACCATACCATGATTGAATCTTTCCAAAGGAACCATGGATGTTTTAGTTATTGACTCGGCTTCAGATCCCGTTTCTATTTCATACTCCCATTCACTTTCATCCTCTGTTTAGGTTTCAGCTTTTTCAAGAGAGTACCCAATGCGTAACTGGCACACTTGGCCCTCTAACAATTCTTAATGAGTGTTGTTTGGAAACTTGCAAATCCTAACATTCCTATTTTATGGAGTTTGTTATGTCCTTGTATAACTGAGGTTGAGCCCTTAAAGGTGCAAGTGCTGATCTGATGTTGGCTTTATCACATGAGAGAAGAGAATTCCTCCGAATGAGGTTTTGAGAGATTGTTTTAATCTTGTAAGGGAATTATCGAATTCCTCACGTGCTTTCTCAAGCGTATAGTTCGTGTACAATCTATCCCAAATGAATCTTCTGTAAAGAGTATGTCTTCCTCTTGAAAGGGAAAGCAGTACTCCTCTAGGCTTTGTATCTTGGTTGCTATTTTATGTTTGGCATTATGAGGCTCAATGACAACCGGTGACCCTATAAGACATTCAACAAAGCTAAGCATGCTCTCCTGAGCTTGCTTTTTGTGTTTCGCATATGTCATGTGATCATTATTATCCATTTGGGGTGGTTGGGTGGGTTCTAGTTTCTTGATTGTGGTATATGTGGTGCACTGAGCGAAGAGTAAGAACTTGTTTCATTCTCACTTAGTGATGTACTAGAACTTGTTTCATTTTCTCACTTTCTTTGGTTTGTCAGTTTTTCATTATGTTTACCCATGCGATGAGGTCGAATTTTCTTTTGGGATTTTGTATCTTGTGTCGCACATGTGTGTTGTGGTTTGTGTGGTGGTTGCTTCTACATCATGTATAGCTTTTGGCTCTTTTGTGTTTATGTCTCCTTTTGGGTTTATGTCCTCTACAGGCTCCTTTTCCTTGTCTTTTAATTCGACCTTGGTTTTGACAATTTGTTCCTTTGTTTTTTTTGGTTTTAGAAGGTTTTGCTCCTTCTTTTGGGTTCTGTTTTCAAGCATGTTCTTCTACCCATGTTGAGGTATTGACTTTTCCGTTCCTTTTGACTGTTTCTCATGCCTTGGCTTATAAGCGTGTAAGCACATTCAAGGGCACCATGGATAATTGCCCGTTTTTTATACTTATTAAGAAGTTAAGAGTTATATTTTGTGAGACAAGTTGCATTGAAGCAACTCGTCTTGGGCAATCTTGGAACATGTGATTAATGCCACATCGTTCACACATTGGTCAGTGACTATGGGCATGGAAGTATTCCAAACTGTGCATTCTGCCACCTTGTGATGAGGTCCACGACAATAGAAACACTGAAGTGTTCGATTAACTATGCTTCCTGAGCAGTTTCTACCCTTTGGACTGTTTCTGTTTTGTGCATGGGAGTTGGAAGTTTTAAGTCCATTGTGGATGAAGTGGGACAATTAAACAACAGACAATTGATTAATACATACTACAAATGAAGATGACATTGCACAAACAATGTGAAGACAAAAAGTAGACTCAAAGCTCTTCTCCTTCTTGATTATCCATTCATCCATTCCCAATTACAATGAGCGCTTGTGCGTGGGCTTGTGAGTGGGTATATAGTTATTAGCTTTGAGAATTAAAATGACACATATGACTAGTGGAATCCTATTTCTAACTACCCCTAAGCTAAGGTTATAAGATTAAAATCCATATCTATGTGATGGCTATCTAAAATCTATATCTATAACATGAGCTAAAGGATGAACGTGTTTATAAGAATGAAATATAGAAAGTAAATAATCTAAAAAATTTATTTGCTTTTCTTAATATCCTAAGTGAGGATTTTATTCACTCTGTTCAATATCATCTAGATGGGTACTCTGACCATGTAGTGAGGTAATGACACCCCTTCTTCATGATGAACAAGTTGGAGAGCTAATGAAGATCCTCTATTAGCTGCAGGTCTTAACTTTGAAGCACGATATGGATTTTGTTGATGACCTTCCAGAGCATTCGGAGACGGTTATTGTTTTGCTGGTCCAAAAACTTTTCTTAATTATTCATTACATTTCGTAAGAAAAGCTTGATTTGCATTATAAACACTTAATTAGAAACTTCTCAAGCTTGAGAGGGGTTGAGAAGTGAAAACATTGAGAATAGTAGAGAAAAACCATAAAATTACACTTTACCTCTTGTTTTTGCTTGCTTCTCTATCTTAGAAGAAGCCCCCAACCAATCAATTGGTTGGGGGCTTCTTTTAAGACCATAAAATTACACTTTACCTCTTGTTTTTGCTTGCTTCTCTATCTTAGAAGAAGCCCCCAACCAATCAATTGGTTGATGTGTTGAGACAGGAAAGCTCCAAGGATGGTTGAAGAGAGAGAGAAGCTCCACTCTCTCCAAAAGTAGAGGATTTTTAAGGGATAATAGAAAATATGAGTATTTTAATGTAATACTGGCATGGTATAGCTCTCAAAGATGAGAATACAAAAGAATGAGGGTCTATTTATAAGTGAGAGAGGCCACTAACTGAGTCCAACTAAGTTCTAGAATTTTTCAGCTTCAATTTGGTTGAAGCTAGAAAATTCTATTTATAAGTGAGGGAGGCCACTAACTGAGTCCAACTAAGTTCTAGAATTTTCCAGCTTCAGTTTGGCTGAATTTGGATAAGATATGGACCAATTTAGCTCCCTTTTTGATTTGGTTTGATCCAGGAGAGAGGAGAGATAAAAATATCATAATTATTTTGAATTAAAAACTCATCCACATGTGTGAAATATGCACCTACCTTAAAGGTCTCCCCTTCCTTACCAAGGTGTCAAAAATTCATCATTCCTCCAAAATATCTCTTTTTTTTTAGTAATATCTCATAGTTTTTAACTAATAAACCTTGTACTTAGTCAACTCTTTATCTTATGTGAGCATTTACTCATTTTTGGGTATTTTCTTTTATTCTTTGGATTCATCTCATCCAAACACTTGGATTAATCTTATTGGCTCATAGGAACCTTAATTGGACCATAATCCAAAATTTTCAGAAAATCTTGACCCTTAGGCTAAGGACCTTTATACACATGTACACACACACACACACATATGACACTCCAAACAGAACCACAGCATGATGTTCCCGATAGCACTTCTCATCCTTAGAGTGCTTTCTATCATTGTGCAAGTCATAGAGAGCGTCTCCATAGCTTCGTTCTCGCTTGTCTCTTATATAGCCCCGAGAACATGAGCGAGACCTCCTCGAGCGATGCTCATGGCCATGAGAATGTGACTGTTCCCTACGTCTCCCTCTTTCCGGGCTTTCATCTCTATCCTTGCTCCTCCGTTTCTCTTTGTCCTTTTTTCGCGGCTTCCGCCAACTCCAATCCCTCTTCTCCTTCTCATGATTTGAGTCATATTCATCATCATATCTTGAATGAGCATAATCCCTATCCCAGCTTCCCTCTCTACTGCTCTTGAGTGACTGCTGACTGTTTAAGACTATAGTCATCACCATCAAAGACGTGCCTTTCTGGGTCCAAAAATCTGCCCCCTCTCTCAAACTCATGATCTCTGAAATTGTCCTGATCACAAGCTAGATGATTTGATCTAAGGATAGATGATTTGACTCTTCGCTATACAATTTGACTCTTGTCTAGACAATATGACTCTTGGCTAGATGATTTGTCTCAGGTGATTAATCTTGTTTTTATACTCACAAGTTACATGATTCCATCCAAGGATAGATGATTCAACCCAAGGCTAGATGATTCAATCCAAGGATTGGGACATTCAATTGATTAAGCAATTTGTCTTAAGTGATCAAGTGACTACTAATGTGTGCAACAGAAAAGTTGAGTATTCTTGGGCCAATGATCCGATTTTTATGCTAGGCGAGATCAAAGATTCTTATTGTGCGTAGCTAATCTTTCTATATAGGATCCAATATTTCTACTAGGTGATCCGGCTTTTGTTCTTTGGCATGATTCTTCTTTAGATAATATCAATTGATCCAATTCTTATGTAGGTGGGTATGTGCCTTACTCTCAACATAGGTCTGTTAGGCTATGCCACAAATTTTGTAATAGGCTACCATAAGCCATATCAAAGGTTGTCTCGAACTTGCACCTAGCGTAGGTCTCTTATGCATAACCACAATGAGGGAAAGAGGTCACCATAGAGCCATAGCCATATCAAGGGTTACACCTAGCAGAGGTCTCTTTGGCATAAATACAACACAAAGGTAATAGGTTGCATAGAGCCATATCCATATCACGCATACAGGCAAGGTGTCACTTGCCATATCCAAGGATAGATGATCCAACCCTTAGCTAGATAATCCAACTCTAGGCTAGATGATCCAAACTCTAGGTGATTGGCCTCAAATGACTCTTATTTTAGTGCTGAACAATCTGATCACAAGTTAGATCATTTGATCTAAGGATAGGTAATTTGATCCAAGATTTGACTCTTGTATAGATGATTCAACTCTTAGATACTAGATGATCTGACTCTAGGTGATTTATGCAATTAGTCTTAAGTGATTACTCTTTTTGGGCTAATGAGTGATCTGATAAGCTAGAGGATTCAATCTAAGGATAGATAATTCAATCCAAGGAAATAGGAAATTTGATCCAATGATTGGGAGATTAAGCCGATTAAATAAGTAATAAAGTAATTATTGATGTATGTAGATGGTTGCTGATTGTTCTTAGGCAATCTAATTCTTACAAATGATTGTTGATGTGTACAACTGATAGACATATCCAAGGATAGACAATTTGACTCTTGGCTAGATGATCCGGCTCTAGGTGATTCATCTTAGGCGATTGGTCTCATGCAATTCTTCTTTTTGTACTGAGTGATTTGATCACAAGTTAGATGATTTGATCCAAGGATATACAATTCAATCCAAGGATATACAATTCAATCCAAGGATATACAATTCGATCCAAGGATAGATGATTTGACTCTTGGCTAGATGATCCAACTCTGGGTGATTGGTCTTAGGCAATTCTTCTTTTTATGCTAAGCAATTCAGTCATAGGTTATATGGTTCAATCCAAAGAGAGATGATTCGATATCAAAGGATAAACAATTTGATCCAAGGATTGGGAGATTCAGTCGATTAAGCAATTCGTCTTAAGGATGATTGTTGATGTGTGTACCCGATTGTTCTTGGGTAATCTAATCCTTGCACTAGGTGATCCAATTTTTTTAAGGTGATTAATGATTCTTGATTTGTGCACTTGATATTTTTGTATTGGATCCGATCTTTATGCTAGTAGATGATTCAACTTTTGTGCAAGATACGATCTTTGTATTAGATGATCCAACTTTTGTGCCTGTGATTCTTCTTTGGACAATTCTTCTCCACAACAATTATTCTCAACCAATAAGATTCTTCTATAGGTTGCCTTGCCCTCATGGGCATGTTCTTAATGTAGGTCTATTAGGATCTACCACAAATTTGGTAATATGTTTTCTCAAGCCTACACATGGCATAGGTCTTGTAAGCATAACCACAACAAGAGCAAGAGGTCACCATAGAGCCCTAGCCATAGCCATATCAAGGGTTGTGCCCACCAGTGTAGGTCTCTTTGGCATAACCATATCACGCATATAGGCAAGGAGTAGCCATATGCAAGGATAGATGATATGACTCTTAGCTAGACAATCCAACTCTTGGCTAGATGATCTGACTGGGTGATTGGTCTCATGCAATTCTTCTTTTTGTGCTAAGCGATCAAATCACAAGTTAGATCATTCAATCCAAGGATATACAATTCGACTCTCGGCTAGATAATCCAACTCTTGTCTAGATGATCTAACTCTAGGAAAACCATCTAGTCTCACGCAGTTCTTCTTTTTATGCCCAGGTTCCCAACCGAGGCCTATGGATGGTGGTGATCATAAGGATATCCTGCTAGGTGAAATAAAAAGAATGAAAAGAGGTTGGTTTCTTCTTTGTCTCTTCAATAATGAAAAGAAATGGTAGCTCCACCATGAAAGCTCATCACCAAAAATGCCAATTTGAAGGCCAAAGTGCACTTAGACAAAACCCACAAAAGATAGATCTTTGAATAACACCCTCACAAAAGATTGAAATTTTGAAGAACTCCACTCATGTGACTCCCACCTCTTTGGTTTCAATTGAAAAATAAAATCTAACAACAACCTCAATATTTTATTGAGCTTAGTGTGTATATAAAGATTGGACATTAACCTCGGCCAAGATGACCTTCCTTTTGTCCCTTTAGGTAACCAAAAAATAGGAGAAAATTATGGGTATATGAAAGGCCTCTTACATAGGACATTCACACCGTTATTTTCATTTTAACTTTTAATGTTAAGGTTTAAAACCTTATCCCTGTAGATTTAAGGAGTGGTGGTGGTGGCCACTAGCCATTGGACTCTGCGAAGGCGACTTGTGTGAGCATTTATGAGGATGACGTTGTGAGATTTGGCCTTTAAACTCAAAAGCCTCTATAGCTTGGTTCACTATAAATCACAAGTGGAACAACACTAAAAAACCATCAACACGAGATAATTCTTTCTCCTCAATCTTAAAGCAATTTCCTTTGGCATTCAATGATAGCTATATAAGTGAAACCTTGTGACGGTGGGTGAAAGCATGAGAGTTTTCAATTACACTTGATTTAACACTAAAAGTAAACTATTTAAGTTGAAGTTGACATTATTAATATTTCAAAGTTGCAATGGCTAGAAAGACACAATTTGGATTTACAAGTGGATCGATTGAGATCTTCTTCTTCACAAAATTCAGCACATGTAGGATCTCCTTTGGTAGATGTGGGGGTAGGTGAAGGTTATATGGATGTGAATAGATGGAGGTGATGTGATGTGAAATGGATAGATGTGAGTGAATGAGATGTGATTTGAATTGGGATGTGCATGAATGAGATGTGATGTCATGTGAATCGGGATGTGAATGAATGATAGGGGATGAGAATGGATGAGATGTGAATCGGGATGTGAATGAATCTGATGTGATGAGATGTGGATATGGGTAGATGCGAGTGGATGAGATCTAATAAATGAGAAAAGATGTGATGAGATGAAAAATGATATGATTGAATGAGAATGGGAATACATATGAAATGGATGTAAATTAAATAATGTGGAAAGACGAGAGTTCATTATAGAAAGTGTATTTATGACCTGTTTTTAAATGACTGTTTTATGTCAAGAATGCTGGGGAAGCACTTTGACTGTCTTGTGAATGAGGTCGAGGAGACCTAACTGTTAAAGTTGCAACAACTGAACGAAGAGTCAATGGAGGACGTCTTGCATAGCAAGGTCGGCCAAGGTCTTAACCAACCTTGGTGTTCGGACTGATGGATCCCTAAAATGAGACTCAATTCTGGTATGGTACGATAGATGAAGTAAATCCTGGATAAAAATTATTCTATGGAAAAGAATCAACGGTTGTGCCTCTCAATGAGGAAAAAAGCATTGGTCTCTATGATCCAAGTGCAAGTCTTTTCCTTGATCTGACTATGGGACTTACGGGTTCGGTCAGATCAATTCAGTTAGTTAAGACTCTTGATTACGTTAGAGTAAAAATGTTCTGGAGGTATCGCTCGAGCTTTTCGGGCGAGGGAAGTTTTTTCGAGTTTGGTTTTGGAAGAACCGAGGGTTTAGTCTCCTGTCCGGATATATGTGGGCGATGCCCCAAGTGAGGGACCCTGCCCCGCGCAAGAAGTGCTACTTCCGCTACTAGCACCCCAGAATTCCTTGCGCAGTGGGGACAGGGATCTTTCAGCTGGTATCAGAGCGAATTGGCTAAAGTGGATCAACCAAGAAACCAAAAATGTCAAAAATTTATGAAGTAACAGTAAAAAGTTAGAAATGTGTGATGAAATTCATACAAATTGATATTCAGATTGAAATTCATAAATTAGTAATTGGGTCTTCAGATGGAAGTATCACAATTACAAGGAATCCTTGACTTGCTTGAGGCCTAGACATGATGGTATTTACCTTATAATTCCAAGGACCCTGACTACCCGTATATACTGAGGATATAACTGTAGCTCTTTACTGGCAGTATATATAAGTAAATCTAAGACCTTGAAATTATAAGCAAAAATGCTATTCAGATGATGAATTTGAATGTGGTTGATATGATTTTAAAACTCTAGTTGAGAACTGATGAGTTCCGCTTCTGTCCCTGAGCCATCTACATTGATTTTCTTAATAATTCAATTGTTTTTGGCCTAATCCTCTCCAAAGTGAATTGGTGGCCACTCTTGCTTCAAACAAAAGGAGAACCCTCAATCCCTCACAAGCTCCATGTAAGCTAATTTTCTTACTTGTTTAATGAAAAAACAATTTTTATGCTTTGCAAATGTTTGAATTAAATTCAAATGCTATGCCTTTGATAAAAAGGCCACCCCCTTCTCTTCTTTACATTCCAATCTTTCTCAATCCTAGAAAGGTTAACTAAGGGATTAATTAAACCCTTCTTATTGTTTACTCTCTTGAATTTAGAAAATTATGTAGATTAGAGTTCTATAAATCTAATTTGGGTTAATTTAAGTTAAATAAAGAATGATAAAAATGAGAAATGGTCAGCCATACAAAGGAGGTTATGGCAAAATTTTCCAAAATTTTGTGGAAAAGAAAGTTTGTTTTTATGTTATTCCAAAAGAGCAATTCCCACCATTTTTGCATTTAAAAGAAATATTCTAATTACTCCATGTACATATTCACCTATGAATATGCATGGATATTAATTATTAAAATTGATTTCTATGCATAGAAAGATGCATAATGGAATTTTTTTAATAAAAGTGTTATTCTTATTAAATTTAATTTCTATGCATAGAAAGATGCATAAAGAAATTTCTTTTATTATAAAAGTGTTATTCTTATTAAAATTGATTTTTATGCATAGAAAGATGCATAAAGGAATTTCTTTTATTATAAAAGTGTTATTCTTATTAAAATTGATTTTTATGCATAGAAAGATGCATAAAGGATTTTTTTATTACAAAAGTGTTATTCTTATTAAATTTGATTTTTATGCATAGAAAGATGCATAAAGGAATTTTTTTTACAAAAGTGTTATTCTTATTAAATTTGATTTTTATGCATAGAAAGATGCATAAAGGAAAATTTTTTATTATAAAAGTGTTATTCCTATTAAATTTGATTTTATGCATAAAAGGATTTTTTTATAAAAGTGTTATTCCCATTAAAGTTGATTTTTATGCATAAATAGATGCATAAAGAATTTTTATATCAAAATCAGAATTCTCTTAAATTTTATATGAGCATTTGATAAATGAATAATTAAATACTCTAAGTGGGAATGGTATCAAAAGGTGGGTGGAGAAGAAGCTACTACGAAGATGCTAAATCAAATTTGGGTGCCTCGACAGTCAAAGCCTCTTCCTCAACACAGCACTCAAAGGCCAAGGAAAAATAAAAGTACTCCACAACACCGTCCATGAAAGACTACAAGTTCCTAAAAGAACTCCACCAAGTCAACAAGTGTGGGTACCAAAAAGATTACTACAAGCACAAGGGTACTACCAAGATAATACCAAATCTTGGATTCCCAAGTGAATCAAAAAGTCTCCTCAACCTATTCAAAGAAACCTACACAAGAGCTTATGTGTTCGAACAACCCCAATGGTAACCAACTAGCAGTCTTACCTACCGCCTCAAAAACATTTGAGCCAAAAATTCAAGAATCAATTCCCACATCTGCAACAACAACAGAGACTTATGAGTGCATCAAAGACAAACTCACAATGCTCTTTTCAGCCCTCTGGATGTGAAGGCTGGATGTGAAGGGTAAGTGCAGAAGCTATGCAGTATACATAAGAACCTCTTCTCTCAAAAAGGAGAATAGCTACAAGAACCTGTTGCTCGCAAGGTGGTAACCAAAACACACACACACACACACACACAAACGCAAGGGAGTCACACATATGGCCTATCAAGCAACTCCCAAGAATATTCAATAGCCATTATATTTTGTTAAGCTTATAGCTTAATATTCTTTTGGCTATGTTAATGTAGCAGCTGCTGCATGAGTACATATCCATACTCATGCACTGGAGGACATTTGCACCAAAGCCTCAGCATCAACAACTTTCAGGTACATTTCTAGATGGGGCGGCCATGGTGGGCAAAAGCCTGGTCAATGGTACAACCCATTGCTTGGAATTTCCTTCAAATTACAAACCTCTCCAAACGACGCTACCATCTTCACAAATCAATGATCTTTAATCCTTAGTGAAGATATCTATATTAGCCTCACAAGTCGACGTAATTCTTTCAATCCTCGCCAACAAGTGGCTATTTCAACACAAAGTAGTTCAATAAGAGTCTATATGACTCACTTCTTGTACTTCATGTACATCTACTTCATAAGAGCACTTTAATATACATAAAAACATAAAAAGCACATGGGAAGAAGCATGCAGAAACAAGTCATACTCAACAACATTTGACAAGAATCTTGCCACACAAAGGGACATCATCGAAGGCCAATCAAATGATGAATGATGCTTCAAAGAATCAAATGCAGAATTAAGAATCACCATCTTGTTTCTGATGATTAAGTCTACATTCCCCCTCTGGATCCTTCTCTCCCATTATTAACATCTCTTAGCATCCCCACTAACACACATCACATGTAACCTTGCTTATTATTGCAAAAACAAAGTGAGCAAAAAATCCCCAAAAAAAATGCTCACACACATATAAAAATGCAATCATTCACAAAAAACCCCACCCCCTATCCCGTTAGGAATTCCCAATAAACCACTGACCTTTTAATTCACTAACTAGCTTTTGTTATTCCTTTCGCAAAGGACAAAGACCATTGAGTGTCAATCAACATCAAAGCCATAGACAAAGCTTATCCATTCTCCCCACACAAAGGTCTTCAACGCGATCATGAGGACGTGATCGCCATAGACAAAGCTTATCCATTCTCTCCACACAAAGGTCTTCAACGGGAAGGGGGGGGATGTTAACCCATTCCTAGGGTTAACAAGAGCTACCGCCATTATCTTACATCAAGGAGTCACACGGTAGATACACCAAAGGGTCATACATTCAGTTACAACTTGGACGACACGTGTAATGGTGTAACGGAGTATTTATGGCAATTCCCGCTTCAAGAGCGTGTGGTAGCAAGTTAGGATGAAGTCCTAAGTGATGTACTTCATGGATATATTATGAGAGTAGTCATTTTAATAGCATTAGGCCTCTTATAAGCCTAGAGTGCCCGACCGGCCACAGTTGTGAGTGTGAACACTTATGGCCATGTATCTAAGTGAATACCTCTCATAATACAATATACTCTCCCATTATGCAATTGAGCCTTGCTCTTGCTAATCTCTCTCCCGAGTACCTGTAGTGCAACGTGGCGGTGTGACAACGCTCGTGGTGGGGGAGGCGCGGTGGAATTGCTTCTCAAGGAGTTGTAGAGCTTGGAGACCTCAAGGGTTACAAGCTCAGCCATTGGAAAGATCCTCATGGCAGTTGAGGCTCACTAGGTAATCTCTTGTTGGATGTGTTTCAAGGGGGGTTAGGGTGAGCCATAACAAAGGGCCAAAGGGAGGGAAGAAGAGATTATGCATAGGGAGGGTGGGACAAGGAGAGAGAGAGAGAGAGAGAGAGGGTGGGTGGGAGAGTGAAAGGGAGGGAGAGGAGAGGAGAGAGGAAGGGAGGGAGAGTGAAAGGGAGGGAGGGAGAGGAGAGAGGGAGGGTGGGTGAGTGGGAGAAGGAGAGAGTTGGAGGGAGGGAGGGAGGAGAGAGAGGGGGGAGGATAGAGAGAGATACCAAAGAGAGTGAAGGATAGAGAGAGTTAGGAAAGATAAGGATAGAGAGAGTGGGATAGGGAGGATACAGAGAGTAAGAAAAGAGAAGTGGGATAGGGAGGATACAGAGAGTAAGAAAAGAGAAGGATAGAGAGAGTGACAGGGGGAGAAAAGAGAGAGTTAGCAAAGAGAGACAAGGATAGAGAGAGTGAGAGAGAGAGGGTGGGAGAGTGAAAGGGAGGGAAGAGAGAGGGGGAGGGAAGAGGGTGGGAGAAGAAGAGAGAGGGTGGTGTGGTGGGTTGGGTTTTGGGCTGGGCAGTGGTGGGACAAGGAGAGAGAGAGAGAGAGAGAGAGAGAGAAGGATGAGGGTGGGAGAGGAGAGAGAGGGAGGGTGCAAGAGTGAAAGGGAGGGAAAGAGAGGGGGAGGGAAGAGGGTGGGAGAAGGGCACCTAGTTGGGTCTTCATCCTCCAACATATTAGGAAAGATAACACTATGAATTTATTCATAGGATCATCTTTTCTTTAGTTTAATAATGCTACATTGATCATCTAGAACTAACCTATTCATGTCTTTCTCCTTCTCTTCCCACCTAGAACACCAAATATAAAGATGAAAATATTTTAAATTCGTAATTTGAAATAATTATATAGCATACCTTCTCTTGTGGAACAATTGTGAATCCTTGAGAGTACACCTATAAAGAAGCCATCATCCTTATTTTGTTGATGAGACCAATGGTTGAATCCTTGACATTACACCTTCAAACAAGCCACCATCCATGAGGTGACTATACTATCAAGAGATTCTCATATTAGGATCTCATCAAAGTCAAGACTTTAGAACTGCTTGTTGCATGTAGCTAGATCTAGAAATCGTGTGCAATCCGCTTGCACTTTAATCTTTCTCTCCGTATCCTCAATATCATGTGCTGATGTTTCAATCAATGCCGTTGCTAAATGGACGGTTATTATTTAAACATAAATACACACATGATGTGTATAGTAATCCTTCCAACTTCAAAATGTAGTAGTAGATTGTTGCAAAACAAGTGCAAACCAAGAGCCTCCACTACTCCACTAATAGCTCTTCCTTCCCATTGAGATTCATTTTTCTCACTAGTTTGAATGAAATAGCGACAATGTCTCACACACAATATAGACCACACATAATGATTTTCTTACCACTCTTGGAAAAGCGTGTGTGTTGTCGCATTTGCTACTAGTAATGCTCACCTCTGATGTCTCCATTCCCTCTCTCTGCCCTCAACAAATCCACCACCCACTCCCACATCTTCCCAACCTCTACAACACCTGATTCAGACGGCCTTCCACCATCAAGACCATGCTATGCCCACCTCCACAAATATCTCAAGGATGCCATAGATTAGTCTCTAAATGGACCATCTTATCCCATAATACCTAGCCCATATATGACCTTTTGGATCCCCCAAGCACTTTGGAAAATTGACCCTCAACACCAGTGGTTTAAGCTTATTGACCATGAAGCTGAGACATCCAAGTGGCACATCCTCCACCAACAACATGAGCTCAAGTGTGCTGGGATGATTCTATCCAAGAAGAGCACCGAAAGCTTAATCACGCCAAACTAGAAGCTGAGCTCAAGGAAGCAAAACGAGAAGTCCATAAGCTTCAAAAATAAGCTTGTTGCCTACAAGGATTAGGAGAAGCTAGTCAACACTCATAAACAAGACATGGATGTCCTCCCACAAAAAATACCAAGAATTGGAAATAGCCAAGATTGTGACACCATCCCAAGCACACGAAGCCCAAAGGGACCAAGTCTTAGATGAGGTCAAGCAAGCTAAAGCCAAAGAATTCCAAGTTTTCAAAGAATGAAGACACCCTCGCAGGTAACCAAAGAGTCAACCAAAACCCTGACCATATTTCATGAGGAGATAACCAAACCATGGCGGCCAAGTAGTAGGTAGCTTAAGATGTAGCCTACCAAGAGCTCCTCCACCATTAAGAACCCCTCATCACCCAAGCACACATCAAAATTCATAAGATGGAAACGATTGTCTGAGATGATACCCCTCTGGAAGGGTGTGGGCAAAAGAAATTAGACATGCTTCTCTCATAGGCCACCAACCTCGATGCCTTACCAACCATGAGTTGGTCCCCCTATGAATACCCTTACCCTCATTAATCGTGCCTTGTCCCTTTACTTGCTTCAATTCAATATCTTTTTATCTGGCCTTATCTCAACCTCCATCTTCCACACCATCTTATCTGGCCTTATCTCAACCTCCATCTTCCACACCATCTTATCCCGCACACTAACACCATACCCTCACCACCCTTTTCTTCTTTGGACAAGTTATCTCCTTCTTGGACCCACACTTTTGTACTCCATTGAATTCCACCCAATTGTGTCCAACCTTGCCACGTGGTGCCACTCATTTCTACACTCTTTACCAAGGAAGATCACTTCCTCAAACTCATGGCACCACCACTCAGCCTCAACTATCTCATCAATAAAGATCTGCTTCACTCATCCATGATTCTAGCCATGAAGACCCTTGTTCATCAAGGAGTGTCAACCTTCCACCCTTTTGTCACATGCCTAACAACCAATACAACCCACAAGGCAACCTCTAACTCTATCAAATAGTCTACACTTACCTCAACCACTAGAGATGCCACCATTCACACCATCCATGTGGCTTACCTGCAATACATCTCTATAGATGAGGCACAAGAAGCCTATGTTTTTTTCCCAGGCCATAATCATGTTGATGTGAAGAGGATGACCTTGAATATTCCTTTACGGTGGGAGAGAAGAAGGTCCCCAAGACAATGAGGCACACTCTTTTGGCAGATTAGGTGACAAAGGAATACCCAAGAGCCAAACTCAACCCCCAGCCATTAACGATCCCAAAGCTACCCTACCCACCACATGTAAATTAAATTCCAATATGATAGATCAAACCCATTTCATAGTTACAAGAACATGAGAGAGACAAACTAAGGTACTACATCGCCATGGTAGACAGTTTCATTACAAAATATCCTAAAGATGAGAAGCCTAGGATGAAAAGTACTTCATTGCAAGCCTTAATCTAAAGACAGCAAGGATGAAAAGGTACTTCATTGCACACCTCAATATAAAGAGAGAAAGGATGAAGGAAGTTGAAGCATTGTGTGATAGTGGAATGATGAAGGAACTTAAAGCCTTGAAGTTGAAGGATCATGTGGCATAGAGGACAACATGCTAGAATATGATGTGATCGAGACATCGATGATGAGAATTCACCCTCTACATGAGTAAATGGTTTCAAGCACATACAATAAAAAGAGGAAACACCATAGAAGTGGTAGCAAAAGCCATGAAGAAGATAGTGACAATGTTAAAGGAGCACCTAAAGCTTAGTAATCCTAATCCTACTCAAGGTTAGTGGCAATGTTATAGAAGCACATCAATGTGAGTAATACTAATCCACCCAAGTTATAACCTCGTTATATCTTTGTGTGGTGTTTTATTTGTAGTGGAAAAACCATATGAAAAATGAGTTCCCCCACTCCAAGACTAGAAGGAGATACTATTGTAGTGAAAAACATATGACACGTGAGTTCTAGAAGATAATATTGTTAAATTTATGACACAATGGGGAATCATGGCATGAGGTCATAAGAGAAAGCTCAAGGAAGGGGGTGGATGAGACCATAAAACCTAGCATGGTTGGGACATCTATCACAAGTCATGTGCCTCCCCAGGGGAGAAACTTATCCATCATGGTGGTTAAAAGCCCAATGAGAAAACAAAATCACAATAGCATTACTCTCACTCATCAACTATCCAATATCCCTCATGGTAAGAGGTCTAATGAGAAAATAAAAGTAGCATTGCTCTCTCTCATCATCAGTTGTGTCCAATGAAGATTTCACTAGGAGTGTTACTCAAGAACAACCAAGATTTTTGAAGAAACTTATCCATCATGGTAAAAAGTCCAATGAGAAAATAAAATCACAACTCATCAGGTGTCTAATATCCATTATGGTAAGGGTTTAAATGAGAAAATAAAAGCGGCATTGCTCTCACCATCATCACTCATCAGTTGTGTCCAATGAACATTTCACTAGGAGTGTTACTCAAGAACAACCTAGATTTTTGGGGATTGCTAAAACATGGACAGATAGGGAAACCTTCCCAATGGAGAGTGAGGTTGGGGTAATGGCTTACTTTTAGGGGTTAATGTCTTACAAGGTGAAGACAGAGGTAATGAAAGAATAATGCATATGCAACTCTCCAAGTGGAATATAAGCAGATTCCATGTGTTTCAACCATCTTAGATTTTTATTTTATTTTTTTGGGGGGGGGGGTCTATGTGACTGTAACTACTAAAACCTTGTATAAAAAGTGGTGCAGTCTATAAATTTTGTGATTAAGGTAGAAACCAAGAAAGTCGAGCAATGGGTAGATAGTAGACATATTGCTAGCAAGGATAGCAAGCCTCAAGTTTTGTGATTAAGCTAGAAAACCAAGCAAGAGTCAAGACAATGGGGTAGATAAGAGACATACTAGTTGTTGAAATAATACACCAAAATATCATGTGACATTAGAGATATGGGCATATTGTTCTATGGTCTAAAGACCTTAACTAGCATAAGGTTTCTGGGTAGCATGATCACACCTCCAAGATAACCATAGTTTGTGTGGAAGGGATCTTACGTTGCACTCCAATTTAGGCAATGGGTGCCCTAGCCTATTTATAGATTGCCATCTAACAAATATTTATAGATTGCCATCTAACAAATATTTACAAGTCTTTCTCCACTCTCTACATTGTCATTATGTTGAGCATCATGTGTGCTTAACCCTAATCATTGTTGATTAATCATGTGTGCTTAACCCTAATCACTCTTCAACTCCATACATCATGCTTAATCCTCTTTATTATGATCTTACTTAAGACACCATGAAATCTAACATGGTATCAAAACCTTGTTCTTCATTGCTAAACCTCTACCTAATCATTTCTTAGCACATCCCATAGGTTTGATTAGTGTTTAAGTAGCAAAACCCTAATCACAAGCCTTGTGGCTTTTCTACTTCTTTACCCCTTGTTAATGGAGGAGTGATTGCCCTCCACATATAGCATCATTAGCTAAGCCATCACTTGGGCCTTCTCTACACCTCAAAGCCACAGTGGCCTTGGCCTACAACACCAATGGTGCAAAAACACAAGCGAGTAAGTTGACTTTTGCATATCATCAACATTCGCTTGTGTTTTTTGGGAAAATCAATCTGGTGTTTCAGAATTGGTCTAATTCCCTGCATCCTCAAGGGTTTTCGATGATGGAAAATCTACTGGTAGCGTCCTTTTTGCATTTGCTAGCCGGTTAGTAGCCATGCTCCAACACTATAGTGCTGAATCAACTTTTACATATCATCAATAGTTGCCTGTGTTTTTTGGGAAAATCAATCCAGCACTATAGTGCTGAATCAACTTTTACATATCATCAATAGTTGCCTATGTTTTTTGGGAAAATCAATCTAGCACTTCAAGGAAGGAGAATTGATCTAATTCCTTGCATTCCCAAGGATCCTTTTTGCATTTGGTGACCTGTAGCAACAATAGGCCTCTATAGTGCCCGTAGAGTAAGCTCTTCTAGTGTTACCGAGATTAATACTTTATTAATTGAATTAATCTGAACACATAGAGCTAACAATTTCTTGAAGGATTTCACTTTTGGTTCAGTGGAAGGGCTTCAATTTGATGCTCTAAAGGGCCTCCATTATTTGATGCTCTAATGGGCCTTCAATTTAATGCTCTAAAGGGCCTCCATTATTTGCCTCCAAAAACATTGAATTTTCCTCACTAACATGTGGATTAATGGTGGATTAATCTCTTAAGCTCTCAATTAATCAATGCTTATTAATCATGCCTTCATCATGTGAGTCATCTAATACACAATATATTAAACCAAGGAAGAAAATTAGAAAGTCCAATGCCAAATCCAAACCCCACTATTACTCTCATGCAAAGAAATTGGGGGTTTCAGAAATTTCCTTGCTACACATGCATATGTATGGAGAAGGTGGTTTTTAACGTTTTTTTTCTCTTATTGTGAGGGTTTAGACATTGCCCTTGGATTTGTTTTCCAAGCGCTAAGACCTACCCAAAGTCATGGTCAATCCCAAGGTTGAAAAATTTAAAGGTTACAACTTTCATAGTTGGCAAACAAAGATCAAGTTTATCCTAATGAGAAAGGGGTTGTGGAGCGTTCCAATGGCAAGGATAAAATCTCGGGGGGTTCACTATATGTAAATCCTCCATATCATGTGCGTTCAAGGCCTAATTTAAAACCCCCTTATCTGTAAATTTTTCATGAATAAAACACACCCTATGTCTATTCAATCTATAAATACCCTCTTTAAGTGGTACCCTTCTGTATGTAAAAAATGTGTAAAAATGGTAATTTAAAAACTCCTGTTGAACCCACGTGCTTTGCTTACATTTTTATGAGTGACCCCCCCTCCCCCCACCCCCAAGGATAAAATGCCTACCACAAGGGATAATAAGGCCACTTGGATAAGCAAATATGAGAACGCTTTGGAAATAATTGCTTTGGGCCTCAATGATACTTATATCCATCATATAGATGGGAGGGATACCTCCCATGAAGCTTGGAGCACCTTGGACACTTTATTTTAAGTTCAATCAAATAATTCTAAGGTCAGTCTTCTCATAAAGTTCTTTGAGCTAAAAATGACCCTAGGTGACTTTCTTCCGACTCATCTTAATTACAATAAAAATATTCTTACACAGATTGCAGAGGTATCAAGAAGACCATTGAGGAAGATGTAATCATAGGTGTTCTCTTGAAGAGCCTACCCCAGGAGGAGTTTAGTAACATCGTTACTACACTCATCAACTTGCCAAGTCCAAAGCTGATAGATGTGGAAGCATTATTACTTGATAAGGGCAACAAAGTCACATAGTGACAAGGGCTTATAGAAGAAGCCTTCTTCAACAAAGGGGGGTTCAAGAAGACAAAGGTACCCTTCAAGGTTTCACAGCAGAAGAAAGAGTTTCCAAAGAAGTCTTACAACTTCTGTGGAAAGTCAAATCATGAAGAGAAGGATTGCTTCTATTGAAACAAAGCATAAAAAGCGTGTCTTACAGATTCCAGCAGAAGAAAGAGTTTCCAAAGAAGTCTTACAACTTCTGTGGAAAGTCAAATCATGAAGAGAAGGACTGCTTCTATTGAAACAAAGCGTGTCTTACAGATTCCAGTGAAGAAGAAGAAGAAGAGAGTAATGAAGCAGAGGCCTTAGCTAAGGCTAATTTTATTGAGGATTGTTGGGCTTTCTAGACCACCTTACCTGTTAGGATCACTCCTCTATCTCCTAAGTGACTGGCATTGTATACCTCCATAAGTAAGACCTATGGGCATTTGAATAGTCATTATATATAGTAACTAGAGCTAGCATTAACATCATAGTAGCTACAAGTATTTTGTTGAGGGAGGGTGTTAAAATAATACACCAAAATATCATGTGACATTGGGGATATGGGGCATATGATTCTATGGTCTAAAGGCCTTGATTGGTACAAGGTTTCTGGGCATAACTACACCTCTAGGATAGCCATAATTTGTGTGGAAGGAATCTTAGGTTGCACTCCATTTAGGCAATGGGTGCTCTTTTTTATTGGATTAGGTGGATGTGATTATCTCTTAATCACTTTTATTGGATTAGGTGGATGTGATTATCTCTTAATCACTTTTATGCACAACTTATTTACAGGCTGCCATCTAATGAATATTTATAAATCTTTCTCCACTCTCTACAAATTTGTCATTATACTGAGCTCTTGATTAATCATGCATGCTTAACCCTAATCACTCTTCATCTCCATTCATCATGATTAATCCTCTTGATTAGGATCTTGCTCAATCCACCATGAAATCTAACATTAGTAAGGATAACAAGCCTCAAATTCACTATTCTCATTGTGGTACCACGTTCCAAGCTCCCTCCAACTTTGATAAACAACCTTGATGCAATTCTAGGAAGGCCTTGGTTTAGGACTATAATGGTGATTCATGCCTAGGATAAAAATTTGGTCTAACTTTAAAACCATGAGAGGGCCATCACGGTCAATCCTAATACATAGGGCACAATATATATGGCAATTTTCAACATAGCTTAAACACCACAGCTAGGACACAAAGTAGTGTAAGTAGTGATGATGAAAAAAAATTGAAGAGTGATGAGTGATGAGCACATAGACTAGATGCATGAGCAAACAATCATTGATAACTTGAGCATCTAGTACCATCATATGGATGTAGTGGACGAGGTGAAAACTATAGGGATAAAGTAGGTGAGTATGCCATGGTAGAGGGATGACTCTTCTTCATTTGATTTCACATTTTCCTTACTAGATTCTAAGCTAGCTTGGGAGCTAACTTGGGGGAGGACGTATCAAGGTAATTCTATCCGTACTAGCATCTACTGGAGAAATTTGAAGAGTTGTCATAGCCTTTTAGGCAACTACTAACACATTATTAGTTTGTGTGGATGCAGCAAACTTGACATTGAAATGAACTTAAGGTTCCCAAACTTGACATGCTCCACCCGATCCGGCTAAAGATGATGTGACCATAAATTCTATGGGAAAATGGCAAGGATTCCTAGGCATAATCCACATAGCTCTAAGTACCTAGAATTTTGGACGACAACATAAAATTTCAGTCAAGGATTTGATTTACTATAAGCAAGTAGCTCATGGTCCCTACAAAACCAACCAAAAGTATAATAAAGATACAAAAAACTACTTGATGTGATATTTTTATATGAAATTGAGTATACCAATTGGGTGTTGCCAATTGTCATAGTTCCCTTCGACTTAGAGAAGCTCAATGCATACACCAAGTGTTAAGCATACAAGCTAAGAGAGAGAACTAATAACCAAAACTCACTGAGACAAACAAATGATGGGGACTCTGAAAACTTGAAGAAGGCAAGGTAAGGCTATCTCTATTATGTACAAAAGGAAGCTCTTTTATATGCATGAGATCCTAAGATATCAACCTCTAAAAGCACAGAATTTGTGCTATATATGTGAGATAAGAAAAAACTTGCTTTTCAACACTCCCCCTCAAGCTAAAGTACATCTCATTCACACCAAGATGAGATCATAAATCTTCAAATGTATCCTTCAATAATGCCTTTATATAGATATCTACAACTTGTTTTTTTGTCTTCACAAACTTGAGACAAACTTTAAGTTCATGATGCAATCCCTTAGATGATGAAGTGATAATGTGCCTCCACACCCTTTATTCTAGCATGAAAAGTTGGATTATGATCCAACAAGATAGACCACATATAATGCAATCAGATTGTGTGGAAAGTAATAGAAAAATCATCACACAATTTTTCCAAACACATAATCTCACAAGTTTCCATGGCTATATCTCTATATTCTTATTATGTACTTGACAAAGCAATTGTGTATTGCTTCTTAGAAATCTAAGAAAATACTACACTAGAAGATCCAAAGGTGGACATAAAGTTGCAAGTAGATCTTCTATCATTGGAATTGCTTGCTCCACATCTACATAACCTTATATATCCAATGTACCATCTCTTTTGTAATGTAAGACATTCTTCTATAACAGTGGATTTCTTCTTAGAATTCTAAGAAACTATCCATTAGAAGATACAAAAGAGAACATAAAACCCTAAGTAGATCTTCTATCATCCGCATCATTTACATAACCTTAGATGTCTAAAGTAAATCTTCGATCATTGGAATTTCCTACCCATTCCGCAAGAAGACGCAAAAGAGAATATAAAACCCGAAGTAGATCTTCTATCATCCGCATCATTTACATAACCTTGGATATCCAAAGTAAAGCTAATGTAGCATCTCTTTTGTAGTGTAAGCCTACCTTTGACATACCCTAAGATCCTTCTCACAGTATCCATATGTCACTTTCTTAGACTATGCATAAATGGAAGCCTTTCTTGCTTACCAAATTGGCATGCCTCACATACATATGACAAAGCTCATAAACTTTGAAGTGTGAGCCAAGTTGATCACAACTTCACCAATAGAGCCAAGTTGATCTCACTGTAAAATCTTTGATAAACTTTGATTTTCAAGATGTAACATACTTCCCTTTTGACATCATAAAGCTCCTACATTAATTGCAATTTCCTTGCCTTTGTGCTAGTTTCATAAATACTAGCCAAAACATTCCATGCTTCCATTGGCATATCTATAACTTGAATATAACCAATCATCGAGTTGCGGTTCGGGCAAACTGGGGCAGCACAAAATTTAACAACCTCGATGTTGTTTTTCATCCACTATGATAAACGATGGCCTAGCTTCACCTGTATTAAGCTCTCAAACCTCCCTTTAGTAGAAAATTCCACGATAGATAATTATGCTAGTCCTTTTTTTGCAATAGAGAGGTGGGACATGATCTCTGATGCCATCGGGTCGAGTACGAGAAACTTGAGAAATCTCTACCACCCATGAACATTTACTTGCTAAGTGCCCCCCCAAATATGGGTGCCAAATTCTTTTCATTAATTAATTAATTAGTGAGTGCTCGAACCTTTGATTAAGGTCTTTTTTTTATAACGTTCTTGCATAAAGTGACTTCCATGCAGGCTATAAAAGCCTAGTGCGTCCCATTTTTAGACTGGGCACACTAGCCCCAGAGCGATCGAGCAAAGAGAGAGAGAGGGAATGTGATGAAAGAGAGAGATAATTTATGCGTGCTTGTGATTTGATCTGAGAGCAGAGAGAGATAACTTATGTGTTACGTTTTGAACCTCTGCGTAAGAGAGAAAGGGAGAGAGAGGAAGACATATCGTGCTAAGGAATCCAAGTTTTTTTTTTGCGATGAGAGAGAGGATGAACATTTTTAATTTAAAAAAATCCATCTTTTTTTTTTGCTGTGCGTGTGTTCGATGTAGTCTACATCTGTAAAAACGAGAGAAGAAAACCTTAGGGCCACAATAATTAAATTAATTATTGTTAGCACTAGCGTGAATGGCATTATTGTTAGCAATATACACACACACACACACACACACAAAAATGATCCAAAGTCTCGATAAAGGGTTTTACATTTTTTGAGGCCGAGCCTTAAGGATACAATTTTGAGGCTGAGCCTTAAGGTACTAGTGGCAGCAAGGGTTTAAGTCCCCACCGAGCACTCACTGTCTGCCACACGTTTACTATTCCTTGTATTCGCGACCCATTTAACCCCATTTCTATGCACCTTGCGAAGCTTTTTCTCTGTGAATTCTAGGGCAAAATTCTCTGCATTCAAGCTTGTGGGTGCGCGACTTGAGGGCCTATTGTCAAGCTGAAGGAAACCCAATCAATCCTTCTCGCGCACGATGATCAAAGCACGCGAGAACGACTTGAATCGAGCAGCCCTGCAGCAGTCCCTTCAGTTCTGGCGCGGGGAGCCCCAACCTTCACCGTCGCGTTCGCCTTCTTCAACATCATCTGTAAGTCTCTCTCTATCTCTCCCTCTCGCTCACTGTGTGTGTGTGTGTGTGTGTGTGTGTGTACATTGCTACAGAATTTGATTCATCAGAAATCAATGTGCAAGAAAGAAATACATAATTCAAAGCTTCATCAGAAATTCTGAAACATGGGGTCCTAGTACAGTTTAATTCCAAATCTTCACAACCAGTAGGCATCCACACGTATAAGCTAAATTCTTTAACAGTGCTAATAAACCCAATGCATTGCTAGAATCTGGAAATTTGCACTGCCCCACACACACACACACACAAGAACCTTAGGGTAGGGGAAGACTACCCACAATTTTGAGAGAGAGAGAGAGAGAGAGAGAGAGAGAGATTTATCAACATGCTAAAGGGAAAAGTGATCCATAAGACCATGAGGTCTTAAAACTCCAAAAACCCTCTTGATCAACTTGTGAGGCTGTGTTTTCAGGTGGAATATCTGTTACCACAAGTGAAGGCTTGACAGATTTTGGCCTTCAAAAACCCTTAAGGAGGGCTTGTCCATCACAGAACGTTACCCATTTGTCTTCTTTGTGAACTGCCTAGACCCTTCTGCTAACCATGGTTTTGTGCCCATGAGTTTGTTTCACTGCTTAAGAACTTCAATCTTGTTAGCTTTTGTTTTGTAAATGATCAAAGCATTATTACCTCTTTGTTCAAGCCTTGCTGTAGCTGTCATGTTCCACTCAATTGTTGATGTGGCCTTCGCTACACTATCCTCGTCCTCCTTGTATCATCCATCCGGTAATCCTCCTACTAGTAATTCTCAGGTAGTTTTCTCTCACTCCACTTACTCCATTGTGGTGCTGCTCTGCTGCGTTGAGCACTGCACCTCTGTTCCTACCTTTGCTACTACCACACGGCCTTTCTGCTAGCAGTAGGGATCATGTGTGCAAGAGCTGCCACTGAGCTGAATGGGTCAGGCTTGGGTAGGAAATTGTCTATGCTGTGGGCACAAGCCAACGTTAAGCAGCACTAGGGTGTCAAGGTTGAGGTGTAATACAGGCGAGAGGTGTTCAGCTAACTGCCACTGCCCACGTGACATATGTGTATTGAACTGACTTGCTGAGCAGCACTAGGGTGCCAAGGTTGAGGTGTAATACAGGCGAGAGGTGTTCAGCTAACTGCCACTGCCCACGTGACAGATGTGTATTGAACTGAGTTGCTGCTTCTGCTGGGGATTGACATGGGATGTTGAATTTCATTGTGTAGATAGAGAGAGAGAAGGGGGAGAGATAGATGGGAATAGGGGTTTCACACCTGTCACCATGCTGAGCGGGGAACAGGCCCTGTCCCCTCTTCAGGAATTTATTTCAGGAACAATCCACGGGCTTTTTCAAGTCAGGACGAATACACAAATGAATACAATATCAAACAAAAGTGTCGACGTCGAGATCGGGCCGAGTCGATGTCGAGGCACAAGATAAGTGATGCCGAGCTCACCACGAGGATGACCCACAAGAGACTTACACTGGGCTGGTACCAAAATCCAATGAATCGAACTGATGTTCCCAAATTTCCACAAGGCTCTTTGCACTCAATCCGGACAAAAGCAATCCCAAGGGGTGGTTCACACCAAGGTGGTAAATATATATATAGTTTCACACGGCAACCCCTCCTTCTGACAGCGTCAATGACTAAAATGCTGGAGCTGATGGCTTAGTGCTGGTGCTGGCGGCGGCTGAGATTCTGTTCAGCAGAACCACCTACACCTGCAGCAGCGCTGCCTCTGCCCACAGCTGCGCCGCCTCCTTGCCTATCGTCTGGCTGTGCTACCTCACCCATCTCTGCTCTGTGAACAGCCTGCAGTGCTCTGCCCAGCAGCACCTCCTGCATAATGCCGCTTCTGCCCTCTTTGTTGCCCTGAAGAGCCTGCGCCGTTTCAGTCTGCAGCGCCCCTTTTAAGTATAGGAGCCGCCTCTGCCCCGTGTACGGCCTGAGCACTGTTCCCCGCACAATGTGGTGTACTGTGCAAGATCCGTATTCCCTTCTCTCCTCCCCTCTCTCTCTATAACTTTATCTCTTGGACACATGGTTGAGTCTGTCACTGCACGCCCGGCTGGGCCTACACATTGACCCTAGGCTGTGGATATTTTCCCCCCCAAGGTGGGCATTGCGTCTGGACTAGAGAGAGAGAGAGATACGTGTGGACTCCATATATATAGCTGACATCTACTTTGCCTTCTTTCACAGGGTTCAGCTGTTTCAGAGCCCTCTAAAGCTACAAAGCAAACAGCCATGGAGTTGGATACCAAGTAAGATAGCGGGCAACATTTTTTACTTTGTCGGTATGCTGATGCCACACTACCTTAATCAGGTTATTTATATTTAATACATTATTTGAGCTACACAGGCCCCACCCTTGGCGTTATGTGAGATGGAGAAAAGCCCATGAAAAGCTTCTACAACCAGTCAAAGAAAAGAAAGGCATGTTTGGAATCTCAAAATCTCAGCCCTCCATTTGTTATAATCTAAGTCCTTCACATGTAATTAATCTCCACCTTAATGTGGCATTGATCTTGGCCCTCCTCTTTTCATACATCCTAAATTTATGCTGTGGATGTCTTTTGAGAATGTATCTTCACAATGGTGTCTATGTCCGTGTGGAACAGAGGCTAGAGGAAACTTTTACCATAAAGTGCTACCTGATGAGGACTTGTTTGAAGTTGCCGACAAATATGCAACATATCCAGAAGTTCTGATGGAGGTAGCCTTCATCTTCAATTTTGCGTTTTGATAAGCATACCTGGCTTCCTCCACAGTAGAAATTATCCTTTATATGCCATGAAATCTGTGCATCCAGTGCCCTGTTGACGTCTAGGATGGTTTTGTATCCAACCTCAGGGTAGAGGGGCCAGTAAAACAAGGCAATCGGAATCCTGACATCTCACCCTCACATTGTCTCACCCACACTCTCAAAATTTCAAGCTTCCACTCCAGTAATGTTGCATTTTTGCAGCTGTGTTGCAACATCATCATCAAAAACCCATCACATTATTGGCTCTTTGCTGCTGCAAAATTACCCCCGTGGTGTGACTTTATGGGGTCACTGGGTTTTAGTAGTTCCAATTATTTTTAGATTTTGACTTTTCAAATTTACATTCTAGCCATCTTGCAAAAACACGCACAGCAAAAAAAGAAATAATTTGTCAAGAGTACGTAGATGTCACTAAGTTGGCCCCCCACCCTAGTAGAAATTGATCCCTTATGTCATGAAAACATTTGCATCCAGTGACAGTCAGGTATGATGTATCTTTCTTATGTTGCCTCATACAAGCAGCCACTTCATCCTATAACTATGGTGTGTATGCGCTTGCTTCCAGGCCAACAGCATACTTAATCCAGTTAACATTGCTACTGGGCAGGTCCTATGGATACCGCGTACGCATCCGATTCAATGGGTATGTGATATGTGTAAAATCAAGTTTATGGATGCTTGTTGTGTCATGGGTGCATGGTATCCTATGAGCTCATGATGGCAAATGCTGTCCAAATTAAGGATGAATCATAGTTTCACACCTGATTTTGTATTGACCATCTGTTTCAGGGAAATACACTATGGTCACTTTCGCGGAAGTATGGTGTTCCAATTCGCACTATCCAGAATGCAAATGGAATTGCAAATCCGGACCTGATATATGCTGGTAAACATGAAATTTGACCAGCTGGCTGCTGTTTGATGTGTTTGTCATTAAACCGGTTGTGGATTGTTATTGCACTTAATACAGCTTTTGTTGCGAGCACGCTGCAAAGTGCTGTGGGCAAAACCCATCGAGTGGGTTTGTGTGTAGTGTTACATGTGGCCTGGCATTTAGATAATCATGCCACATGCCTTGTGGGTTGGGCACAACAAGCTTATGAATAAGTGTTACTCCTCCGTCTCCACTTGGTACCATGTTGGAGCAGCCCAGGGCCAGACATTGCTGGGTTGCCTGTGGTGTCGTTTTCACACAGCATTCCTCTCTTGACATCAGTAATTTTGTCTCTTGGCAGGTGACATTCTGGTCGTTCCTGAAGAACCTGACAACAGGAATGCTTGGTAATTTTCACGTATAGAGCACTACTGTACATGGCCTATGATGGGTGTTTTGCATCTCTGTCTCTTTTCAAAAAGCATTGTAGCAAAATTATGTACAGTTAAGAGGTTCCTAGAAAACCTTCTTGTAATGAATTTTGTTACATGTATCACAGAATGGGATGAGCATGTCCATCAACCACTATGTGTAGTGGAAGTGCCCCATGAGATCATAAGTGGAACGCTAACTTGCACACACCAGTCGATTCAAATGAATGTATTTGTTCACTTTGTCAACCCTACCTCAATGCTAATGAACAAATCCGTAGTATATCATATACTTGGATTTAGAGGTGTCTAAGGCTATCAAAGCTGGTAGGAGAATAGTAATACAAAGGTCTCTACACATCTTATGGGTCCCCACATAGTTGTCAGGTATGATACCGTACGGTTCGTATGATACGATACCGTACGGTTCGTATGATACGACACCGTACGGGAAAATATGGTACAATATAAATTTTTTTCTTATCGTACGATAAAATACGGTGTTTTAAAAAAATACTTATAAACTTAGGTATTTCCAAGTCCAGATATGGAGTATTTTAGAAAGGAGGGAAGCATCATAGTACAGAGGAAGCTCAAACAGCCATAGATAAGCAAAAAAAAGACCATTACCTACCAAAAATAATAATTTTTTTGGGAAAAATTTTATTTTTGAAAAAAAAAATTCTCTAAAAAAATCTGTACGAGTATGTACGGTATTGTGTCGTACGGTATTCTGTATGATAAGTCGTCGTACGTCATACAAAAACAACCTTGGGTCCCGTGCACAGAGAGAATGTGCAGGTTGTAGCTAGGCAATCTAGCATGTCCATTGCTTGCCCTTTACCAACATGCATGCTTGTATCTACAAGAGCGTTGTCTACTTCTTAGATCTCCACTGAAGGAGGTTGATTTGGGAAAATTACCATATCTCCATGGAAAGAGGTGGAGGCTCGACCATGATCTTAGTTGTTTGGTTGATTAGGTTGGTAGTGGGTTATGCAGAGTGTGAAAATGACCCTCTAAAAATGGTGGAAAACCTTCACTTGGCAAAAGTGAAGGTTCTTGAGTATTCTAAAAATTTACAAGTTCAATAACTAAAAATCTCAAGTGCAAAAGTGGAAGATTGGGTTATGCAATATGTGAAAATGACCCTCTAAAAATGGTGGAAAACCTTCACTTGGCAAAAGTGAAGGTTCTTGAGTATTCTAAAAATTTACAAGTTCAATAACTAAAAATCTCAAGTGCAAAAGTGGAAGATACTTTTCAAAATGTAAAGGTGTAGAATGCAATAAGGCTGGTTTATTTTCTCATTGCTACATAGGTTTATGGGTCCTTAAAGCATCTAGAATGTTGCTTCATACATTCATATGTACCATACCTAGATACCTATCTACATACATGCGCACTCGTACTACATAATACATATGCACACACACCTATGTACGCTCTCTCTCACACACACACAATTTTTTGAGATTCTAATAGGCTTAGCTTGACGATGCATTGCATTCTTGAATTTATGATTCCATTTTCTTCTTGTGTATGTCTCATTGTATCGAAGAGCTCATGTCGTGGGCACCATGTTTCTGTAAAAGTTTTGGCATAGTTAGGAGATAATCGAAAATAAAGCCAATGCACGAGAAAATCACTATTGAGTTGTCCACCTCTAGATTGCTATATTCAAAAAAGAACTTCCTAGTGCACTGCTCCTTGCTCCATATAAGTGAGGCCATACAAGTTGAATCTAAATATAAGTGAGGCCATACAAGAATCTAAAGGGCTTTGACTTTAGAAGTTAGGCATGGGGGTTCAATAGCACCCCCCCCTTGCGTTCTCTTCACCTTTTTCTCCCAACCTCTCGCACTCTATAAGGTGTGGAATATAAAGAAATGAACCTCCTCGCAATACCCAAAAAAAAAAAGATGAATCTTTACACCCTACCTTTTATTTGGTTGATGAGACCAAATTTGGCAACTCTTCTAATTAATGGGTCAAGGAACATGTTAAGGAGATGACACATGACATATAAATCGTTCAACATCACACAATTCTCAATACTTTGAATGGATTAAAGATTTTGCTCTAGCTTATCCCAAGGAAAGTGCTTGATGGCTCATTATAGTTCATGTCAAAGAACCTTCATAGGATAGCGAAAACCACTTATCTTGGATTGTGGAAGTTCCAATAGGAGAGACAAAAGGGAGGGGTGTCCATTTCTCTTCCTTTCTCTACTCTCAATCTTCCATGACAACCCTTCTTACGGTAATTCTTAAGCTAGCAAGCTTGAACCATCCTCCACTCTACTCTACCTCAATCACTCTCTCACTCAAGCTATCTAGCATGCACACTCAACACACCACAATCACTCACACAAGTATGCAAGAAGGGGAAAATGTTAACCCATTTTGGGGTTAAGAGGAGTTATCACAATAATTTTGCATCAAATAGCAAAGACACAGGCACCAAAAGAATGTATGATCAATCTATAAAACAATGATATATCCAAAAGTCTATAACTTGGACGGGCAATGGTCCGACATAATAATTATGGTAATTTCGCTTCAAGAGTCTGTGGCAATAAGCTAGAATGAATTCCCTATGAATGAAATTCATGCATGTAATATGATGTTAAGCATTGTATAAGCAATGGACCACTTATAAGTCTTGGGTGTATTCATGATCATGAATATCTACTAGTTTTTCACATTTAAAAAAACATTTGAATTTCATGTCTTTGAGCTGATTTTTTGAAGTACCTGATCATTGTAAAGACCTTGATATGATTTACATTGCCTTTGAACCACCTTTTTTGGATGTAAAAAACTCCAAATACTCGACTGTGAACTTTGATTGGTTATTCACATCAGAACTTCTCAATTTTCTTCTTTTGAGGTTATCTTGTGGTTCAAGTGATTTTTGGATAGGCTAGGTATGATATCCGTTACTTTTAGGAAGAAAAAAAAATCAGTGTGAAAAACTCGAGATACTGTCACAATTGTGAGTTTTCACTCATTTTTCACGTTGAATGAACTTTTGCATTTCCCGCTTGTGAGGTGATTTTATGATTCACCTAATCATTGTGAAGATCTAGAAATGATACCTAATGTTGTTTGAGCCAACTTTGTGGGCATGAAAGAGTTTTTCACGACGTGAATATGTGCACTGGTTTTCCACGCCAACTGATTTTCTGAATATCATGCTTTGGAGTGTCCTTGATTTTTCCCCTCACTTGTGTGAAGTTATTCATGATCCTTTTTTAGTGACTCTATTGGGCGTGAAAAACCTGAGATACTCACGGTATGACTATATGAGGAAAACCTGAGATACTCACTGTGTGACTATATAGGAAAAATCACTGTGAATATTCCTACCTATTTTGTGACTATATATGAGAAAAACCAGAGATACTCACAGTGTGACTATATAATAAAAATCACCGTGAACATTCCTACCTATTTTGTGACTATATGAGAAAAACCCGAGATACTCACAGTGTGACTATATAAGAAAAATCACCGTGAACATTCCTTCCTATTTTGTTCATCTTGCCTTTCATGAGTGTTGGTGCCCTTCCTTATGCCTGTTGCTAAGCCTCAAGGACCTCTGGCAATGACTCCCAAAGTAGATTGGAAAATAGTTTGAATTGTGTGAGTGAGCATTCTGTTGATTCTGTCGTGGGGTGGCTAGAGCAATTGTTAAAGCTAAAGCTTTGTCTAGTAGCTCGTTAGATGAAGCTCAAGCTTTGTCCGGTAGCTCGCCAGATGTTGATACATCTGGTGATGTGACTTGGTGCATCCCCTTATTACTCATAATACAAGTAGGTTCTTATGGCTTCACCATTTTTAGGAGAGGGTTCTTGTGGTCTAGTTGTTCTTTCTCACACCATTCCAGAAGGCGTGGGTGTGCTTCTAACACAAAGGTTGGTGGCAAGGCTATTCTTTTTTCATGGCCTTGGGCACCCAAATGGTGGAATTACCATTATAATACCCTTGAGCAATGAGTAGGCATGTAGGCACTCATTTGTGATGGAAGAGAGGGTTGGTGCCCTCATTGACAAAGATGATGAGGATGGTGACATTGCATCAGAGTACAACGATAGCGATTCCGAGAATGACATTTAGCCCATTGAGACAACACCAAAAAATGAGGAAGCGGATCATGCTACAACACAGGTAAGCCACTCTTGTAATCGTATAATTGATTACTTTCATTAATAAATAGTTGGACTACTAACTTACAATATTTGGTTATGGGTGCAGATAAGCGTGGCTAAAGGTAAAGTGCCAAATATACCATTACCCCAAAATAATCCACCTACTCTTGGTGTTTTGACATCAATCCAAATGAATTTGCTAGGTATGATCTTAATAAATAATAACGACTATGTAATATATATGTGAAATGAATGTGCTTAAAAAATGTATGCTTTGTAGGAGTGTCTCATGGTACGATAAGTACATTGTCTTGTGGTACAACAAATATACTACATGCACCTATAACTATTGGTTAGTATGGATTTGTGCCTTTATTGCATTACTTTAAAATCTGTGTTGGAATTAGGGTTGCAGGAATGCACACTCAACTTCAAGAAGATGAGGAAGCTTGAGCAACCCTAATTCCAACAATTGGTATCAGAGCAGGCTTCCTCCTTCCGGGCAGCATCACTGGCACCTGCCGCTTCATCTCCTCCGATTGCGACGAGGTTTCACGAGCGTCTGCAGGTTAGTATATGCCGTGGGAAAGCCCTCCGTTTCAGAATTTTGATCTGAAGTCATTTCGCCCTCCGTTTTTGCATTCCAAGTACTGCGCAGGCAAAATCGTCCTGCTGTGCAGATTTTCTGTCAAGATTAAAATCTGCAGGACAGGTGCCCATTCGTCTGTTTTGGGCTGTGCTACATAGCACAGGTCGATTTTATACAGGTTTACCTCTTACAGATAGCATTTACATCTAGTAGTACAGTCATTGGCCATGGCTGACAACAATGATGTATTCCGCATGTTGGCTGCTGAGGATAAGTTGGATGGCACCAACTATCCATTGTGGGCATATATGATGCGACATGTATTGGTAGCAAAGGGGTTATGGAACATTGTGCAGGGTATTGATGCACGTCCTATTGTGGCTGGGAATGCTGCAAACACATCAGAAACAGGTACTGTTGATGATGGTGCAGGCACAAGTGCTGTAGCAGCTGTTCGAGAACCACCACTTTCAGCAGAGCAGATTCGTTGGGATGGTAGAGATGCGCAGGCTCATGCCTTGATTGCGCTGTCTGTCAAACGTACCATTATCCCACATATTCGCTCCTGCAGGACTTCTAAGGATGCTTGGGATGTACTTGCCACATTGTATCAGGCAAGAAATGAGGCTCGTGTTGCTTACCTCCGAAAACAGTTGGAGAGTGAGCATATGAACGAAGGTGATTCTATGGATAGCTTTTTGACAAAGATCAAGGATTTCAAAGAGCAACTCATTTCTGCAGATGAAATCCTGTCAGACAGTTCACTTGTGCAGACTGTTTTGAATGGTCTACCAGATTCTTATCAGGGTTTTGCTTCCACTCTTCGCTTGATGATGAAAGGCAATCCCAATGCCTTATCATTTGAGGAGTTAGTTTCTGTTTTGCTGCAAGAAGACCAGTCAAGGCAAAACAGGAATATTATGCGTGTCGCAGATCAAGCTTTCGTTGCTAGTCAGAGAAGCGGGAAAGGTAAAGCTGGCTTTTCTTTTAGTAAGCAGAAATCTGCAAATGCTGCGCAACCAAAGAAGGAAGACAAAGATGAGAAGAAGGGTGAAAAACAGAAGACATTTTGCAAGTACTGTAAGGGAAATGATCATGTCATCAAAGCGTGTCCTAAGCTGGCTGCGAAAGAGGCTAAGAAGAAAGAGGCTGGTATGGCTGTTGCAGATGCCTCTCCTTCTAACAATGAATCTGCTAATGTTGTGCAAGATACAGAATGGGCATTCAATGCGCAGTGCAGTTATGACCCATCTTTGCATGACACATGTATGTCTGCCGTAGATTCAGATGTATGGTACTTTGACAGTGGTGCCACTAAGCATATCACCTCGCAGCGCAGTTTATTCACTTTCCTTGAGTCTGCTCCCACAGGGAATACTGTCACTTGTGCCAATAACTCCTCTTATCCCGTTAAAGGAGTTGGACAGATTGTGCTGAATGTTGCAAATTGCAACACCTTTACACTTTTTGATGCATTGTATGTGCCAGGGATCAAAAAGAATCTGCTGTCAGTCTCCGCATTTGCCAAAACAGGTTTGGTTGTAAAATTTGTGGATGACAGATGTACTGTTCATGATCTCTCTTGTGGTGACATCATTGTAGCATCTGGTTCACTATGTCGAGGGCTGTATAAGCTCAATATGGATGGCAAATGTGTAGAGGATTCAGCATGTGCTATTATGGATACGCAGGCTATTTCAAATGCAAAACTGTGGCATGCACGTTTTGGTCATCTGAATTTTGCAAGTTTGCTGCGCCTGCAGAAATCTGAAATGGTGTCTTCTTCCCGTGCATTGTATATACGCCCATTATCTTCTAGGGCTTGTCATCTTTCATTTTTGGCACTCATAATACACTACTGTGTTGTGCTCAAGCTTCCTCATCTTCTTGAAGTTGAGTGTGCATTCCTGCAACCCTAATTCCAACAATCTGTAAGATGATTTTTTTTTTTTACTAATAAAAATATGTGCTACACATTAGTCCTTGTTGTTGTTCCAAGTATATTGTAACATCAAAGTGCAAGTTCCTCTATTGTTGTAGGAACACAAGCATACTAATCAATTGTACATCACATGTATAATGACATGTAATGTTTGTCTTTTATATCGTTCTTAACAAAATTTTATCAACATGGTGTAGCAAATACTTTACAAAGGTAAGAGCATTTATAGGGGATCCTATGAAGATAGAACATGGTGTAGCAAATACTTTACAAAGGTAAGAGCATTTATAGGGGATCCTATGAAGATAGAACATGCAATTCAAAACTAAGAGAGTCTAGAGGAGCTAGCACGTCTTCAAGAAATGTTACATTGTGAAAGAGGCAAATCAAACTTTCAATATTAAAGGTATCAATAAGAATAGGATGTGATTGCATTATAGTGAGGTTTTCCACAACAGGTTCCATTTATGGTTTCCCCGATGATGTAATCCCACCATGGAATCTCTATATATGTGAGTGATTAAGAGGAATCAACAATAAAACCTTATGTGTTACTGTGTAAGCTAAGGCATAAAGTCTCATGTTTTCACGTCAATGTTACGTAGATGGAGACGAGCCTTTATTGCTCAAGATTTGTGAGACCATCCTTGACAACAATTAGCTCCCTTATTGTCATTGATATAGTGTATCAAGTGAACCATGATATGCAAGGCCGAGAAATATGGCTTCGTATTGGACACCCTATTATATCTTCAGTGTACAACAACGATTGGAAAAGCTTTTGGACATGAGGTGAGTAACACTAATCATAGAGGTAATTATGATTCTCATAAAAGGTTACCATTGAGCAACACTTTCTATTACAATAAATCTTTTAATACTTTTACAATAAACCTTTTATGATTCTCATAAAAGGTTACCATTGAGCAACACTTTCTATTACAATAAATCTTTTAATACTTTTGTATAGACGCATACCCTCATCGCTGCTACCTTCTTGAGCATAGTTAAAACAAACCATGCACAACCATTTTCACCTAATTATATCATTGATCCTTGCTCCACTATGCACTAGGGAAGATGCCAAGATGGGACTACATGGTGAGCTAAGGCATAAACATATGAGTACTCCAAATTATGGGTGTTATACATTATGTGGAATTTAGAGAAATGTTTTTTTTGTAGGTGGATGTCAACATGGAAAAGAGTTTTGGGATAGCCTCTTGAAGCACCATGGAAAAGAAGGGCAAGTGATTGTAGAGCTTTATGCAGGATGTGGAGATTGTACTATGGTAGCCCGCAAATTAAGAATGAACATATTTGGAAGAGGAGGTTGTGAAGGCTATCTTGACGAACATGTCATTCTAGTTCAATGAACATATTTGTTTACAAATATTCAAGTGATTGGATTTAACAATTGTTTGTGTTTATTTCATGATCTTATTTTACATATGAATATATATATATATATATATATATATATATATATATATATATATATATATATATATATAGAGAGAGAGAGAGAGAGAGAGAGAGAGAGATGCGTGATGGGGTTTAAAATAAAATAAGAATGAGAGTTTAAACAATGTTTATGCTCAACATGTCAAATAAACTAATAAAGTAATGACATTGTGTGTATTGTGTAGATGAATAAGGAAGTGTTAGGTTTGTAGACTCAAAGGACTTGTAGGGGATAATTGAATTATAGGTTAAATGAAGTTATGTGTACTGTAAATAAATGAATGATAAGTTTGTAGACTCAAATGATCAGGAGGACAAGAGAGAGAGAACATAAAGAGCAAGAGAGACACAAGAGGTGACATGGAAGTTCTTCTCATTGTGGTTATTTCTACCTTAAATTTTACACGGGTTCTTCTTGTAACAATCCTTCTCTACATGGTTATTTCTACCACAAATAGAATATTTTTTACCTAAGAACTTCTTTGTGAAGAAGGAGCTATCCCCTTCGGCTTTATTCTTCATCTTCTTCTCCTCTTCCTTGAAGGAGGTTTAGGTACGTTCTTCAATGTCATGATGAGGTTTCCATCAAGGTCATATAGCATTGATTTTTCAAACCCTTTTGAGCTGCATCTTATCTTCACCATTCAATGAAAGGCCAAAGAATTTCTCTCATGAGGCAAATTTCAGTTTTTTCTGCCATGTGTGAAAGTTTTCTCCATCAAACTTCTCAATGAGTATAGGAGAAGCCATATTTAGCAAAATGATGGGAATGTCTAAACAAAGGATGGAGTCCAATGTCAATGTCTAGTCTCTTACAGATTATGCCCAAAAATAGGGTTTTTGGGATTTGGATTATAGAATATAGGGTTTTTGATGAGACTTGGAGCTTGCAAATGATTGTACTTACCAACTCAATGTAGGACATGTTTGTAAATAGAGTGAGAAACTCTAATCTCAGAGGAGATTTATCCTAGTTCCCCTACAAGAAGAAGGGAGAAGAACATTCATCATCCTTTGCCTGAGTTTGATGGTTGTAGTCCTTGCCATCTAATCTTGCAATCATGTTTGACAATCCATCCTCTTCCAAAGGATGATTTCCTCTGAGAGGAGATTTGTCATAGTTCCCCTTCTACGACCAATGAGAAGAACAATGAGAAGAACAATCATCATCCTTTGCTCAAGTTTGATGATCCCAGTCCGTGCCCTCTAGTCAATGTTGAAGTCATGTCATCCTCTTCCAAGGATGATTTCCTCTGGCACATTGTTCTGTAATCATGACAAAGAAACTACCTTCCATGGGATAGGAGTTGATGTGAAAATTAATCTTTACTAGTCCTTCACATTCATTATATATTCCTAAACTACTAAAGCCTTTGTAGGCACAAGGATTGGTTTGCCTAATGAGATGCAATTCTTGTAGGACATCAAGTTCCTTCTTGCTCTATAAAACATAGCAAGTTTGGCTATATTCTTTTAATTTATCTTAAAGTCCAAGAAACCACTATAGCCATATGGATAAGCATGATAACCTATCCTCAGTTTTGATTTTTCTTCATGAGCCTTGGCTTCTCATTGAACTTGTTTCCTTTCCATCTCTTTTTTATTGTTTTCTCCTCAGCAAGTTGGATGGCTTCTAGTTGCTTGTAGTAGGGAAGAGGCCCACAAAACTTCCTAATTTTGCTTCCATTGAGGAATCCTTCCATTTGAACTCCATCTAGTGTTTTTAGATGGATCCTTCCATTTAGACTCCATCTAGTATTTCTAGGCAAATAGCTCCTCATGTGGTCATTTCATCCATCCTAAAAGGACCCATTCCTTTTAGCTTGAGTTTTATTTTTCTTTTCTTGAGGTTGTAGAGTAGGACCAGACCCCTTTCGTAAACCTCTTGGTTTCGATGTTCACGTCGAACCACATTTTCCTCCTCCTCTTTTCTACATACATACCTACTAGAGAGTGTAAGCTTCTTCTGATTTCTCAACCTGAATGAATCGTTTAGACAACTCATGGCCTATTCATTCCATTTTCTTTGGCTAATCTTAAAGTTAAGATCATGAATTATACATGAAGAATTGCATCAAGTCCAAAGACTTTATAAAGTGTCATCCCTGTTGAAGCTTTGTAGAAAGTTCGGTATGCCCATAATGTTGATGCAAGTTTTTATTCCCATTCAGTCCTAGAAGCTTCTACTATTTTAAGAGCATCATGCATAAGACTTTGTTCGTGATCTATGCTTGTCCATTTATATGTGCAGTTTGGACAACCATAAATTCTTCTAATAAAAATTCCACCCCTTCATTTAACAAACGAGTCCCTCAATCATTGATGAGTTCAAGGGCATATCTAAAACTTGTGATTGAGTGATGACATTTTCATAGAGGAACTTGGCAGTCATCCTAGCTCAGAGCTTTGATTGTGGTTTTAACATCATCCCATTTAGTTACATAATACATAGCCACAATAATGTATTGCACTAGCATGCTTTTAGCTACAAGGATAATGAGTCCTACTAAATCCATTACCCATTTTGCAAAATGGTTTGACACACTTTTAGTTGTAAAGGCGTTATATCTCTTTGTTGCAATATTTTGAAGGATTCGCAGTCGTCACATCTTTTGATATATTCCATAGTGTCTCCAAACAGTGTCAAGCCACCATAAGCTGACATAACAGAGGACTTTTAGAGTAGTGTTTCCACCTTGAAAATGTCCTCCAGTGTCTCTTACAAGAGCTTAGTTGAGAATATCACCGTAGTCATCCTCGAACACAAAGAGTTTTAAGACATCTTCTTCTCAATTATTACTATAGAGCTAACATCCCACCTCAGCGCCTCAGTGCTCTCAAAAATAAAAATGAGATCAAAGCTTATTTTAGTTTATGGAATGCTTCCTTGTATTCTTCAATCCATATGAAACATAACAACAATGCATATAGAGGTCTTGCAATCTCCGCATACATGAATATGAATCTTATATAATACCTCGTGTCTCCCATAAATCTTTGGACATGCTTCTTGCTTTCTAGTCTCTCGAGTTCTAAAATAACTGCGATCTTCCCTTCATCCTATTTCCGGACATCACATGTACTAATATTGTCACGTAGGCTGTAACGCCAGACCGGATGGCCATGTCTGGGGTTCAGTGGGAGAGGACGCCCATGCGGAGTCATGGGCGGCCAGGCTAGTGTGGACGGCAGGCCACACACTATATAGCCTTGGGAATGAGGGGCAATCCTCATTCTTCCTCTATGGCTGGGTGGTGAGCCAGAGGCCGTCCCCTCTTGTGGTAACGCCTGTAGCGGCGTTACGGATATCTAACACTGGTATCAGAGCGTGGTTCGATGAGGTCGTCAGGGTCCGCGCGTGACCGGCACTCGATGGTTTTCGACCATTCATCTCCTCATCCTTATCTCGAATGGAGTGTGTGGAGGGAGGCGGCCAAGAGATTTTTGAAGGGAAGAACTCTCTCTCTCTCTCTCTCTCTCTCTCTCTCTCTCTCTCTCTCTCTCTCTCTCTCTCTCTCTCTCTCTCTCTCTCCCCCCGTCACACACAGCAAGCAAAAACGCAGGTAAGCAAAAGAAATTTTCGTTTTGTTTTTTTTCTTTCTCTGCATTGAAATTGTCTGCAAAAATTTGTTGAAGCTTGTGTGTGGGGGGGGGCGAACACCAGCCCCACTGTCTACGAAAGAGATTCGTTGAAGATTGTAAGGCGGGGGGGTGAAGGCCAGCCCAGGCCCGTTGTTGCTGAAATGCGACGTGTGTAGAGAGAGGGGACGTAGCATTTGCGACGTGTGTAGAGAGAGGGAACGTAGCATTTGCGACCTGTGTAGAGAGAGGGGGGGCGCCTTTGCCTGTGAGACCTGGCCTGCGTGGCCAGCCAGGCCATACCCGGCCTACGTAGCCAGCCAGGCGGCGGCAAGCCCCATGGGGGCGGCCAGCCAGGCGCAACGCCGGCCAGCCAACGGCGGCGGCCAGCCAGGGCGACGGCGGCCAAAGCAGCCACAACGCCAGCCAAGCCAGGGGGCCGGCCAGCCATCAGCGGCCACCAGCGAGAGAGGAGAAAAAAAAAGAAAAAAGAAAGAAAAATATATTTATTTTTTTAATACATATTTCATTATTCATTTTTAATGAAATTAAAAATGAACTAAATTCAAACAAATCCTCTCTCTCGGCTGGGGAGGAGGGATAATCCCCGCAAGAAATAATCACGGCAAGGCACAGCCTCTCGATCATTTTTATTTTTGTTATGAAGACTCTGGGAGCGTAGTCTCGCCAGATTTCAATTTCCACTTTTGCGAACGTCGTCTTGCTAGAGTTAAAGTTTTTGTTCGGACAAATTTGTGTTTGTTTTGTAGTGACAAACAAATGTGTTCTTCTGTAGACACACCTTCTCTGCAGTGTCACCACTCAGGTCTAGTCCGGAGTGACTTGGTCCTAGTTCGAAGTGAATTGAGGGTAGCACATGTGGTGATCACACATTTGGTTCAAAGAGACTAAATTTAAGCTGAGCATAGACTTAGTATTGACCATCAAAGTCACGTAGTTTGGCTATAGTGTAAATCTAAAACTGCGGTGTGTTTTACTTGGGCTAAGAGGACCGGCAATGGCGTCAGTTGTGCCCAAATTAGACGAAGTGCTTTATCACGAGAAATCAAGGTAAGCCTAATTGAGCCGTAGTGCTCATAACCCTTCACAATCTTTTAACAGTTGCTAGAAGATTGTGATAAACTTTGGCAAATGAGAACCATGTACAAGCGTAGTCTTGATGTGGTTATGCCTTGTGTCCAAATGAGAACCATGTACAAGCGTAGTCTTGATGTGGTTATGCCTTGTGTCCAAACAAGTTGCTTACTGTTTGTAGCAACAAGAGAGCCTTGGCCCGTAGAGGCAAGCTGGCCCTTGTTGGTAGTAACAAAATAGTGTCACTACTTGGGCCTAGAGAGTAGTGACTAGTTTGATTTAGTCACGTAGATTACCTTGTAAAAGTAATCCCTAAAGTGTGTATTACTTGGGATAAAGGGGCTAGCAGTGCTGCTAGCAGTACTCAATTGAATGGTTTATCTAGGAGTACTAATCTGAGGGATTAGCATACGCCTAGATAATAATAGTAGATTTAGGATTGATTTGTAGAAATCAAAGGTAAAGCTGAAGGGGTATAGTCTTGAGATGTAATGCTCAATGCCCTTATAGAAGTTGATCGAAGAGAACTGTTCCTAAACTTACTAGCATGGTTTTCTCTTCTTTTTATTGCCATGCGTCGACATCCCACTGCTCGAGAGTTTGTGGTGATCTTTCGAGGGGGGAAAGAGCCTTTTTATATGTCACATCAATTGGTTTAGTGGTAATTTGATGGTATGGGACATCAAATTCTCACGGAATCGATTGTAGTCTTGGTGGAATGGGATGCCAAGACTTGTGCATGTAACTTGACTCTTTGGCAGGTCTGTATGTACACTTGTCTATAGTGATAAAGTGTGCAAGATAAAATTTAAACTTTGAAAATTACCAAATATAGCCATAAGTTGGGATAAAACCCAGTACAGAGTTCGGAGAAGCTCTAGGTAGCAAGACCATGATGGTGTACTAGTGCTAACAAAGTGATTTAGTTTCGGAGTGATCTAAATCTAGAGGTTAGCAGTAAGACTAGTTTGGTTGGACAGTTTCATGCATGGGGGACGCCCTATAGCATTTTGCAAGCGTAGTCTTGCCTATGTTCAACATAAGTGTGCGATTGTGAGCACATTTTAGTTGCTACCATATGAATTTGGAAAATATATTACTTTCCTACATAAGCAATTGTAATATTGCATGACAGGCTATTTTGCTTACAAAGTTCATGTGCGTGTAAACCCTATAAGTCTTATGACCCCTGGGGAATGAGTGGAGCATTTCTAGGATTTAATAAGGTTTTACATGGCAATAGTGAGTAGTATCTCACTCCAGATGAGCCTGGTTGTTGTTAGTATCGAAAACGACATATGTAGTGTACATAAAATCGGGCTGAGTTAGGATAGGAGGCTAAGCCGGAGAGCTTAGCGGTAAATCCTACTGTATCTGGTGAGTTTTGACTTAACCGGAGTGTTAAGAAGTAAACTCAAAGTCTGGGGCTGAACTGGAGTGTTCGAAGGCAGACATATCTTTTGTTAAATCGGAGAATTTAGCAACAGATGAACCATGGTACCCAGGAAAAAAGCTCTTCACACTAAAATAGTGCACAATAATTTTAGGGTGATAAAAATCCATCGCAGGAATGTTTTACAACTTCCCATAGATGATAGATGAAGACCATGTACTTTACGGAGTTAAAGTACATAGGTGGTGACTTCGGCGCCACATTTTTTGTAGGAAGTCACCAGTGGTGTGGTTAGGTCAGCCGAGACTCCACAAGACCTATGCACTAGTTTTTAAGTTGACCTCTATGATAAGGACGTCCAAAAATTCATGTTGTAATACCAGAGATTGTACTGCAATGTGCAATGGAGGGGTCAATTTGTGTAGTCACTTCTTAGCAGCAAGTGACTTAAGCATCTTGTTATAGATGGTTGTATATGGTACTCCCACTCGGGGGAGTACTCCCACTCGGGGGAGGTACGCCATTGGGTACGGAGTTACTCACAGACTAGTATGGAGCTACTAGTGTGATGATAGTGGGTACGTAGTTACTCACTACTAATACATAGCTGCTAATAAAATTAAGATCCTCGAGTGAAAGATACTCTAGATCAACATTTTAAATTACCGAACCACAATCCATGAGTATCGAGGTACTCATAAATATGTTGACATTGCTCAAATCGAGGGACCGATTTGTTCGATGGTATGGAATAAGCAAGGAGAGTGAAGTAACTTAAAAGTTGCACATCACTAGTCCTAGTGAGTTGTCAAGGTCATCCGTAGTTTGATGATCCCCTCTACCTATCAGACAACATTCAATTTTGCAAGCCCTGACATTTAATCCGTAGTGATTATGAGTTTGGTGTGAGATATGGTTATGAAGTTCTTACAAGATTACTCGTTTATTTGCTTGTCATTGGTTACAACTTGGTAGAGATTGCCACCTGTGATGGGTAGGTAGCTTTGCCGCTATAATGAGGAGGCAGCAAATAATGTTCTCATAGTTATGCTTCATACCAACACCAAACAGGGATAGGATGAAATTCCTAAGTTCATCATCTCACGAAGTACTGTGATGTTTGCATTTATATTGAATGTATGATGTAATGAGACATTGGGCTTGTGTAATTACCATCAATTATCTAGCAACCTATGGCTTCGCAGCAAGCTCAGTCATTATCTGTGGATTGATAATGTGGTTATTAGTAGTTTGGAATTTTTCTTGATAGATGGTACAACCCACCCAAATAATTCATAAGTGTGTAACCGCTTATGAAGGGTAATAATATGCAACAATGAAGCACTTTGTTACAAGTGTGAAACCACTGATCTGTTGCAAAGCAGTTTATCAATAGTACCACCATATGTGCGTTGACACTATACCACATCTTCGTTGCAAGATGTTTAAAAGTTTCTTGGAAGGACTCAAGAATATAACATATGATATTAAACACGGTCTAGATTTGTTCTTGGACCTATGACACTAGCGCGTAGTCCGCTTGAGAGTAGAGTTTTTGAGGACAAAAACCTTGCTTGAGGGAAAGGAGGGATATCCTCCTTTCTTGAGGGAAAGGAGGGATACCCTCAGGATCGCGCTAAAACTTATGCGGATAAAGGACGTAGAAAGGTGACCTTTGCAGAAGGTGATATGAATGATATGCTCAGAGCCGCATGTGAGAGCATTTGTAGCCCTCAGGATCGCGCTAAAACTTATGCGGATAAAGGACGCAGAAAGGTGACCTTTGCAGAAGGTGACTTTGTATTCCTCAAGGTTCCTGCGCAGTCAGAAACCATGAAAACGGGAAAGTGTGATAAACTTTCTCCGAGATATTGTGGTCCTTTTAAAATCCTTAAGAAGATTGGGGACGTAGCATATAAACTTGAGTTACCGGAGAGTTCTCAAGTCCATCCTGTCTTCCATGTCAGTAAACTGAAGAAATCAGTTCACGGGTTAGAGAAGCAGTTTCTCCAGAGATTTTGGTGGACTTGATAGAGCCACCAAAGATACCACATGAACCTGAAAAGATTCTAGAGTATCGTGACAGACAAACCCGACATAAAGTGTACCAGGAAGTACTTGTTAAATGGATAGATAGGGATGAGGAGGTAGCTACCTGGGAACGCCGTAGTGCAATTTCCAAAAGGTTTCCCCAGTTTGTTTTCGAGGACGAAAACTCTTCTTAAGGGGAGGTAATGTCACGTAGGCTGTAACGTCTGTGATCGACGGCAAACCAGATGGCCATGTCCGGGGTTCAGTGGGAGAGGACGCCCATGCGGAGTCATGGGCGGCGGCCAGGCTAGTGTGGACGGTAGGCCACACACTATATAGCCTGGGGAATGAGGGGCAATCCTCATCCTTCCTCTATGGCTGTGAGCCAGAGGCCGTCCCCTCTTGTGGTAATGCCCGTAGTAGCGGCGTTACGGATATCTAACAAATATTCTCCCATTCCTAACCATGAATTTACACTTATCTAGGTTCAAGCATAGCCTATAGTATCGTCGTCTTTTAATTGCTTGTCTCGTCAGGGTGACAGATGAGGGATATGCTCTCTTCTCAACTTTGAGTTCACACAAAGGTCGTCCATGAAGACCTCTAGAATTTTTGTAATAAATCCTTATAATGGTGGGGACATCAATCCATTGGAACATAGCTGATGCATTTGTGAGTCCAAAGGTATTGTTCTATATGCAAACATCTCCCACTCTACTATTGCGAATGTGGTCTTGTATTAGTCCTTTAGATCTATGGATGATTGTATCCTGAAAATCCATCTAAGAAGCTATAAGGTTCTTTACTTGCTACTCTTTTGATCACTTATTCAGTGGATAGCAAGGATAATGGTCTCTCATCGTGGTAGTGTTTACTTTTTTCAAGTTCATGCATACATAGATCTTGCCATTCTTATTTGGTACAACTATAACCACTAGTGACACCTAGTCAATTCTCAGTGTGAACAATCTCATATACAAAACCTCCATAGATAAGTATGTTAACTTCTTCCTTAATGGTTTTGGAATAGGTTTCAATATAAGTATACTGGTATTACACCATCCACAAGTAGAATTGTATGCTGGAAAACTTCTAGAGGGAATCCCTTCAAATCTGAACGACTCCAAGCAAACACATCTTTGTATTCCTTAAGTAACTCCAAGAAAACACATCTTTGTATTCCTTGAGTAACTCTATTAATTTGGTTTCCTCCTCAAGGGTCGTCTCTGTAGAGATCCAAAACTTTTTGGGCTCTTCCCTAGGTTTTGCTAGGTCAATTCGTTTAGCATCCTTAGGTCCATCATAAGACACACCTAGTTCTTTCGCTGCCCATTCTCACATGACACATGTTTGTGATTTTTGAATGTGTTGTTACACTAACCCTAATTTGACGATAAGTGTCCTGGTGGTCACATATTTATATGAATGGTTCTTTTAGGTTCACCTTGATGGTACAATCATCTTGTCGGAGGTAGATGTCATCTCTGCTCCAACATTATTATTTGATGCATGAATGGGTGTCCAAGAGCCATACATCGTAATTTATAGGCCTTCCAAAGTCAATAATGGCAAATGTATGCTCATAAGCTAGGCCACATGACATTACTTCTACCCCTTTCATCCTATAGGTGTTCCTAGATTGCCACCATTAGCTAGATTTAGGATGATTTTGAAGGTTTGAGAGGTTTGCTTCCCCATCTTCACCACGTCTTTAGTTGTTGTTCTCTCACTCCTCCTCCCCCATCTAGGATTACAGTTGTGGTCATGCCATATAGTTTGATTAGATTGGTGGCATTCATGTCATCACGTTTGAAATATTTATCCACTACACTAAGTGGTACATCTTTGTATAACTTTCATGGGTTCTCCTTGTTATCCTGGTAAGTGTAATCTATGACCCCTAAGGGCTTGAGTTGATTTCTCATCCATTCATGGACTTCCTTCTAGGCTTTTGGTTTTCGCATTAAGTATTCAGCCATAGTGAGTCACAAGGGCTAAGAGGATTGTTGTCAGTCCATGTGACTATAATAATAGTCACAAGGGAGATGAGAGAATTGTTCTCAAAGCTCATGTTTCTTCCTTCAACCAGTGATGGTCATTAAAGGCTAAGAGTATTGCTCTCACAGTTCCCATTTCTTCCTTGGTCTCTAGCCTTATCAAAGGCACATTGGCTATGGTCATTGACTCGTTGTCTGCTCTACTAGTGAACCAATGTATAAAGTCATGGTCTGTATAATGAGTCTCTTTGGAATTGTGTGGCACCCACACACACCCATTCAGGCACATTCTTTTCTGAGTTCTCTCCTAGCATTGATTCTCTGAGTGCAAGTTTCCTCTCATTAAGCATCCATTCTCTCAGGATATACTCATGTAATTCTCTCAAGTTCTCCACATCTTTTGACTCTAAAGGCTCTTTTAGAGTTTCCTTCAATGGTTGCCTTGAGTGGTTATTCAATGGTGGATCCCTTCGTGATTTCTCGCTTGAGACACTACCTTCATGAGATGGTTCTAATACTTTCTCTAATGGTCTTAGTTTAGGAATTTTGTGCGAAAACAATGAGATTGGTCTCCCAGGTCCCTCTATTTCTAGTTGGATCTACGCACCTATGTGCTTCATTTAACGTCACCAGTAAAGCTGGCACTCCTACCATTCTCCTACCCATAGCATTGATCCAGTCTCTTCCACCGTAAAGGATTCCTCTTGGTCTACTTCCAAGCTAGTGAGCAACTAGCAAGGTTAACTCTACATGTGGTCCAATACTACTCCCTAGTGTCAGAGCATGAGACAAAGTCTTGTATTCAAAAGTCAAGTTTGAATAGGACTGAGCAATGCAAATACATAAGCACCTAATTCAATGTCAAAATCACTTGGATGAGGTTTTTTAATTTAAAAAAATCAAATTTTTAATGTTTTTGGATTTTTTTCTATTGCTTTTGCAATGTTTTTGGCTTTTTGAGTTTTCTTATATTTGTGACTTTTTTAAGTTTTGGAAGGTTTTATAGGATTTTATGGTTTTTTTTTATGTTTTTGGTATTTTTCAAGAGCTTTGAACACCAAACTTTCAACATCAAAAACTATAAACAAACAAACACAGCAAATTAATAAAAAAGTGAATGAAAAAGTGCAAGGTGCATATCAATAATAATGCAAATATGAACTTTTTGTTTTGACAGGTTTCTCTACTTTTGAGAACTGAAGTCGGATTCAGCGATCCGGATCTGAAGTTTTTGGATCAACGACCTGGATCACCACAAGCGATCTGAAATTGGAACGATTCGGAATTAGGAACGACCTGAATCATGAACGATCTGACAATTGTATCGATTTGGATCACACAATCCAAAGACGGGATGATCTAGTTTTGGGATCGGCAATCCAGATTTGTGGACTTGGAATCTGGATCGGCAATCTGAATCTACTAGTGATCGGTGATCGGATTTCGGGATCTGCGATCTGAAAAATGCAGTAGGTAGTTGGCATTGGTATTAGTGTACTTTCTAGGTATAATAGGGGCCTTCACTCCTCTTTATAAGGTGTTGCTATATATCACTATTATGCTAGATAGGCCAAAAAACATAAAGAAAAAACCATGAAAAGCCAAAAACATCAAAAAATTGTATTTCTGCGCTTTGGTATTTTTGGATCGTCGACCAATTTTCGAATTCGGATCATCAATTCTAAATTCGGATCATTGACCATTTGTGAGCTAATGGAGATACTCCACCCTCCCACCACAAGAAAGAGGTGACTATGGGATAATAAGTGGTAATTTCACACACTTGAGGTGAAAAAAGGAGGTATCAATGATACTCTTATAAAGAGTTTATAAAGAGGTATCAATGATACTCTTAGGGAATGATTAATAGTAGAAGACTTTAAGGGCTTATTTATTTTTTCATAGCCCAAGGCTATAAAATGGGATGTATCATGAGAGCTTGATCATGAAATGCAATGCAACGCATTTGAGTAATTTGTGAGTATATCTTGCCATAGATTTTTAGTTATCTAAACTATAATTAGTGGAGATAATTCGTGTGTTTAAGCCTCCTTGGATCTAACTTTTAAGTGGCAACGACTATCAATCAAGCTACTAACCCTTTAAACTAAACAACCATCTTCTAGTAACTGCAAAACCATCCACTAAGACTCCTCATTAGGATCCCACAACCTATATCTAGCATCGGGAATAGTGCAAGATTCTATCATGAAAATAAGTAAGCAAGGTGAAAGATCAACCAAGCCATTTGTGGAGAGCATGTCTCCCAATATTGAAAGAGCTACATATGTAATAAGAAGGAAAATGACCACAACGAGTGTAAGAGAGACCCTAAGTCCATCATATGTTACAAATGGCTCCAACATGTCCATCATATGTTATAATGGCTCTAGACTTTGGAATACCTAGAGGCAAATACATATCACCAACTTTACCAACACCCCCAACCAGTCATAGACATGTTGAGCTTAGCATAGCAAATAGGAAGGTGGGTGGCAAGGGAATTTGGAAGGGGAAGCCAAATCAAGTCAAATTAAGTGGCTAAATTAATGCATGAATTCTAAGGTGACACGGGTCCCAAGAAACATTAGAGATTTTTATAGAGATGTGTGAAACCTTTGGAAAGCTAGGTGACTTGACCTATATTAGGGTGTTTTGCTCGATGGCATGGCAGACCAGTGGTTTAGTCATTAAATCCTAACACATTAAATTACCTGACTTGAATTGGGGTGTTTAGCTTAATGCTAGAGCAGGTCATAGATTCTGATCATTAAATCCTTTGAAAATGAATTTTAAAACCTTGAGGCTCTATTCATGGCTAGTTTTGCTAAAAATGGAGCAAAATAGAATACGGCTACATAGTTAAACAACATGAATCGAAATGAAGGGGATCTTATCGCCATGAAGCACCCAAATTTGAGGTGTGAGGAAATCAAGAAAGATTGATTGATGATGATCAATCAATGTCACACTTTCTTTTGGGATTGTGTAGCACTAAGTTACATGATCACTTGATCATGAGTGTATTACAGACTTTGGAAGCTTGTTGGGCTAAATGATAACATGATAAAGAAGACTTAGAAGGATTCCACCATAAAATGGCCCCTTAATTGTCTCTAAAGTAACTAAAGCTACAGCACCTAGTCCAATAGCTAACAAAATAACAATCATGTAGATGTCGGGAATCAACAAGCTTAGTGTAGCATTGTTCCAAAATAGGTGGGACCTAAACTTAAGATCAAAGAAGCTCAATATACTATTGGGTGTTCACATTTGTATCCTCGAAGGGATCTAGTGTTGTGTTATATACCACTAAAACCATTTGAGTGTACACAAGGTACTATTGGGTGTGTACATTTGTATCCTCAAAGGATGTAGTGTGTGCTATATACCACCAAAACCATTTGAGCAGGTAAATGAGTACTAAATGCCCTTAACTAGTACATTGTGTGGAATGAGATAACCATGACACCAATTAGTGTCATTATCCATGAGTAACAAATGCCCTACTATACCAACAAAGAACCCTAGTTGCTTTATATGTGTCCCCAAGACCAACCATAAAAACTAACCTAACTCACATGCCAATTGTTGCGTTTAGGAACACCCAAAGGGGAGTATATAGGCTACCATAAGTTCCCTTGCCTTCCTCCTATGTTACAAGTGTAAGGAAATTATTGATGATGATGGTACCGCTTATGAGTTGCTTTTAGAGCCTGAATTTTGAGAGAATCAAATGCACTTATTAGTAACTATCAATGTGATGCCCCATGTAGGTACCAATACAAGGAACATCTTTGCAAATTCCTTGAGATCTTCATTGATGATTTTTTGTGTTTACTCATTCCAAAAATAACATTTGGATTGCCTAAGAAAGTTGTTACTAGGAGTGTGACAAAAATCAATGAATCCTCTTAAGTGTGACTTTTAGACTAAGCACGAGGTGATTATTGGTCACATTGTGCCCAAGAGTGGAATCTCCACATATGAGAAGTAAGCTAAATAAAGAAATCTCCACATGCAAGAAGTAAGCTTAAGCTAATCTTGGAATCGCCACCCCAACAAATTATAAAGGAATATAATGCTTCATGGAGGGGATGCATAGGATATTATCAAAGATTCATTGTAAAGAGCACCCAATTATTATAACTTTGTTGGCCACCAAAACCATTGTTCTTTGTTTTTTTTGTTGATCATCAAGAGTTACTATACCTTGTAAACAACCCATGTGCAACTAGAAAAATTACTATAGCTTGTTTTTTTTTGTTGATCATCAAGAGTTACTATACCTTGTAAACAAATCATGTGCAACTGGGAAAATTATGCATTAATTACTCATTCTCATGGAATTTCAATTTACTATTATGATGACAATGGTGTCACAACATGTACTTGCCAACATACGTTGAGAATCTCAAATAGTGCACCAACAATTGGAATGGAGGATGATCTTTGTGACGCTCCCTTGTTTCAGACTTGACTTGTTTGATGAATGCAACAAGGATGTCTCTACTTCGTGGCTTATGGATTTTTCGATGACATACCCTTGAACATAGAATGAGGCGCTTGATTAAACAAGCTGTTGATATCAATGCAACTATATAAATGGGAAAGGATGATGTCTTACATCGACAAACTCAGTCGTGTGTGGAAGGAGTGCAGTTTTTAGCAATTTCACCTACCTTCACTAAAATAGTAATTATCCAAGTTTTTATATGGCCATGAAGCTCTTTCCTATATAGTTAAGTCTTCAATCCCATTGGATAAGTAAAGAATAACAATTAGGATGATGTCTTACATCGACAAATTGAGTCTCATGCATGGAAGCTCTTTCCTATATAGTTAAGTCTTCAATCCCATTGGATAAGTAAAGAATAACAATTAGGATGATGTCTTACATCGACAAATTGAGTCTCATGCATGGAAGGTAATTATCCGAGTTTTTATATGGCCGTGAAGCTCTTTCCTATATAGTTAAGTCTTCAATCCCATTGGTTAAGTAAAGAATAGCAATTAGGATGATGTCTTCCATCGACAAATTGAGTCTCATGCATGGAAGGAGTGCTGTTTTTGGCAATTTCACAAGTCCCATGCATCTTCTTCCTCCAAACCACCCTATATGCATGGATGAACCCTATCAACACTCACCTTATGTCTCCATTTACATAGTCTTGAGCCAAAAGATTTTCTTCCCAAAAAAACCCTCTTGTTTGGACCAGAAAGACTAGCTAGATCCTTACTTCTCCTGATCATTCCAATAAAGAATTACCCTCTTGTTTGGAACGGAGATATTAACTGAGATCCTTGCTTCTTTTTTGATCCTTCATCTTTCCTTCTATGAATTACAATCTCACATTTGATGTCTTTATCTTCATCCTAATTTAGGGAGAGAGACAAAGGTGAAAAAGTGGGGTAGTAGTTTGTGCTTTTGTTGACCATTAGAAGTGGCGACGTCACATCCAATCTACCATTAGAAGTTGTACATCAAACATGCCATGTCATCTAGTGTACCATTAAAAATTTGGACCGATAGAGTTGTACAATTGATCATTAATGCTGTTCCTCATGCCACTTGAGTTTTGGACCATTCAGGATGCACACGTCATACCATTGATGGAGTGATAACCTAGACCATTGTAATGTTACGTCATACCATTGGTGGACCGATACCTTGGACCATTGTAATGGTACGTCGAACCATTGGTGAACTTGTACATTGGACCATTATAATGGTACATCGAACTAGGAAGAATGTTAACCCGAACCATTGGTTCTCGGGGCAACTTACCATTTTTGGGCAAGCGCTCTTGTGGGGTTTCTCATAGGGCATGGTGATGAAAGGTGCTTCATTGTGATGGTGTCTAAATGGGCACTTGAGTCAATTCACTAAAAGCTTTATTTTTTTCTTATTTGGGTATCCGTGTGGTGGTTTCCTCGATATAGAAACCCTGATCTTGCCTCAGCACTATCTCCCATGAGGTCTTAAAGACCCTTGTCATGTGGCATCAATGGATAGCGTTGATCAAAATCGCGATACCTTTTTTCGACCGTCAAATAAAGTAAACTAGGAAAAGTAAAGCAAACTACAAAAAACTAGGAAAAAATCATCTTCATAGTTTACTTTCTAGTTTAATAGGCGGGCATAGTTTACTTCCTAGTTTACTTTCTAGTTTAATAGGCGGGCATAGTTTACTTCCTAGTTTACTCAGCACTCCTAGTTTACTTCGTAGTTTACATCATGGGATGAGGATGAATTTGGGTTTGGGACTTAGAAAAATTTGGAGCAAGATGTTATGTGCAAAAGAGGATTTGAACTTGAGAACTTGGGTCACCATTGGAAACATCTTAGCACTACACTATACCTTCAAGCAACGAAACCATGTGGTGTCAAGCCATTATATCCTGTGTTTTCACCCTGAGTTTACTTTATCCCAAGGCCCCAAAAAGGCGTCGCGATTTTGATCAATGCCATCCATCGATGCCATCTGACAAGGGTCTTTAAGACCTCGTGGGAGATAGTGTTGAGGCTTATCTTGGAGAATATGCTTTATTACCAGTCTACTTCTTCCCGCTCAAAGGCTAGGTTATAATACAAATTTCCATTGATTTTTAGCCAACCATAACTATTACCATGTATGTTTACCCACCATGGAAAGGGTTGCTCTCACAAGCTCACTCATAAAAATCCCTTTTGATCGATAGCCTCAAGTTGTGGAAGTTTTTAAAGGAGTGGATGAACATGGATACATTTTCATTTTAAATCAATGGGTGTTATAACATGATTTGGAGATCTGGAAGTGAATGTGCCTTGAAAATTAAGCAAAAGACTTGGGGAAGTGACTTGGGAAAGTGATACCACTAATGCAACACTTCCGCAAGAGTACAAGCAAGTTGGCTAACTAGGTAAGGATGAAGCCCCAATGTGTTTGATATGGGATATGCCCATATGGAGAGAAAGATAAGATTCACACTTCCCATTGTGGTTCTTCCTTGATTTAACTTACTCTCATCCTTTGTTTGGTGTAATCTTAAGGAGTCCCTAGCTTAAAATTGTGTGTAGGGGCAAGAGTGATACGTTGTGGCCGAGATGGCACTTACTGCTGCCAATGGCAACAAGTAATTGGGTGCTTGGCTACACCTCACATCCCTAGCTTAAAACTACAATGGTGATTCATGATAAAACATAGAAATAGCTATAAGGATTGGTGTGCACACTTAGGCCACTATGCCAATGGTCGCCACTTTGATGCTACATTAGACACCATATAAAGAACCAAGGAGAGTTATCAAATAGGGATATGGTGTTGCATTTTGGAGCTGCTCAGTGATGAGCACATCAATTGGATGTACAAACTAGCACTGCTTGTTGATGCTCTAGGCATCTGTTATCATGGGATAGGAGGTTCAAAGCATCACAAGTATTATCCACCATTGGATCTAACAAAGGGTAGATGGTAAATGTAAAGGAGTTTTTCTACTCACCTCCTTGTTGGTTTGGCCTCGTATGCTATGATGCAACCACCACATGTGAGTAGGTTTACCACTCCTCTCAAGTGTAGGAAAATCACCAATGGGTGCTTCCTTAAACTTTCTTCCATCACTAGCAATAGACATTGGGATTGGATGTTTGAGTCCATGTCCTTCAAGATTTAATCCTTTAACTAATATACTATGTTTTTCAACATTCTATTTTTGGTAATCATCATTGCTTGTTTCCATTCTTGGAGTCTCCTCGAACGTGTTGAGTAGTTTGGCATACTCTTCTTCTTCCAAGTTGGTCTTTAAGTGCTTTCCTAGCTTGCCTTCTTTGTCTTCTTTGCCTTTTGTATTTTCGGGGGAATCTAGCACATATTAACGAAACCATTTGCTTGGGCTTGTCATGCTTTCATATGGTCCAGAGAAGCTTACTCGTCCTACAGTTTAGGAGCTCTTGCCATCTTTGGTTTCACCGCTTGTTGCTTCATCTGGTTCAACAACACAGCATATCCTAGCGATTTCTATGGTCCCACTAGCCCAAAAGCTTCTCAGGCTCAAGCTTTTACCTTTCTTGTGTCAAGGACCAAGGTCTCAGTGCCAACATAGGTTCCGCTCAAGGACCTACTGGTTTGGGTAAGTATCTGATGCGTTCCCCTACAAGAGAAATCATATTTGGAGTCGAAACCATGCGTTTTTGGGACCTTCGCTCTGCTTGGTTGGAACCCTTAAGGGGTCCTAATGGTTTAGATCTAAGTAAGCTAAAGAGAGATATACAACCGTGGGCCAATCAACATATTATGAAACTCCCTCCCTGGAAGGGAATATCGATCGCATTTATGGCCAAGAGGGCGGCTAGAAAGGCGGGCATCTCCCCATTCAAGGACCCCAAATCCCCTACTACCTTGTCTTGAATTTTGGAGCTTGTGCATGCCACAATCCTAACCTAACACAAGGGAGAAAATAGTCATGTTTGATCTTATTCAGGCATTCAACAATATGATGGCAACAATCCCAAGCATTCTATTGGTTTCCTTGACACGTACTAGGTAGCCACTTACACTAGGAAACATCCTCCTCTTTCATCTTCATGTAATATAAGTCTAGGCTAGAATGAGATTGTAATTATGGTTGAGAACATATCGTTACTAACATGAGACATGCTCCAAAGTGTAACCTTCATTTGGTCACTCCTCTCCTCCATTCGCTCCAACAATGTCACTTACCACTGTTGCTCTGCCTCAAGAGATGGTTGATTCTTTCACTCAAACTATTTCACACATGCGAGACAATGAGATACAATGCACAATCTAATCCTCTCAAGCTCACTCTCTTTCTCTCTCACACATTCACATGAGTTAGGCAAGAGCATTTTATTTATCTTTGATAGGTGAAGCCATTTAGATTGATGTCCTCATGGTTAATCTTGTAAAGCTTCATTGGGCCTAAGATTTTGTGTAGCCCCTTGAAATAGGTTTAGAATGCACCAAGCTTTGGAATGAGGTAGCCCAAAGGCCTTAGCCATGGTGTAACTCTTGATGTTGATCTCCTTCCCCTTGACAACAGATTGCTACTTTACTACGTTGTATGTGTGAATTCTTTCAGTAGATAGATGTTGCTTCCCCTAGTTGAGGTCAACTAGCTACTCAACTTCAACCATTTTGCTTGCAGAGAAATGCTCACCTAAACACACCTTATGTAAGGACATGTGAATAACTTGTACATACTCACTTCCCAATCACTATAATGAAGTGATCCCAAATCACATTGTGAATAAGGCAATTTATCAACCTTTTGCACTACAATATCTATGTTGAGGTTTCTGAAGGAATAGACTTTAAAGCCATTTTATTATGTTGAAGGAACATCTATTATCGTGTACTTTACTCGAAAAGATTTTTTTTTGCTAAGAATGATAAATCTAGTTTTTTTGCCTATCTCACGAGTCTTAAATACTGTCATTTTCACCCTGGTTTATGCATTTACCCAAAGCATCTTCCAAGAGTAAACACGATTACCATTTTTTCTTTATAACCAAATGCAAGGCTTTAACTCTTCCCAGCAAGTTCCAAACTTCAAAGAGGCCTCTCCATGAAACTTCAAAGGGACCTCTTCAAGGCATAGCGAATTCATCACCAAGAGTTCTTGATACTTTTTTCAAGGTTTCTCTTGTTGATTGGCTTTCGCACGTATGCATTTTTAAGGGTCAACAAGTAAAGCAATAGATTGCCAAGAGTTCTTGATCCTATATCTGTAAGAGGTTTTTTTGTTGGCTGTCCTTTGTCAATGTGCACTTGGAAGGCAAGGTAAATGAAATATGCCCTTGTAAGGTCGACTTTTAAGAATGGCCCTACATATGAGGTGAACATACACATCACATGTCTAGTCTTGGGTATTAAGGACTTTCAAGAAGTGGATACATGACAATCATAGGTGGTCACATGCCATGTGTTCTCTGAAACCCATGACTCCTACACTTACTCTAGGCCTCTGGTACTAGCCTACAGTCAAACCCATGACTCCTAACACTTACTCTAGGCCTCTGGTACTAGCCTACAGTCACAATATTGGTCCCACTGTCTTATGCCGTGGTTTGCTTGAGGCCCCTACCCTTGCCCTACAGTCATGCAATCACAATATTTAATCACGTGAACTCAGTTCGCTCAAATATTGTGCAAGAGAAGTACCTCAAATGTGTGGCCCTACTAGCTAGGACTTGATAACTCTGAACATTAGCACCCTAACAAAGCTTTGGAGCTCTCCTGAATGAAGCAATAATATTATAAGGAGCCATCTGTTGCATGTGGGTGGCTTCACATTACATGGTATTGGTATGCCTTGTCAGCATCACACCATCTCTATCAATTACCCACTCTTCTAGTAAAAAATATTCTCATCACTAAAGTAGACCTGCTTTGAAAGCCTGCAGCAACCTCGCATCTTCATGGATATTTTATCCCAAAGTTGCCAGCAGTCACAAAATTTGCATATCGTTTGCCATCCATCCACACCTTACAATGCTGCACCATTCCATGTCCAAACCCTGAAGCAAATCTAGTGCTTGTTCAGTTTCAACAAGTTGCTTTAACTCATACGGCCCTGTTTTATGTTCGTGAGATCTGCCAAATGGCGCATAGTTGGTCTGCCATGTGGGCAGTTCCACGGAGAATCTAGCTCAGCAAGATGGCTTAAGACCTGCAACAAAAACTTTCAAACCTTTAGGAAAAATGATAACTTCTTTTCACACAAGCATGCACAAAGTTAGCTTGGGAGGTGCACACAACTAGAATATATGACAAGGTGCACCTGATCTTACCTTTTGCATTTCCTTTTTGCTAAGAGCATCCCCTATCATTATAGAGCTGCGACAAGCCCGTGAAGCTAGCATTGCTCGCACTCTTGATGGACGTATGAATGATTTGATGCAGGTTTCTTGCTTCTCATCAGCACAATCAGGCTGGACACTTGTCTGCCCATAACCGGATCCGTCAATTGTGGGCTCCTCTGCAAGTAAAGATACCATCTCCTGCACATCTGAAAGGGTTTGTGATTAGTTACTCATAGACAGGATGAGTTGAACAAAAATTACTGATAACGAAGTCTTATCTTGAATGGTATGGAGAGAAATAAAAAAAGAAAGATATATTAACGTCTTCAAAAGACCCAAAGGGTCTATGAGACCAAAAAGGTAGTACACTGTATCCATGATGGATATGGAACAATAGAAAAGGAAAAACTGTGCGAAACTGGCTACATAAGCAAAAGTATCCATGTGATGCTACATGGTGACAATAATGTGTGGTCATACAGTGATACCATGCTCCTACATCTGTATGTTGTTGTGTGGGGCACTTTGATTTCCATCCTCACCTCCTTTAAAAGTTTCCTCCCTTCAAAGGGTAAAGACCGCAGAGGGATGGGGCTGGACTCCTCTTCGGGTTACTTACTGTTGGGCTTCTGGCTTCGTGACTCCTTGCTCTCAACCTTTTGATTGTATATGTACAAATTATATGGTGCTCAGTGGGCTTTTAATTTTGTGGTGAAGTTGTGGAGCCTAATCTGATGCTCCCCTCTAGAGGTATTTGTATATAAAAACTCCGTCTATATGTTGCCAGCAGTTATTTTACTAATACACTCACCATTTTTTCCCAAAAAAAGGTGTGCCACTCCAGTAGTGTAAAAAGTTGCCCGACACACCAGCATGACTCTAAAGCTGCACTGAAGGCGCTTTCAGCAGCCCAGAGGGCATGGATACAGTGTTCGGATGAAATGGAAAGACTCTGCCAGAGGAGCAGTTGCCCACTCAATGGTCTAGTGGCAACCAGTCAATCAACTCTCAAATGCAGTTAGACTACTGTAATCTCCCTGTGGGGTCGAGCTCCATGGTTGTAGCCCACTTAGTCACAATTGCATGGTTGGCCACACCATGAGAGTCATCCACTGGTAAGACAAGTGCCAAAATGGTTCCATCCTCATTGAGGCCATTCTCCATCACCCAGGCGACTGCACCCCAGGTGATGAGGTGGCCACTCACAATGCTGGATGAAGAGGTGCAAGATCCTCCAAACCTGCTGTGCCACTGGACAGTCCCATAAACAGTGGCGCTTCCACTCCCTTAGTGCGCCATATCGGCGACAACTCACCAGCTGACCATTAGTGGATAATCATGCCCCCACTGCAAGGCCTCGATGAGCTAGAAATAGGAGATCTTTTTTTCCCAGGAAAGAGACCCTTCTATTAGTTAGAAAAGAAGCCCAAGCGCTAGATGTACATGCTGAGAACCCTCAAAGGAGGCAAAGAACAAACTGGGGAGGGGTGTTTCCCTCCATGGCTGGCTGCTCTGGGAGAGAAACTACCTCATACAAGAAAAAGAGGGGGAACGGGGAGGAGGGGGAAGTGGGGAGGAGGGGTTGTTTTGGAAGAGCCAGACCTGCGACCTGTAATCCCAAGTATTCTCACTGGCCCGATCGGTGAGAAAGGGACCTGTGTGCCACATGTGCAAGAAGGCCTCTCACCATCGATGCATGCGATCCGACCCCCCTAAGTGTCACCGTTTGGCCACCCAATTGGTCCACCCGTGCTTTCTCATCATGTATGTACATTGGATTGGTGTCCATGGCAGTTGTATATGCCGGGGATTGATGTGATACTGTGGACTTGGCTTTCATGTGATACTGTCATTGGATTGGTGTCCATGGCAGTTGTATAGGCCGGGGATTGATGCCACTCATGTGATACTATGGACTTGGCTTTCCATTGGGACTTGTGCCTTTGTGTACATATCCGGAAATGCCCAGTGGATTGGTGTTCCATTGGGTCTGGTACCTCGTGTACTTGCCTGGAGCACGTCTATTTTGGTATAGTCTCATGAACCGGAATTGTCCATACCAATGCTGCATTGCATAGCATCTTTATGTGCTTGCTTGCAATCGAAACTGCATGCTGTTTTCATGCTTGCTTGACCAGACAGGTGGTAAGTATTGGTCATAAACCTAGCCTTAGAAGTTAACACTAATTTATAAATGAGTGTGTACACACTTCATTAAGTTTTGGGCGACCAAAACTCACTTATAAATTATGACCAGCCCGGTGTTCACACACTGATGTCCCGAAGTGGACAAAACCCAATGTCCACCGCCCAGACCTTATCCCCTTTGTACAAAGGAAGTAACCAACCATATGTCCTCTCTAGCTTACTCCACAAAGCACCTGCCTGCCACTTATACTGGACAACTCACCATCTCACTCCTCCTCTCTCTAGAGATAGAGGCCTCCTTCATGAGGACATTTGGGCTGTATTTTCTGCACTTTCTCTTTCCCAACTCCATATCCAAGCTTGCTAAGGTGTTTCCCAAGCTTCCAAGAGTGTTTTCGGGTGCTAATCACTCTCCTACACACTCCCAATGACTGAAATTCAGCAAAACAGCTCTCTTTATTGCTGTAATTTCTGGTCTTTTTGCTGAAAACCCTAATTTCAGCCCTCCTTTCTCAAGTTGAACCATAGGAGAAGCTTTCCCAGGGTTCCCTTCATCCTCTTGAAGACTTTTGTCGGTGAAGAAATGCGACAAATCGAAGATCTCATCATTCCAAGGAAGTCCATCGCGAGCGAAGACTTCCGCTATCATCGACTCTACTTGCAATTGGTAAGCTTTTATGCTTAAATATGGAAGCAAGTAGCAAGAGGGAGGAACCGGATTACAAGATCACATACCCTGTGTAGTGTTCTCTTGTCCTACGTGCTCTCTTGCAAATTGTTGCTACCATGTGTTGGTGGAACAATAGAGAGCAAATGGTAGGGAACATGGGCACTTGAGAGGGTAGTGTGAGTTGCAAGTCTACACCGACAACCACTTGTTTGCAATACTGTATTCATATGCATTGGTATAGAAATCTAGTCAGAAATGTCCATGACACTGTGTACTTGATTCTCCCACGATCAATATACTTTATTTGAGGGAGGGGCCGGCCGTTCCGGCTCATTGTGTGTCTCTTGTCAATTCAGCAAATTACTTCTCGTATTGAGCATGTGTCCATCAAATCTTAGTGTATTTAAGTGTATTGATTAGCATTGTGTTCAACCAAGTTACACTAAGCTTCCCTCAGTGCCCACTAACTATGTAGAGTATGAATGATCTCAGTCCAAATGGAACGGATGGACTCAACTGGAGGGGTGAGAGTGCCCTGGATAGCCTCGCAGCAACGGGCCTGCCAAATATGACATGCAGCTAAGCTGCTGATGTTCTCCCATCTTGAGCTGGTGCCCGGACACCACGGCTCTGCCGATCTCTCAGGAGTGGGAACTGTATCAATCCTGCAGTGAGAGAGTCGGAGTGCCTGCCCACCTACTCCCTCCTTGTAGAAAAGTCAAAGGGCCTGCCCACCTGCTCCCTCCTGGTAGAAAAGAGAGGGGTCGTTCTCAGTCAAACAACCCAGGTTACTGCCCCCCAAGTGCTAGTACACAATGCCTGCCGCACCGACGTGTATAGGTGAAGGACCCTTTGCCAAACCTGTTGCAATTTGGGACAGTCCCAAAAACAATGCCACTACGGCTCTGTGAGGTGGCTTGCATCGTACGCACTGTGCCAACCGACCTCTAATGCCGAGAGCAAGGCAGCGGTGGGCTAACTGCTAGAGGAAGAGAGTGACCTTCCTAGGCCAATAACTACCCCATAGAAGCTTCCAAAAATCTCCTTCGGAAGAGATGCCTTGGGCTGCCCAGTGGTCTGCCGGTACTAGGTTGCTATCAATCTCATGAATCTGGATCATGCAACCCATCCTCATCGAGTAATGAAAATGGGGGTGGTCAGGCTCTCTAGGCTGAAGGGGTCTTGCCACTCCCACTTGCCTAGATCCCATTGGACGCAAGCCAAAGGCCGGCTCTCCTAGAGCCATAGACGCCAGGAACTGTCACAGGCCCACCTTGGCCGGAGGAGGGTCTACGTGCCACTGATTATCATGAAAGCCAAGAATCCTCACCTGCTGAAGAGATCCACCGCTGTAGTCCTCTATGGGAGAGAGGGACAGCCGACCCTGGGACCAACAGAGAAAATGAGTGTGGGCCCCACATCAGAACCGATGATGGCTAGAGGGAAATCCTGGCAAATAAAGGCACCAAGTCATTGAGGGGGGGAGGATCCTGAAAGAGGGTCCACCAATTGGGGCCTGCAGGGGTTTGGGGGCGGGGGAGGGGGGGAGGGGGAGGGGGGATGAGATCCCCGCAAGGCATCTGTCGTGTGTCTCTCAGGGGAGCATCCTGAAGCTGGCCTACTCTCCCAGCAAGATTGAGCGAGACCAGTGCTGAGGGGCTCCACGCAATGTGGGAGCAAGTGCACAGGGAAGTGACCATTGGGCATCCTGAAGAAGGGGTTCCAAATCAAGGGCTGGAGGAGTCTCTCCTCACCTCAAAGGTCGGGGCAACTCGGTGAGGGCTGGCTTGAGAGACGCTGAGATCATCCTCAGCAGCTGATGATGGCCTTGTTTGGGGAAGTTGGAATGGCTGCCATAGTGGGCAGCCAGAGGTGAAGAACAAGCTGCCACCAAAATGACATGCAAGCCATCCATGCAAGGAGAAGCGTTGTTCTGTCTTGGTACCATGCAGTACATGCTGACGGCCACTACAAAGGGCATCCATTTAAACTGAGCATAATCATTTATGTACAAAATCTGAGCACTGAGGTGGATATATATCTGTAAACCTTCAGGAAATAATGAATCAAATTAAACATCTCAACTCTAACCTTCTTTATTAGCACACTACTCACCTTTACAGCTCCAATCACACAATGCACTGTCAATATGCAACATATTCCAAAAACGAAATGAAGTTAAGGAAAAAGTCATGCCATAGCTTCAGCTGGCAAAGACGTACACCTTTCATCCCCATTCATGAGCTTACCACTGGTTCCAAACATTATGTTCTTGCTGAAAGGAACTGCCATCAGCAGGCAAAACTGTTGGAGGTCCATCCTTATCCTCAATGCCTGGGTACCGAGCAGTCTACATGCCAGCGGCCACTACAACGGCATCCACTGCATGGGCCACAACCAGAGTAGTAGTAGCTGCAGCGGCTCAGGACTAAAAAACCAGGGGAGCACTATAGGAGTGAAAGAGAGAGGAGGTGGTCATTCTGGCCCTGTCCTTCACCTTCCGAAAAGTGACATAAACTCAGCATAATCATTTATACAAAAATTTGAGCACTGAGGTGGATATACATCTGTAAACCTTGAGGAAATAATGAATCAAATTAACCATCTCAACTCTAACCTTCTTTATTAGCACACTACTCACCCGCTCCAGTCACAAATTGTACTGTCAATATTCAATATATTTAAAAATGAAATAAATTTAAGAAAAAAAGGTCATGCCATAGCTTTGGCCAGCAAAGAAGAACATCTCATCCATGAGCTTACCATTGGCTCCAAACGTTATATTCTTGCTAAAAGGAACTGCAGTCAGGCACAACCGTTGACCTGGAGGTCCATCTTTATCCTCAATGAAGTCAAAACCATTCTTCCTGAACAGAAACAACATAAAACAAGCATCCTTATGGGTGTTCCAAGTTAGAACACAACCAAAAGAACAGAGGAACTTATACATGAATCTAAGCATATATAATACAGAACAAGCAGCTCATGTTGTTGGACAATTTTGCTTCCCTCTTCAATCTAACTTGCGCATACACACCTATGTGAACAAATCTCTACAACCAGACCAGCTGTATGGATTAGACGACAATGTAGTACAGTTGCCAAGAGCTGTACTGATTGCATGGGCACCACTTGTTCATGTGGCTGAAGGTCGTGTATGGCTCAGATAAAGCTATCATGCATTGAAGGCCAGAAAAGTGTTGAGGCTGAGCAAAAATACTAACATAGCCTGAAGAGACGAGAAGAAGCAGTGCTTTTAAAGCTCAACATAGCCTTCCAAGGAAGCATGCCCCATACCTTGGTCCCAATCCCCACCGTGGTGCTCATAAACAAGCCACCAATCAGCTAACTGTTGTGCAGTGTATGTAGCAATTAAGCATGGCCTATTAGCATGGAATTCTGAGTGGCTGTCCTTGATTACTATTACTATCTAACTACTATGATACTATCACAACCCATGTGACAGGTTAACTTGAACAGACAAACATATTCACTCAAGAGTTACATATCCACACAAGGGGCATGACTCATTATTACTCATAACGTCCTCTCTATTCAAGAGAGCCTTAGGACAAATGCAACAACACCACACTCGGTAATCGCTTCTTTAATTCTTTTTACTTTGTTTATCATTCAAATCAGAATCAATTTGTGCATAATTGCATTCTACTTGCACCGGTGATTTATTTCATGGTTTATGATGGTGATTATCATGTTTCTACCTTTGCCTTTGATTTTACACTGTTGCTGTGCAGTGTATGTAGCAGTTAAGCATTGCCTATTAACGTGGGATTCTAAGTGGTCCTTTACAGAATCACATGATTTGTCCTTGATTACTATCTAACTATTAGCACAACCCATGTGACAAGTTAACTTGAACAGACAAACATATTCACTCAAGAGTCACATATCCACACAAGGGGCATGACTCATTATTACTCATAACGTCCTCTCTATTCAAGAAAGCCTTAGGACAAATGCAACAAAAACACTAGGTAATCACTTCTTTAATACAGTATTTTACTTTGTTTATCATTCAAATCAGAATCAATTTGTGCATAATAGATACATATCCAAGAGATAGGAATATAGAGAGAGAAGATAGAGAGAGGGGGAGAGAGAAAGGTTCAAGGAACTTTGCATAGTACACACACTGAGCGGGGAATAGGCCCCGCCCCCTTTTCAGGACTTTATTCAAGAACAATCCACGGGCTTGCAAGCCAAGATCAATTACAACCAATGAATACAAAATCAAACAAATATGGCAATGTAGAAACCCAAGTCATAGTCGATGTTGACGCACGAGATCCTGATGCCGAGCACACCATGGGGATGACCCACAAGAATATCTCACCGGGCAGTACTAGATCCAATATCCAAATCCAAGCTTGCACACAAGGTGCACAGGAGACAAGTGCAGATGATGGAGCTTATGACAATAAACTTAAAGTTTGTTGCCCAATCTGGAGAAGAAACAGTCCACAAGCTGTACAGATGTGTGTGACACACGATGTGTCCACGACAAAACGGTAATTAGTAGTACAGTCAGCGGTGCACAACGATGATTCTGTCACCTTGGCAACGACCATGGCCAGCACAGCTGGTGGTGGCAGCCGGTCAGGCGACGCTGATAAGGCAGCCAAGTGGCGGAGAAAGGAGGCGCAGCCACGTGCTGGTCCACGTTCAGGTGGTGGAGGCAGAGCTGCCAGCAGGCAGTGGCGGCAGCAACAGCACAGCCAGGCATGGCACTCAACAAGTGGCGGCAGCCTGTATAGCAGGCAGACGGCGGTGGCTGCAGGCAGCAGAAGGGGTGAACTGCGGGTGGCACTAACAGGTGACACAACCCAGCAGGTAGTGGCCAGGCGGCGGTGCTGTGTGCGGAAGATGGCAGGTGGCACACAGGCGCAGACAAGCTGTAGGCGGTGCACAGCAACAAGGTGCAGGTGGCAGTGGCTGGCTGCAGGCGGCGGTTCTCAACCGGCATTGGAGGTGGCGCCCAGGCGGCTGCAAGCAGAGAGAGGCAGTAGCAGAAAACTCCAAGCTCCAAAACTTGGTGGTGATGGTGATGTGATCTCCGCCCTTTAATTGATGAGATTGATGATGTTGATGAACTTCACTCTTCCACCATGAAGATCAAGTGAGATTCATACTTCTTTGATACTTGAAGAGAGCCTTGCTTTTTGCCAAAAAGCTATGCTCTTGCTTTGCTTTCCTCTTTTACTTTGCTTTTATCTTTTTCACTATATACAATAAATATTATTCTAATATGGCCAGCTTTTCTCAAAGTTCTTGTGCTTTGCGTTTTTGAATTTAGGGCCTTGCTTTTTGGCCCTAGAGCTGCTTTTTAAAAAAGCGGCTTTTTGCTTTTTGGCCCAGCTCAATCTCCTCTTGCCAGTGGTGCTCTTGGCTCACGATCAACCGAGTTTGACTTTTTGCTTTCTTTGCTTTTTAACCAAAACTGGTGCTTTTCCATGTGCGAACCTTATGGTCCGTGTTCCCATGCCTTCTTCCTAGGTTGCAAAAAACGTGGACTGGAGGCCAGGAATCCCCGTTTCTTGGCTGGTGTGGACATGTCACCATTTGGTCCATCTCCATTTATGGAGCCACTTCTATGAGACTGTCACTCCATAGAGCGGCCAGATTTGTACCATGTTCACATGTGGCCAGGCCAATGTCCCATGTGAAAAGGTCAGTCATCATCTTGTGTCACATGGATGGGAACCAGTTTTGTGCCACCCGTGTGTGACTAGTATTGCGCCATATGGACGGAGCCTCTTTGCTGCCACCCGTGTATGACCAGGATTGCGTCTTATCCATTGAACTATCACTCCATGGTAGGATTGATATTTGTGCCGAGCTTTGTCCATGGGATTGTCACTCCATAGGAAGGCCCGTGATAGGATTTGTGTTTTGCCTATGGGACTGTCACTCCATAGAGTGGCCAGATTTGTACCATGTTCAAATGTGGCCAAGCCAATGTCCCATGTGAAAAGGTCAGTCATCATCTTGTGTCACATGGACGGGAACCAGTTTTGTGCCACCCGTGTGTGACTAGTATTGGGCCATATGGACGGAGCCTATTTGCTGCCACCCGTGTATGACCAAGATTGCGTCTTACCCATTGAACTATTTGTGTTTTGCGTATGGGACTGTCACTCCATAGGAAGACCAAGACTTCACATTTCTGTCGCGCTAGTTTTGTGCCCGACAAGAAATTCTTGTACAAGTTTCATGAAAGGGAGATTTCGTCCATTACATGTGCACATGCATTCATGTTTGCATGCATAAACTTGTTTTCACATGACTTGTTTTCGTGTATTTGCCTACTATGACGTGCTAGTACACTGGACGAGGACGCCCCCAGTGTACCGTGGATGTGCTGTTTGCTGACAAGTTGGTGTGGCGTGTGAACAGGTGGTAAGTATTGCCTTTTTGGCCTTTCTCAAATGTAAAATCTATAAAGTAGTGTAAACCTTAATATTTATAAGGTTGGGTGTTCACGCATATTAAAAATAATGGATGGACACCTTTTAATGTGAGTGCCCAAGGATAAACCCATAAGTAACGCCTAATAATATCTAAGATTAAGGATTACATGGGAAGAATACTCTCCAGTACGTGGATGGTGGGAATGGGATAGTTGATGGAAAGGGAGCGACCACAACGGCACCCAGTTCGCGCATCGCCCAAGCGGTCCAGTTTGATATGTACAGTTCGGTTCAGTATGGGCGGTTCGCTTCCAGTTCGGTCGAGTCCACGCGATCGTTTTTTTTTCAACTGTTTTTTTTCCCTTTTTTAAAGGCCATTTTTTTTATTGTTTTTCTCGCTGTTTCTTGGGCGTTTTAGGGATTGTTTTAGGCTTTAGCCTTTGGTCCTTTGCTTGCCTTTGCTTGCATGATGCATGATACATCCTACATAATAGCCCCTCCCCAACCCCATCCTCACAACTGCTCATTGCTCGAGATCAACCCTCTCCCTCGAGCTCTCCTTCAAGGCTCAAGCCTCTCTCCCCTAGAGGCTCTCTCAGGCATCTCCCTCTTCCTCAAGCCTCCACCACAAGCCTCTCCCTCTTCCTCAACTTTTTTAAGTATAACAATATATATTTATATCTTTAAGTATTTTTTAAATGGACCGTACCTCCACCGTATTTTTATTTTCAAAATTTAGCGGTGCGTTCCGAGACCGTATTTGACATACCGTACCGAATCAAACTTTTTGTACCTGACAACTATGGGGGCGACTACTATATTGAGAGGGGGAATGGTTATCTCACCCCCGCCTCCAATTATGCTGCCGCCTGTAGCTCATGTGCCCCCCATCCAACCTGTTGGTGCCTACAGCCTCTGTACCCGCCTGGTTGCTGCCCCCGTACCCACCGGCTGCTCCTGCCAGTACCCGCCAGCTGACACCTCTGTACCCACCTGCTATTGTCATGTACCCGCCATCTGCACCCAGTCGCTACTGCCCTATACCCGCCTCCAGCACCCATCGGCTGCTGTTGCATCAGTACTCGCCTGTGGCTGCAACAGTACCCGCCATCCAACCTGTTGGCTGTTGCTACCCTTGTGCTTGTCATCAGTACCTGCCAACTAAGGCTGTTTGCACCGACCAGGAACACATTAAAGGGGGACAGTCTCCTCTCCTTAAATCTGAATTTGAATCTAAATCAAGTACTTGTTTCTGTAATTCAAATTCAAATAAGATTAAATTTAAATGTTGTTTTTCGAAGTCTTGTGTACGCAATCATCACCACCGGTTTCCTTCACCATGGAAGGCCGCCGAGATGGTGATCTTTTCCCGTGAGTATCCTAACCGCGCCCTCACATTCAGAGGAGCCAATGAAGGTCAATGGGGTTTGGGGGAAACTGGAAGCAAAGCTTACTAGGGAGCACCAGGTATCACTCTCTCCGTGGTGCCTCACCCTGCCACGTGTTCGTACAGGCGTGCCTATTAGTGCAATGTCCCGGAAGACCAGTGAGGGGCGGGTGTTCAGCCAGTGAAGGTGGGAGACTGCCTATAATTTAGTCTACTCCGACAACCGATTCTTCATCGACAGAAATCTTATTGTTTTCAATTGTATTCACTCCATGTTATGGAGAAATCTAGCCTTGGGACCCTTGAATACTTGTACATATAAATACTCCAAGAAACACAAACTATATTGAGGGGGAGGGGACAGTCCTTTTCGGCCCTAATAATGGTGTCAAGTGTTCTTTGTCATTTCCAGTTTTAATGTTGCCAGTATTGTTCCATTGTTTGTATTGGTTAAGTGATCTAATAATGTGTATTTTATCTTCCAATTTGTAGGCCTCCCGTAGGGAGCGGTTACATTGGTATCAAAGCCCGGTCGTCTCTCTTTCTCAAGAAGAGACACGGTGTTTTGAGATCGGAAGCAAACACAGACACTTGACTCAATGGACAGCCAAGGCAACCCTTTGGAAGTGCCAAATTTGAGAGGTCAATCAAGTGCCTCTCGCGATTCTGATGCATTGCATGGAAGGCACAAGCCTCTTAAGAGAGTTTATGACAGTGCTTTGATGGGACAGCCATCCCATGGAAAAGAGCCTATGCATGAGGATGAGCCAATGCATTGAGGGCTGAATTGGAACACATGAAGAAGCTTTTGCATGCAAAGGAGCAAGAGCTGAAATTTTTGCATGAAGATCCCCATGTACAAAGTGTCATTGAAGGAAGGAAAGCTAATGCTATGGTGGATATGACCATTGAGTCTATGGCTCGTGAAGTGGGCAAGAAGCCAAGGGAGTTGGCACTCTCCTATCTCATCCGAAAGGGTGATCTCAAAGAAGGAGAGGATAGGGAGTTAATGTTCAAGAATCCGCCTCGTTTGAAGCATGGAGACCCAACATCTTTTGTGCACAAGGAAGAGGTATCAATCACTTCTCGCCATGCATCTACTCCTCATGGGACAAGAGGAAACAGATATGTGCATGTTGGAGCTAGTGGGCGACATGATGGCCTTGTGGATTCAAAGCATGTTTATTATGGAGAGAGTGGTCGGCATACAAGCCGAAAGACTTTGACCATTGAGTTGTCTCGTGGTGAGACATTGCATCATTCAGGGAGGTCACATGCATCTAGGCCACAAATTCATAATGCACATGCCGCTGTGCCTCGTGAAACATCTTTGGTTGCTCTTGAAGCCCCCAGTACAGAGGGCTGCTCCATTGGATAAAGGGAAGAGAAAGAGGCAAGAACATGAGTCACATGCCAAAAAGCTCAAGGAGTTTAAGGCAGGAGACAAGTCTATGAAGTTTGATGCCTTTCATGGAGAGTATGATGCCTCCAAGGTGCTTGCTTTCGTGGCTCAGTTTGACATAACTTTCAGTGATGAGGACTTTACTGAGAAGTCTAAAATTCGTCATACAAGCATGTTTTTGAAGGGGACAGCTGCCCATTGGTAGATCACTGAAAAGACCACCAAAGATCCCATTTGTACTTAGAAAGAGTTCAAGGACAGATTTTATGCCCAATTTTTGCCTCTAAATGCGGAGCAAAATCTCACACAAAAGTGGGCAAAAAGACAATGAGAATGTGCAACAATATGTAAACAAATTTTGGAAAGTCTTGCTTGAAGTTACTCCCTTAATGCAACTCTCCGAAGATGAAAAGAAAAGGAAGTTTCGCTCCGGGTTGCAACCAGCTTACTGTTCGACCATCGAATTGCACCCGAAACACACCCTTCAGTAGCTCATAGCATCTGCTCTTGCTACGGAGCAATTGGTGCTTAAAATTAAGCAGGATCATGGAGTTTCTAAGGGTAAAGAGAGGGTTGTCCCAAACTTGCAAAAAGGTAGACAGACACCTAAAAAGAACTTTCAGGAAGCCCAAAAGAGAGGTGAAGCTGAAAATACCCCATCCAAGGACATTGGACCAAAGAAGAACAGGTTTCGCTTGACTCCCAAGCAAAGGGAGCAATATACAAAAGAGGGGAAATGCTTTTCTTGTGGTAGTAAAGAGCACATGTTTAGGCAATGGCCTACTCGCAAGCAAAAGCAAGAGGATAAGCCACCCAAGGCTAATGTGCATGCCATTCCCGATGTACAAGGTAACACTGAGCATGACGGCAAAGTGAGGGTGGTATGCAAAGCTTGGGGACAAATCAAGGATCGGCTTACTTTATTCATGTTTGATGATTGTGCGACGGATAACTTCATCTCTACACAAATGGCAGCCGCCTTGGGCATAGAGATTGGGGACATGGGACCCCAAATTGAGGCAGAGGCCGCTTTTGTTGACAAAGAGGTGCAGGTGACTTCTCTTATTGGGAAGTTGTGCATACATATATAGGGCTATTTGGGTCATGAGCATTTCTTGATTTCTCCTCTAAATGGATGTGATGTATTGCTTGGTAAGCCTTGGCATCATAGGCTTGAGCCCCGCAAAGAGTATAAAACCAACAGGATCACTTTTATGCATAAAGGTCGCATGCATGTCATTGATGCTGCCAAAGAGAGGGATTCCATCCTAGTTGTATCTCACATCCAAATTAATAAGGCAATGAAAAAGAGTCTTTCCGTGTATTTGGTTTTTGTTCATGACGACAAGATTGAACAAAGTCATGTGAATGTGGATGTATTGACTCAAGATAGGCTGAATTTTCTTAATGCGTATAAAGATTAATTTGCCGATGCATTGCCAAGAGAACTACCTCCTGATAGGCCCGAGGATCATCGCATAGATCTTGTGCCGGGTAGTTACCCACCTAAGAAACTTGCATATCGTGTGAGTGTTGTACAACAAGAGGAGATCATGAAGCAAGTTCATGAGCTTGTGGAGAAGGGTTTGGTTCAGCCAAGCTCCTCACCCTTTTGTTCTCCTGTGCTTCTTGTGCAAAAGAAGGATGGATCATTCCGCATGTGTGTGGATTATCGAGCTTTAAACAAGCACACCATAACCAGTTTCCAATACCACGCATAGATGACATCTTGGATAAGCTTGATGGCTCGGCTTGTTTCAGCCGTATAAACTTAAAGAGTGGCTATCACCAAATTCGTGTGGTATCCCAGGATGTCCATAAAACCACATTCAGGACAGGTTTTGGTTATCAATGCCCCGGCAATATTCAACCGTATGATGGACATGATATTTCGACCCTATCATAAATTTACAGGTGTATTCTTTGATGATATCTTGGTTTTCTCCAAGAATGAGAAAGAGCATAAGACTCATTTGGCTACAGTGTTTGAAGAGTTGCGAAAGCATGAACTCTTCATAAATGCTAAGAAATGTGAGTTCTTTCTCTCATAGATACACTATTTGGAGCACATTGTATCCAAAGATGGTGCAAGAATGGATCCTGCTAAGATTGAAACCATTCGGAATCGGCCAGAGTTGCAAAATGTGTTGCAGCTATATATATCACACCCTAACTTGACCTAGATCTCACCTATATACACAAACTCGTAATCAATATGAGCTAGTCTTTTGGAAGCGTATATAGTGTAACTCTCTTCCTCCTCCTCTCTCTCTCGGTCACTCTGTCCCTATCTCTTCGTGTTCATGTATTTCCAACAACAGTCTTTGTTCAAAAGCATCTTTCAATAACTGCACCTGCTGGTAAGATTCCCATTATAATTTGGACAAAACTCCTTCTGTATCACATTTTCGCACCTTTGGATGCATTGCTTAAATTCACGTGCCAAAAGAAACGCGACAAAAGTTGGATCCTCTTGGTTTGAAAGTTATATTTATTGGATATTTTGATAATTCTAAAGGATATTAAGGATTCTGATGATACACAATCCTTACTCACTGCTTTTCCTTTTCTATTTGATAATCATTGTATCTCTCAAGATGTTGTGCATCCTTCTTCTCCAATGAATGATTCTGAAGACTCTACGAAGGATTCTAGTGATAATCTTGATATATACATTGATCTTCCCATTGATATTGAACATGGTTCAAATCATGTCTATGATGACAGTTTTGATGATGCTATGAATGTTCATGAAGATCCGGCAGCTTATACAGAAGCTATCTCTTCTCCACAAAAGGATCTCTGGTATGCAAGCTGAATATGATTCTTTGATTTCCAAAGGTACATGGGTTCTTACTGATTTGCCTCCTGATCGTGTTCCTATCAAGTGCAAATGGGTATATAAAACAAAGACAAAGGTTGATGGATCTTTTGATAAGTTCAAAGCTCATTTGGTTACAAAAGGATACTCACAAGTTGCAGGTGTTGATTATCATGATACATTTTTCCATGTTGTTCACATGACTAGCATACGTGTCCTTTTGGCATTCGCTACTCATTTTGATTTGAAGATTCATCAAATGGATATGAAAACTGCTTTTCTTAACGGTGATCTCAAAGAAGAGATTTATATGGAACAACCAGAAGGATTTTCAATTTCTGGTAAGGAACATCTTGTGTGTCGTCTTTATCGCGCTCTTTATGGTTTAAAGAAGGCATCACGTTCTTGGTATATCAAAATTGATCTCTTCCTCACATCGAAAGGGTTTATCTCTTGTTTCTCTCATCCTAATATATATGTCAAGCGCAAAGGTATTCTATTTGTTATTCTTGCTCTATACGTCAATGATACCATACTTGTTTCCAATAATCTTGACTTTATGCAACTCATAAAGAAGATTTTGTCATCGGCTTTTGAAATGGTGGATCTTGGTGAGACTCACTCTTGTCTTGGTATTCAAGTTCAACGCTATCGCCAAAAAGGTATCTTGTTTCTTCGTCAATCAAAATTCATTGATAGTATTATTGAAAAGTTTGGTCTGGTCAATGCTTATTCTGCAAATACTCCATGTCTTGTAAGCTCCACCAAGTATATAGCTACGACTCATGACGAAGCATTAGTCCCACATCAACCTTATGCTAATCTCATAGGCTGTTTACAATTTGTTGGCTTAAACACCAGACCAGATATTCTCTTTGCGGCTAATTTCTTGGGACAACATCTTGCTTCTCCTTCTATTGGGCATTGGACTACAACCAAACATTTTCTTAAATATTTGAAAGGCACTAAAGACTTTGGACTCATCTATCGCCGCCAACAAGAATTCTCTCCCTCGGATTCTTTATGTCTTCTTGGTTATTCAGATGCTGACTAGGCAAGTTCTCACTCGTCTATGCAATCTACAAGTGGAAATTGTTTCTTTATTAATGGTTGCTTAATTTCTTGGGCTAGCAAGAAACAGAGTTGTGTTGCAGTCTCTACAACCGAATCTGAGTATGTAGCTGTATCTTTAGCAGCTCGTGAATTGGTATGGCTTCGTCAATTACTTGCTAATCTTGGACATCCATTATCGTCAAGTACTCCACTTAGATGTGACAATCAAAGTGCCAGTAGTCTTGCCAAGGATTATGTTCAACATAGCAAATCCAAGCATATTGCTATTCATTATCATTATGTTCGACATGAAGTAAAGAAAGGATCAATAATGATTGAGCATTGCCCCACAGATCAAATGATTGCAGATATATTCACCAAAGGACTGAGTGAAGCTCGATTCACATCATAACGTGGAGAACTTGGAGTTGTTGTAGCTTCATGCTTTGGAGATTAATACTTTTCACACTTACACCCTGAATAATTAAACTTGTATAAAATGTATTTTTGTATCCTTGTAGATACTCTTTCACATTACGCACATTGATCTTTGGTATATGATATATATGTATAGGGGCTCGGGTTTTTCCCTTGTACTCCCCAAGGGTTTTTTCACTCGCAGCTAGAGACCTTTGTTTGAGTGGGAGTGTTGGAGCTATATATATCATACCCTAACTTGACCTAGACCTCACCTATATATACAAACTCATAATCAATATAAACTAGTCTTTTAGGAGTGTATATGGTGTAACTCTCTTCCTCCTCTCTCTCTCTCAGTCACTCTGTCCCTATCTCTTCGTGTCCGTGTATTTCCAACAAAATGTACATGAAGTGCGTAGCTTTCTTGGGTTATGTTCATACTATAGGCGATTCATAAGACATTTCGCTAGGATTGCCTCGCCATTACATGATCTTACAAAGAAGAAAGCCACCTTCAAATGGACTTCGAATGAGCAAGATGCCTTCTTGCAACTCAAAAATGCTATCATTTGTGGGCTCGTGTTGATTGTTCCCGACTTGCAAAAGCCATTCACGGTGGAATGTGATGCATGTGGGAATTGTATAGGAGCTGTCCTAAATCAAGAGGGTCATGCAGTTGCTTATGAGAGCCGTCGATTGCATGATGCCGAGATCCATATGGACATTTATGAAAAAGAGCTCTTGGCTGTAATTCATGCCTTGAAAATATGGAAGCATTATCTTCTTGGGGCTGAATTTGTAATCAAGACAAATCACCAAAGCTTGAGGTACTTTTTATCTCAAACACAGCTCTCTGAGAAGCAAATGAGAATGGCAAATTTCCTTTCTATGTTCCATTTTCAGATCATACATACTCCGAGAAAGAAGAATGTAGTGGCAGATGCCTTGTCCAAGAGGCCATATGTAGCTACCGTTTCAGTGGCCTCACATGGGACGACTACCATGCGTGATTTATATCATTTGGATGCTAATTTTTCCCATATATGGACTGATTTGATGGCTGGTCACTTGCATGCCTCTTATGTGATCAAAGAGGGTTATCTTGTGAAGGATAACTGCTTATATGTGGTGAAGGATATGCGTCCAAAGGTTATAGAGGAATGTCACGCCCCACCTTCTGCTAGTCATAGAGGTATTTTACCTACGACACGCATGATAGGAAGATATTTCTTTTGGTTAAGCAGTACTTTCATTTCATATCATTATTGAGTACATCTTTTCCAGCACTCTCACGTTTCTCTGTGCTTGAGGTTGTGTGTGTGTGTGTGTGTGTGTGTGTGTGAGAGAGGCTAAGATGTCAGGCTCCCTCAGAGACTATTCTTCATCTGCTTTGGAACTGCCCTTGTTCCAGGATCCTCCTCAGGAGAATTTCAGATTTTCTTCGGCTCCGTTTCCCGAGTCACAGATTTGGGAAACATTTCTGGCTTTTTGGCAAATATATGCGGTCCTTGTCCCAATACTCACTATTTCTCTCTTGGGTGAGTTATTGGACTCTTTGGACAATTTGGAGTGAGCATAATTTGGCATACTTGGGTCGACAGAATCACCAGTCATATGAATCCTTCAGAGCCTCATTGCGGCAATCCTTATATGATGCCTGCCATGAGGGTGATATGGATGCTTCTTGTTTAGAGCTTTTCTCTTTATGTTTCTGACATTTGGGATACTCTCCGCTTCGGAGACTTCCCATCTTGTAAATTTATGAGCATATAAATATACTACACTGGATATTACCAAAAAAAAATATGTGTGTGTGTGTGTGTGTGTGTGTGCAGGCTAGCTTCCCTCCTACCCAACATTGGTATTAGAGCCTGGCTAGGGTTAGGGTTTGCCCCCTGCTGCCCTTCAGAGCTTGAGCATTAGGGTTTGCAGCAAAAAAAATTTTTGCTATTTAGGGTTAGGGTTTTGCCCTGAGCCGCCCTGCAGCCACACTCCGCCGCTGCCGTCGCCTCTCAAATCCGCCGCCGTACAGCGCTGCATGTCGTACCGCCGTCGACTGTACCTACGCCGCCACCCGACTGTACCGCCTCTTCCCAACACCGCCGTGTATCTTGCGCCGTCGCCTTGTCCCAGATCTGACGCCGCTGCTGCCCCTATGCGCCATCGCCCCTGGCCGCGTTGCCCCAGATCTGGCGCCGTCTGCCTATGCACCGTCGCCCTGCCCGTGCCGCCCCAGATTTGGCGCCCCCTGTCTAGATCTGACGTCGTTGTGTGCCGCCACCGCCGTCTGCGCCCGTACCTGCCTCAACGCCATCGCCGCCGCCTACGCCTACCACCTTGAGCGCTGCCGCCTCTGCCGTCGCCCTCACGGGCAGCTGCCGCCGCCGTCTCCACCCTGTACCCTGCCCGTATAGCCTCCCTGTACCGCCGTACAACCGTACCTGCACCTGTACCATACGACTGCACCTATGTACCTGCTCTGCATTGCCCAAAGCAACTTCAGATTCACCTTCAGATCTACCCAAAATTGGCAAGGTTTGAGGGATTTGCAATTTTTTGACCTGAAATTGAACATTTTGCCTGTTAAAAATTGGGGCTTTTCACCATTGAGCCTACAATTGCAACATTGGCACACATTGGCATTGATTTCAGCAGATTTGGTACTGCTTAATTGCACTAGAAATTTGAGGATTTTCAGAAATTGACTCGATTTTGCAGAAATTGACTCGATTTTGCAGAAATTGGCACTATTTGCAGGCAATTTTGGGTATTACATGCACATTTGGTTGGCATTGGGGCATTTCCCCCAAATTTTTGGGTATTGCAGGCACATTTGGTTGGCATTGGAGCATTTCCCCCAAATTTTTGGGTATTACAGACACATTTGGTTGGTATTGGGACATTTTCCCCAATTTTTGGGTATTACAGGCACATTTGGTTGACATTGGGGCATTTCCCCCAATTTTTGGGCATTGCAGCACTTGGTACAGGTGACAATCGCATTAGCAAATTTACAGGTGCAGATCCGATTCAGATGTGGTCTAATTGGTTGCCTAAAAATTAGGGCTTTTCTACATTAAGCCCATTTTTGGAGCATTCGACCAATTTACATTTGATCTGCAAGGATTTGAGCACTTGTAGCTCTTACACGTGTCAGTTGATTGTGTTTTTCACGGCACATCTATACATTTGTGGTTTGCTGCAGTATATGTATGCCATTGTGGACACTTTGATAGATTTGCATCATCGTGCAGTACACTTGCAGATTTGGGACATGCATATGTATTTCTCGTGGTGAAGGAGTTCCCTTTCAGTCCATTGGTTATCCTGCTATTTATCTCCCGCATTCTTACGGTTTTGCCGGGCATTGCATACTCGTGGTGACTTGTGACAGATTTGCTGTGCTATCATGGCCAACAGTAATAATGACCTCTTTGGAATGCTATCTCAAGAGGACAAGCTCAATGGGGACAACTACCCTATGTGGGCTTATATGATGCGTCATGTTTTGGTTGTCAAAAATGTATGGTTGTATGTGGATGGCACTGAGGAGCGTCCTCTTGCACCCGCTCCAGCGGAAGGTGAAGTGATTCCCGCTCATCCTCCTGCAAGTCCACCTCCTCCTCTTCCTCCTACTCAGCAGCAGCTTACTTGGGATGCTAGGGATGCTCAGGCCCATGCATTGATTGCTCTCTCGTGCCGCAAGCATATCATTCCGCACATTTGTTCTTAGCCTACAGGGGGCTTCAGCCTGCTGTCGGAAGCCTACAGGGGACTCACTGGCCCGTCAGCAGCAGCAGCAAGGTGTGGCCAGCAGTGGTCAGGGCCTCAGCCATAGCAAAAGTAAAGCATTAAAGTCCATATCTTTATGATTATATGTCCTGACAAGCAGGCCAACTGGCTGACTACTGGCCAACTGGACCCTCATCATAGTATATAAGCAATAGATCATATTCAGCATAAAGTAAAGTCATAAAGTCATTGGTTCATCATCAGTTCATCTAACAACAAGTAGAAGATATGTAGAAGGGCCAAGGTCAATCCCTTGGGGCTGACCAAAGCCCTACATTATGTACAAGCTATAACCTACCTTTTTGTACCATAGTAATCAAGAAAACCCTAAACACTAATCTCTCTCTTCTCCTCTCTCCTCTGTCTTAATCATAAGTAATTAGCATCAATGTTCTTAATCATGCTTAGCGTTGTGGATCAGTACAGCAAGGAAACAGGCGAAGCTAGAGGAAGCAGTCCCTGAGGGTAGGTACGCAAACCCAGTACCTCAGTAAGCTCTCAGATCAGTTCCAAAGGCCTAGCAACAGGCATGATCAGTTCATGCAGGTGACCCGACGCTGTGTCAAGGTTAAGGGAAAGCAGGCATGGGGACAACAGTAAACAGATGCTCAGTTCTTCATCCAAGACTTGGAAGTGGAGATGATGAGTGAAGGCGTTCAGAAGCAAAAACATGAGTTAGTAGAAGTCAAAGTCAGAAAAAGCAGTAGCAGTTTAAAGGTCAAGTCCAGGGAGGAAGGATGCCAGGGTTCCACCCCGTCATCAAGTTTAGCAGAAGGGAATGTCACGGGCACGCCCTTGCCATGGCTAACCCTGTGCAAGAATAGTCTTAATCCCTAATTAGTGTAGCAGTGTCAGTAGTAGAAGCATCAGGAACATCACCCTCAGCATCATCTTGGTCTATAGCACCATCAGCATAGGCAGCACGTCATTGGCATGGTCAACTTCATCATCAGTAGTATTAGCAGCAGCATCAACAGGATCAGCATCATAACCACCATCATCAGCATGGTCATCATGGACCATAGGGTTGGGAACCCTGTCAGCGGCCTAAGGGGGCTTCAGCCTGCTGTCTGCAGCCTACAGGGGACTCACTGGCCTGTCAGCAGCAGCAAGGTGTGGCCAGCAGTGGTCAGGGCATCAGCCATAGCAAAAGCGCAGCATTAAAGTCCACATCTTTATGATTATTTGTCCTAACAAGCAGGCCAACTGGCTGACTACTGGCGACTGGACCCTCATCATAGTATATAAGCAATAGATCATATTCAGCATGAAGTCAAGTAATTAAGTCATCAGTTCATCTAACAACAAGTATAAGATATGTACAAGGGCCAGGGTCAAACCCTTGGGGCTAACCAAAGCCCTATATCATGTACAAGCAGTAAGCAA
>NC_141091.1:22285838-22298338 GCF_041138505.1 Cibotium barometz
CGATCTTTCGAGCGCCATGACCCATTGGTCGAGGTGCGGAGGTTGCTTTAGCGACTTCCTCGAGAGAATCGACCGAATTTTACCCTTCGTACAAGGATTCCCCAGGAATCCAACTCGCCAACAGATCGACGAGTTGTTGTTGCCCCAATTGGAACTCGTTAATGGCCACTATACCATGTGCCTGGATATAGTGAAATATCCATTCGTATCTTCGGTTGTGGAACTGAGTCTTGGGCTTGATTTCTGCGCACTCATGGTATTTGCAGTAGGGTTTATCTCTCTATTGATTATAGTAGCCAAGACTCTTTTATGTACAAACCGTTTCGTGTAAAGATGGCTATTTTCCACGAACCACAAAGATATAGGTACTCTACACTCAATCTTTGGTGCCACGGCTGGAGTAATGGGCACACACCTCTTAGTGATTTCGAGAACCCTTTTTTGGTAGCTATTCGTCCCAATTGCTCCTCGTGACGCCGCGGAACCTTGGTAATTGGGATTTTAGGACGCAGCCATACCTATGATGTAAGGAATAATTGACTCGCATCACGATATTCCGGTCTTCTTAATCATTATTCTGATCTTTGTACTATGGATGTTGGTCCGCACTTTATGGCATCTCCATTATTGAAGAAACCCCATTCCTGAAAGAATGGTTCACGGAACTACTACAGAGATTATTTGGACCATTCTTCTCAGTTTCGTTCCGATGTTTATTGCTATACCATCCTTCGCTTTACCATATTCGATGGACCAGGTGGTAGATCCAGCCATTACTATCAAAGCTATTGGACATTAATGGTATCGGAGTGCGCCCTTTGACGAAGGTGATGGAAGTGCAACGAAATGCACCGGACTGCTTCTACAGTCCACAAAGTATCTGGCTTACCAAATGAGAGACGAGAATCAAGGGAAATTCTCGTCTGACGTCGAGAGACTCAAGGGACTAGAGCGTGCCAGAAACCAGAAGTTGAGGTGCTACCCATGCATTGAGAAGGCTCCCCTAGCCAATGAGAAGCCTATGGTTCCATTCTCGGAGTCGTTGGGGGTACACATTCCTGCTTCTGGTATGGGCAATGTACAGGAAATGGATGCTCAGCTTGCGATGTTCAATGACGGCGCTGAAGTAGTAAGTCTATCGGCACCACAGCTAGTGGCATACAACTTCGGACCTAACAGGCCTGACCCCGTCATCTCTGGAATGGGGGATCCCCGACGCGTTGGCAGCAACCACAGTGGTTACAAAACTACCGGAGGAGGAGCGAGGCCGAAGGTTGACTGTTCCTGCTCTGCCTCCCTCGGGAACGGAGGTCCCACGGTAGGTAACAGCGAGCACAAGCACTTTACCGAAGGGGACCAGCGCTTATACTCCACCCTTTTGGGTCTCAACTGCTCGCAGTAAGGAACGTTGCGAAATTCCGGTGGAAACTCAAAGATCACAGAGAATTGACCGTAAATGAAAATGTAAGTATTATTTCAGGTAAGACATATTAGTCTCTTTGTTTGGGAAGTCACCTTGTCGAAAAAGACTAGGATCATGGCTTGATTGAACGGGAAACAGATTCCTAGCTTGCCGGGAATATCACCGTTCGATCCACCAGAGTGTGACGGTCTATCCCTGAAAGACTCGAGAAGGCCCTAGCGAAATAACAGTATACTCTTCAAGTGTTAATAGGCGTGGAGAGCTGTTTGCAGGGAAACTTGCAAGTACAGTTTGGAGGGAGGCGAATGAACCTAGAGAAGGGCTGGCCGCCGACCCAACCTTATGAGTATTCAGACTATAACAGTTCCGATGAATAGTCATTAACTTCTGACAGTTATATGATTTCAGAGGATGATCTGGAATTGGGTTAATTACGTCTACCAGAAGTGGACAATTGAGTGGTTGTACTAGCCAAGACTCATTTATGTATGATTATAACTCTGGCTGATGTACCTTATAGTCGGGCTGTACCTTTCCCAGGTGCTAAACGTGATGCTGTACCTGGTTGTTCGAATCAGACTTCCATTTTTACATAATGAGAGAGAGTTTACCATGGTTAGCGCAGCGAGATCCGTGGAACTAATTATGCGTTTACGCTTACTGTCGTGGAAGTTGTTTCTAAGAATGATTATCTGGAACGGGTATCCGGTCAGTGAGCAGTGATGCAATCACCAATAATGCTGGTGTCGTCTCTTTTTAGATTGGATTAGAGTAGAGATCTCTCTAGCGAGAGAGAAACCAAACCACCATTATCTGTTGCGGGAAGGGAAAAATCAACCTCTATGCCATATGAAGCGCAATTCCAAGAGTTTCATTCTACTGGACGAGAAACTGGTAAAAGTACATCTCGACGACTGCGGTGATGTCATGTCCATAAAAAGCTTGGACCACGGACCTGACCGAATGTGCTACCCAATCTCTCGCAATTTCGATTACGTATGTGTGACCACGGTGGATTAATTTCCTTTGTATCCCATTGATAAAGAAAGAAAGAATAGGTGCATGCTGGCCCAAGCCTACAGCACTTCGGGATGGGGGCTTAATGAATCCCCCATCTCACCCTATAAACTAGTGTCTGTGCGACAGGTTGTATAAAGCCTTTGAAGGGATCCATCTTTCTATGACCCATTACCGCCCCGGGACGTGGGGCATGTGGAGCGCTAAAGCGAATAGTCATACGAGCCCGCCTATGGTACTGGTACCGTTAACTGATCTGTTAGAATGGGAGGTCCTGCCTAGCGCACCTTCGGCTTCAGACTTACCTCCGGACTCACCGTTAGCACCTCCGAACCTGCCTAATGTACCGGCTCCTTCTCCGGGAATAAAAGGGTTTAGCCAGGTTTTGCTAAAGCAGAGGGAATCGCAGATGTGTACATATGGAAATGCTACGGATTGACCTATTGAGACCCGGATCGAACGTCACTCCGATTGAAGCAGCCCAGGAAGGTTTTGCTAAAGCAGAGGGAATCGCAGATGTGTACATATGGAAATGCTACGGATTGACCTATTGAGACCCGGATCGAACGTCACTCCGATTGAAGCAGCCCAAGAAGGCGCAGAGAAGCTATTTTCCTTCAAATCGTCGGGTATCTATTATCCAAGGTTTGGATGTGCCTCGTGCTTCCGTGTGTCCCTCGCTACCGGAAAGTTAACGTGTTTATTGTTTTCATTCCCACCGAGTGTTTCCCTTACGGGCCATGTTCGTGACCGATGCCCCAACCAAGGTTAGGACCAAGGTACTACCAAGTTATCTGCCAGTCCGCTACGCGTGAACCTCTAGTTCACTTCGATCCTCCAGGTTGCGGGGTTCCCTTCGGCCGGCGGAAAAGGCATTCGAGCCAAAATTTCCAGCAGCTGATACGGGGGTGGCCCCTTCCTCCCTGGGGACCTTGGGAAACGCGCTTCGCGGTTTTCCGAGGTCCACGGAAAGTGGCTGAAAAGTTCGTTGGCGAAGCCGGGTACTGCCATGTACCCAAAACAACGAAGGGGTGTACGAGGACCCAATCTAATCGCATAGGATGCGTACTCCTCCACCGGGAATTCGATCCACCAATCGAGGGACGGATCGAATGGGCAGCAAACCCGCGTTCTATTGATCTGAAATCGATTAAAGAAAAGAAAATGACGCTTTCCAGCGACATTTTCGGTTCGTTCCGACAGCAAGAAATCTCGAGACGACAACAAGAAATAGAAGTGTGGAACTAGACGGTCCAATCGTTGATTTCTATAGGAGGAAATGGGAAAGGAAATTGGTGCTTTGATTTAGAGTCAGCAACCGATAGGATGCCCCTGGCTCTGCAAGAGCTGGTGTGGAAATCGGAGAGCAAATAGCGTCTTCGTGGGCCACGACGTTGTGTGCTAGGGCGTTTGAGGCACTGAGAGGGCAGGGAATCTGCCGGTCTTCTCTCCCTGCCGGTCAAATCCGCCTTTCAAAAGGTCTTCTCTCCCTGCCGGCCCGTTTCAACGCTGTCAAGGCGGGGAACCTGCCTTAAGCAAGCTACCACTTCACTTGGCCGGCAAGCTACCTGAATCTGCCGGTCAAGCTACCACTTGGCCCACTCCCTGAATCTGCTTTTTTCGTAATGAGGAGAGGCCGGATCTCGGACTATTCGTGCACTTTCCTATTGCCAGGTGGCTCCCTGGCCTTACCACTTTTGCTCTCAAAGGTGCGTTCTTCTGGCGTAGGCGCTTCAGTCATGAAATGAGTAACGAATAATAATAATATTCCTGTAGCCAAGGCTGCGCGCTGTACTTTTCACTAACGCTGGCTATATACGTGGCATGACTCGCTGCTTTCATTAGTGGAATGGCTTTCTGCATAGGAGTTTGAACGAAGGCGAAAGCACCCATGTTGGCGAAGTCTCAACACCCGTGCCCTCTACAAGCTGCAAGTACCTACCCGCAAGCAACTTTAAGAGACCCTATTACATTACTAGGTCATTCCTTAACAGTGCGTGGTTAGAGAACCATCCACGTGGACCAGCTCGAAAAGCTGCCTCCTGAACAAGTCAATGGCGCGTTAGCGTGGACAAGCCCCATGAGGGATGCACCCTCAGAGGCTGACCTGCGTTGAACCATGGGGCTCCTCTTTTGGGCACTCTGGATCCACCTGCTAAACAAGCGGTGCTCCAGAAACCAGCGAATCGCCTACCAAAGATAGACAGGGAAAGCGTGTTCTTTTCTTTCTGAAAGCATCGATAGCTCAATCGGATAGAGTACCTGGCTTCGAACCAGGTGGTTAGAGGTTCAAGTCCCCTTCGGTGCACACAAACCTTGAATGTTTCATAGAACGGTGTTGTTCTGCCGGGAATTCCGCCACGTTGGAGTGTCGGAGCCCCTTAATCTCATTTAAGTGGTATGGCGCTGGGTATATGACACTTGGTTCATTATCCTCATAGAGGTAGGCGATGGCGCTACAACCCTACCTTAACCGTACGAAGGGGCCGTTCCCGATGCCGCTTCACGTTTGGTTATTATTAACGTGGGAAATCGATAGGACCAAGTGAATTAGCGTACCATTGGTTTGCTTTCGAAGAGGTCCTTTCCAATTCGGAGTGAGATTTCTGGCGTTCCCAAACCCCCTTTCTTTCCACTTAGTGAGAGGAAAGTGCCCGCCAGAAGGCGGCATTTCGAGACGAAAGTAGGTTGGTTGTGAGCAGCTGACAGAAGGGAGCCCAAGGCCCCCCGCACACTGTCTTGGCACAAACTGCCATAAATATCGGGAAACAACGAAAGGGATTCATCAAATAAATAGGGGATAGGGGCATTTAGAACACGCACCGAGGGCGCCACGCCAAGGGAAGGGGCACAAGCTGGCCAAAGAACGACGATATCGGCCGGCCTGCCCGCCCGGCGGTTATTCGATCCTATCTGGCGGCTACTTACCCGCTGCCGTTGTATGTCATCGAAATCCACAGTTCAACGCCAAGGAATGAAGGGTCGTAACTGGCATTTCCAACAAGATGTTTCCTTCACTATAGGGATACCTATCAACTATATGACTTCGGGCCATTGAACGATTCTACTCTTTTTAGTGGGTTATTTATCAAGTCACTCTTCTTTAATGGCTGAACGAAAGGGTTCCCAACAATGAAACCCGGTAGGGTTCATGGCAGTTCGTTTGACTTTAATGGCAGTAACGCGGTAGTTCGGATTTCACATAATTCAACGTGTCATTCCCTTTAACAAAAGGTTCTTACGCCTTACGCTAGCTTATGCGCTACCCCTGAACGAAGCGGGAGAGCGCGCGTTACCCCGTCTCCTTGACTAAAGCTATGCCCAGCAAAGTAACCTTCGGGGCTCGTAAGTAATTATTTGATTTCGGGAGAATAGTTCCAATGGTAGAACAATGGTCTCCAAAACCAAAGGTTAAGGGTTCGAATCCCTTTTCTCCTGATTACCTGGCTCGGTACGAAGAGGTTGCCGATAGGGTCTCTTTACCTTGTTTTATCATTGCCCAAACTTTAATGATTTGGAATAGTCGAGACCTAGAAGAGGCCTCTCTCCAAGTCCATACATGTCTATTTAAGGGTTCTTCCTCATCCATAATACTCTGCAAACCTTCAGATCTTGAGGATGTTGGAGTAGAACAGCTCTCATACAATTCGGAAGAACCATCGGTATCGGTACCGATGCCGTACATGGTATTATTATGTATGTTAGGATACGCATCAGAGTTAAATGGCGTAGCTTCGCCACTATCTGGTTGGATTTCCATTGAAACATTACCAAATGTACGATTTTCCGGTGGGATAGCACCTATTTCAGAACAGCTAGCCAGGTCAGACCCCGGGCCTATCTCTATAGGTTCTTCAGATCTCATCACTCCAGGCTCTTCGGAGCCCTGTTCTTCAGAGCCCTTATCTCCCGGTTCTTCTTGCTCCTCTACCATTTCCTGGGGGCCCGGCTCAGAAGACCCAGCAGGGTCTATGTCGAAGGAGAAAGAAGAAGAAGAAGAAGAACCAGGGTCTGCTGGCTGTTGGCCCGAAGAAAAGATGCTATCACCCCCGTCTGAAAATATTCTTTTCAGATATTCCAATATAACAGGCTTTAGGTTGTTTTTTTCAATCAAATCGTGGAGTATTCATGGCAAGGAAGGGGAGGGATTCGAACCCTCGGTAAACAAGAGTCTACATAGCATTTCCAGTGCTACACTTTAAACCGCTCGGCCACCCTTCCTCAGAGAAAGAAAGCCATGGAACGAAGGCAATTGCCAACGATCTTTCTATATACGAAATTTCGGGTTATAGAACAAATTTCTAATAATTCGGACCTCTGTAACAGGCCGTCCCTTTCCTGCGGCAGGTTGTCGAAGTCACTAGAGACTGGCAGCCCTTCGGGCTCGGTTGAATCTGGTACACGTCTTCCGGGAGTGAAGGCCCCGGAAGTGAAGACCCACATAGAAGTTCAAGAGGTGATAGCACGGGCCCTGGTTTAGGGGTGAAGACACGGATGAGAGCCCACATGGGAGCGGGAGCCGACGTGGGTGCGAAAGCCCGCATGAGAGTTCAGGCCCAGGTTCAGGCTTAGACGAAATAAGTAACGAAATGACACCCCGCCACCCTTGGAGAGTAGCGATACTCCATTAATGCCGTCGCAAATCAGTCAGTATATTAGCATTCATGACAATACTCTCTACAATACCGATGAAGTATTTCTTGATGCCAATGCTTTTATCGATTCCAGTGAGAGCGGAAAGTGAAATCAATCTTCGGCTCATAAGGTTTGGAATCGGGCGAGATATCAATTGTGGTAGCGCTTTCGGAGGTTGTTACAACGTCTTCATCGGTTGTGGTAGCGTTTTCAGTTAATGCTGTAAGCGCCCGGGTCCCTATTAGTATTAGTGGGATAAAGCCTGCTCTGAGCTCACGCAAAGGTGAACACTAGTGCGGTAAAGCGAACACGGCAGAAAGCTCGCTGCCTGCAGGGACAGGCGTTTTGTATAGACACTGAAGTGCTTGACTTTATTCATAATAACCGAGAGAGGCTGATCCCTGCTATTGGTGAAGAATATCTATGCGGCCCATTCATTCGTCGAGGCGGTGAGGGCCTGCAGACCAAGACAGCTTCGGAGCGAACTCTGTTACCAGAGCCGAGAACAGCTTTAGACAATTTCATCAGGCACCATGAAGGGCTTGAGAAGTATCGCAAGACTTGACTTTCTGCGCCCTACTCTCAATGGAATCAAACTCTCCTATAATAGAGGTAGTATCCATTACTCTTTTACAATCGATTATTTGATAGATCCGGAATGTGATGGGATACACTCCAATCATCTCATAGGACCGCTCCGAACCAGACCTAATCACCTTACGATGGTTAGCGGGAATAACCCTCGGTAAACCTGTCCGGGTCAATGAGACCATCGGCGTTCGTTTCAGAATCGGGAACATAGTTACACGTCCCACATCCACCAGTCGCCGGGCCACCGAACATTGCTTCAACCATAAGGCCTTTTCTCGCCAATCGCTACGACCTTTAGGGACGGGACCTTTCCGCACGCCTGGTAGAAAGGCCACGGGTCGACCATGAACCCCCATTTACTTTATTTCGTAGAAGCAATAGCGGCATATATAGTGCTCGGTCTATCTTTTGGTGCCATCCTATTTCTAATGAAAAGAAAAGCGCGCGGAAATGAGAGAGAGCTGGAAATTGAGAGGAATACCTTGGAGCTGCAGTCGGCTAGTGAAACGAGGGAAAAAGCCCATAGCCACTCTATGCCTATGGGCTTTCATAAAGACCTCCGCGTTACCGCCGTGGTTTTACCAATTAACTCGTTGAACTGGAGGCAGAATTGGCCTTTCTCTAATTTATCATAAACAAATGATAGGTATTTGTTTCTACCGCTCGGAGGCTTATCAATAGTGGCCTCTCTGATTTCGGACTCAACCTCCGAGGTGCAGAAATCTTTGCCAATAGATTTTTAGGACTGGTATCGAGACGAGCGATAACATCCGATTTGCTCGGATCAACTGTAGCATGATTCTGTCCCGTTTCGGGCTCGGTCGGGGTTGTGATTCCCGTAGGTTCGGAAAGGAAATTCTAGTAAAAGTCTGAGTCATCATTCTGTGAGGACTTATTCGCATACAAATAGTCGTTACTTGCGGCCTTATCGCCAATATTCTCGTTTGTGGGCGGCTGTACCCAATCATCCATAGTGTAGTCGTTACTAAACTCTTCGTTCTGAGATCCCGATTTGAACCAATCGTGTTTGAAAAACCCACTAAAGTCATCTGAGCCGGAGCTAGCACGGTATGTGGGGGTAGTAGCCTCTTTTCCTTTAAAACGGTTGTTTAACATTGAACCGTCTCCGGATACCTCCGGATTGTCCCCCTTATAAGTGTTAGTTTGCGGTTTATGCACGTTGTTATCCGTACTATCGGATAAGACTGACTTAATAGTGTTTGTTTGCTGTTTATCCATGTTGTTACCCCTGTGAAAGATGAGGCCGAAAGCTGGCAAATCGGAGTCTTTTTCGGGTGCCCCTGCTTATTCAAACAATTCGGAACCTAGTGACCTTCAGTCCCAATCTATTTACTCAATTTCCCAGAATGTTCCAAGCAGCACAGAAAAACGCTAAAGAATATGATGAATAATAATATGACCCACTCTTTAATATGGATAAGAGCTCCACCTGCTCAATAGATGCACCGGTATCTCGATCGGGAGTACCAGGCTTCGAACAGAACGGTCAGAGGTTCAAGTCCTCTTCGGTGCTACATCGTTTTACTGACTCAGAATAAATCTTTAAAACGATTGGACTCTTTAAGACGTTTTAAGAGCTAAAAAGAAGAATTTGAATCATCTCGAATATGATAACGAGATGGCGTCTCACATCAGTTCCTCTTCTTTATTACCAGGGGGGAGCCAAAGTGAGTCTGCTGAGGTTGATTCATACAATGATATTCAGTGCCGTGAAATTACGTACATAATGACGTATTCGATTAGCAGACATGGAATTAGCTACGTCTTGGAAATGCTCCGAGCTGTTTTTTTAGACACCCCCATCCCGGAGGAGATTTTGGAGATATCCTCCAGCGAAGACTCTGAGTCTACGAGGGATAAAACACCGTCTACGGGGCGTGAAACACCTGAATTACCTGAATTAACTCGGTCTTCGACGAGTATTGCTAACCGTGAATCCGACGGGCAGTCATGAACCTTTTGAGTAATATTAAACCTTTAAGCTACCTATTCATTAGGATTAGAGCTCCGCCAGCTATTCGGATTAGAGCCCCGCCAGACAATACGACTGGCTTTTTAACTATCTGCGATAGCGCTCGGGCTACCATTTGATGGAGAGGTTCAAATCCAGAAAAAGAAGATGAAGACAGCCCGCTATTCCCATTACAGAAAGAGAGCTCGACCTACCGTGATAGCTTGGGCTACCGGAGGTTCCTGTATCCTATGCTTTCGGAAAGAACCGTGAAGAGCTGCGGACCTGGACCGTAGGTGGGATGCAAGGAAAAGGGGCCGCGTCTTCACCGACTTGAACTGGACCTTCTCCAAGGCTCTATGCGGACAATGCTCTATTTTTGTCTTGACAATCCAACGGTTTCACGATACATTGTCCAAACAACCTGCAAAACGTCAAAAGTTCCGGCGGGAAGTGTGCATTTAACGTACCTGCACAAAGCACAGGAAGGACATGCAATGCTAACAAAACAGTAGCCCGACGTAGCTGTTAATCAGATTCTGGCGGATCATGAGCTATTGGATGTCCTAGGTCCTCTCCTTTTTCGGGCTGCTGCCCCTGATTCTTGGTTTCAATAAACTGTTCGCTATCTTTAGCGTCTACACGCTCGCTTGTCGATGGAAACTGGGGAGCTTGCTCTTTCGATGCCTGTGGTGGTATCCAAAAATCATTTTGTCGTCTGATTCCTCCCAAGGTCCATTGACATCCCTTTCAAATTGGGCCATTTCCTCCAATGCTTTTTGCCTTTCAGCTTCGGCATAAAACCCGAGAGTAACATAACGGAAATTTGTGATAAGGATAGACTCGAGGATCTAATGTTGATCTATCAATTCGGTATGGTGGAACCGGTGAACGGTACCCACTACGTAATAAGTTATACGGGTGAATTGCAGAAAATGAATGATCAGAACAAAGATTCAGTAAAAGTATCGAATTTAAGACAGTGGATGGATTTAAGGAACGGTAGTAGTTCATCAGCAGTGCAAATGTCAGCTGCAATTACCGCATATGCCCGCATACACATGTACCCATATATCTCTTTACCAGGATGCCACTACACCGATACTGATTCAGTGGTGTTGGACAAACCACTTCCAGACTCAGAAGTATCTTCCACTGAATTAGGGAAACTCAAACTAGAATACGAGGTTCTAGAAGGTTACTTCTTAGCCCCTAAATGCTACGCCTTGGTTTTAGATGGTTCTACCCACGTGATCCGTAACAAAGGATTAGCTAAAGATAAAGTCGACCTCTCATGGTTCATGGAACAATACAAGAATCTTGGTCGAATTATCAAATGCACTGTTGAGTCTTCTTTCATAATTAATTGGCCAAAACTCAATGTTTATCGTACCAAAATGATGTTAAATCGGCGGTATTGACCCGTCCACCAAAAGAGACCTTGTGATTGACGAAAACGGTCTATGGATAGATACTATACCTAAGAAAATATCTAAAGAAGATCTAAGATCCGAGATACCGAAATCACAAACAGGACAAAGCCACCTGCAGCCTGCTATGCCGACGGTTGACTCTAAGCCCGACCATGTAGAGTCCGACCGACCAGATGTAGCTATAAGCGAGTGGCCCCGTTATAAGAAGCTTGAAGAAGAGTTACGAATCGAACGTTCAGCACGTAAACATCTCGAAGAAGAGCTACGAGCTGAACGGTCAGCACGTGAAGCTCTTGAAGAAAGACTTCAGGCTTTAGAACGCAAGGCTTCCTTAATTGATAAGGAAGATACCCTGATCTCTGATGATCAGAAATGGGCTTTAAGCGCAGAGCACGAAAAACGTATTATAGATTCTAATGAGCTGTCCATCAAGGCTACCAAAGAAGCAGCCGAGGCTGCCAAAGAAGAAGCCGAACGCGGGAAACGTTGGTTACTCTTGAAGTAATAGCTAACAACTTGAAAGCAGCTTTACGTGACATTTCAATCGTTCATAGGAGAAAGAATGGATTGGCTAGCTCACCACAAGACAACCCCCAGGCCCCGAAGGAAGAAGATTCTTCTAACCCTCTTCCTTCGTCGAGTGCAAGAAACAGAATTCTTCCTTCGGCCTTCGATCCTGACAAAGGTATGAAACCAAGCGAACGGAATAACGGTAAGAAGGATAGGGATAGGAATCGTTGGGACCATCCTTCAGCGCAGGATCCACCATGATAGAATATTCGATCGCTTGTCAATGTTGCTGGCAACTGCTCAGTAACGACCTACCTTGTGGAGTTTATGGCTCTCTGAAAGCCAGGGCAGCCTAAGCACGAACTGGGCTACCCGGCCGAAGGGTTGACGTTAGTCAATGGCCGAAGGGCTGACTAACACTGACGTCAATGGCTGTTCCCGCTACAATCTGAATCATGCCAATTATGCCACTTTTTGCGAGGCCCGAAGGGTGAACCATGATAGATTCATCATCTGAAGGTTAAATCGGCAGAATGTCCGTTGAATACGATAAGGCTTTCGTAGTGTTCAGCTAAGCTAGTTCATAGAATTAGTTAGGGATGAAATCTTGTAGCCTAGTTCGTGCTGCCAGTAGCCTGGCAATCCCTGAATCCCTGCTACAATCTGAATCATGCCAATTATGCCACTTTTTTGCTATTATGGTAGAATGATGTCTGATCACTAACCATGATAGATTGCCCTTGCCAGTGAAAAAGCCCATTCTAATGATAATGATAATATAGCCCGGCCAGGTTTCCGGCCCGAGCCTTCGTGTTGAGTATTGGCAGGTGGAAAGGAGGGAAGCGGGGCACAGGGCCACAGAAATCTAAATCTAAATCGTTGGATAGGGTTCTGCTTTCAGGAATTCTATCCGTATCTC